>NC_000076.6:19335542-19675542 GCF_000001635.26 Mus musculus
TATAGGAGGAAGGCTGCTTCAGTTTTAACACATCGGAATCAACAATTAAGTTGGTAATAAAAAAAAATAACAACTCAGTATTGCTCTCCTGCTTATTACATTTCCAAGGCTACACTGTATCTAATTGAGCAACATTTTACTTAGAAATATCCTAAAGTACCATTGTCACATTAATTTTAACATGAAAACAGAATAAAATTCTGTTAGTAAAAGGAAGTCATAGATTATCCATAGGGTAGATCCACATCTAGTCTTGGTGTTCATGCAACCATGACAGAGGTTGGAAAATGGAAGTGAATCTCAGAGAGCGCTCTCTGCCCCTTGCTCTCCAAGCAACCCTTCCACAGTTCAGAATTCCACTAGAAACTGTCACTCAGAATAAAGAAGTTCCCACCATGCTTTTCTTCTCTGCAATGCCTTGGGTCCAAACTCCTCTCCTTAATGAATAGGATTTGAAACCTCTCACTATTTCTGCCATTCATCCAAGTGTGAATTTAGCTCATTGTGAGACTAGCACTTTTATAATTTTATTTCATAATCCAATTTTTTTCTCATCATCTCATTTTGTGTCTTCAGTGCTGTTATGTGTTTCTGTGAAAAGATGTTCAAAGGTTCAATTTACCTCAACCAAGTGAGGTCTGTATCCAAAGCTACTGTATACATGGTCCTGAGTTACTCTCTTTCTAAGCTCCTTGCCACGAGGACCTCAGTTCTTCCTGACTGGAAAGCACGCTGCCTGCTAAAACATTCTCTTCTTTCCCTTTTAAGCTCTATTAAAAATACATTTTAAATTCTTTTCTTGAAGTCTCTTCCATTCACTGATATTAGAAACACCATTCTCACGTCCATGTGTCTGGCTTCCATGACCCAACTTTGGGGTTTCTTGCAGCCTTGCTGCTCCCTCCTGGGTCAGTTTTACCTTGGATATTCAGGTGTGCTGACAATAGTGAGCATAGAGTTTTATATCAAGATAGACCCACTTTTGAAGGAAGCCACCTGCTTAATTACATTATACCACTTAGTTATAAATAGAGAACAAATGTCTCAGCTGGGATTGTCCCAGAAAACATACCTAGAGTATAAGCCTATGTATGGACAACAGACTGTACACAGAACACAGATACTGCATTTGAGGACTATAGGACCCAGAAACATGTATACATAATAAATAAATAAATAAATAAATAAATAAATAAATAAATAAATACAGAATGGAGAAATGTAAGGGAGGTGTGAAAACAACTTTATTCTTTTTGCCCTTCTAGATACTTTGTCTGGTCTATGACTAAATTGACAAAAGAAAGATTCATAGGAGAAAAGCACAAAAATATGAGACTCAAAGCGATGGTGCTATCCTCAAAATAGCTTCTCAGCCGGGCAGTGGTGGCGCACACCTTTAATCCCAGCACTTGGGAGGCAGGGGCAGGTAGATTTTAGAGTTCGAGGCCAGCCTGTTCTACAAAGTGAGTTCCAGGACAGCCAGGGCTACACAGAGAAACACTATCTCGAAAAACCAAAACCAAAACAAAAACAAAAACAAAAACAAAAACAAAACAAAACAAAACTGTCATTGGAGATGAGAAAATCAAGGCCTAGCCTCAAGAAATAGTTCTTCCAAGGTCACAGATCTATTCTATTCAACCGTTTTAATTTTGTACTCTGCTTTGTAGAGAGCTTTTGTCTACATATATTTATTTATTCATTTATTTAGAAAGGGTCTTCTTAGACAGCGTTGGCCTTGAACTGGCTATGTATCAAGGATGACTTTGAACTCCAGCCTCGCCCTCCCAAGTTCTGGGATTATGGGTGAGTGCCAGTGTGTCTAGTTTACGAGGTTCTGAGCTGAAGCCATTACTAAAGCCACAGCTGAGTGTGTACTAAGCGCTCTGTACCAGGTAAACTGCTTTCCCAGCCCATGGGTATCTTGCAAGCACCCTTTGGGGGGGGGGGGGAGGGGGAGGGGGAGGGGGAGGGGGAGGGGGCGGGGGCGGGGGGGGGGGGAGAGGCTTGCCTTAGGGTTCCAGGGCATACATCAGAATTAGACAAAATGTGGACTTCATCCATTTCAGGAAGAGCTTTCTTAATTCTAGAAATTATGTAGCTACTCAGCACACGGAGATGAGTATTTGCGTGGAATCTGTTACGAGATGATGTTGTCCTTTCTTATCTTCCTTCTGCTTTTTCCGTATCTTGCAACAAAGCCCTTGAAAGTGCGTTTTATGTCCATTCATCTGTTTCTGTTGTAAACTTGAGAAACAGTGGCCTATATAGCAATGTGTTCAAAACAGGTGTGTTGGGAACAGAAGCATCTGGGAGGGATGCTCAAGGCCCATGTGTTTGGGACAAGCTAATCTGTCCTACCCCCAGAAGAGAGGAGGTATAAGATTTTATAGCATCTACCCCATATGGCTACTATGATGCTTTGATGAATTAATATTTGTTAGTCCGTAAAATAGTGCTTGATGCATATTAAGTTATGTTGGCTAAGATAATGAAGATTTTTAAAATCAGCCTGTTTGGGGGAGGATTTTCTAAAAATCAAAGCACTTGACTTGCCTCTTATAAAAGCACCATCAATTGTAGTGACTGTCCGAATAAAGTGGGATTGTGGTGGGTCCCTGAAAATATTTCAGGCTCATCTGGGTGGGGAAAAAATCCATTCAGATAACTGAATTCCCCTTAATCTAATTATGAAATTGCTTCATGTATTTCACTTTTCTCACAAATTTGTTAATTTGGAAATCTTTGGGGGTTTTGTTTTATTTTGTCCTCTTTTTTGAAAAATGCAATTAGTCAAAAGCAGCGTGCAGGGAAAACCCGCTCAAAATTGGTAATCAGATATCCCACAACCCCTCAAACAGTCTGTTTGCAAAAGTTATTATTTGTGAATGGATGGATTCATGCATTCTTCTTGAGGATGAGAATTCAGCCACATTTCCTTTAGAATGTTCAAACACTGCTCCGTCTCTCTCCTGACAACAGGCACCAGGATCAACCTGACTCAAGAGTGGCCTCAGCCAGAGTCACTTTGAAACTCACAGGTTGCTTTTGGCTTCTGCTTTAAAAATCTTGGCAAAGTAGAGTCTGGTTTTTGGGTTTGATTTTTTGTTTTTCCTTGTTGTTGTTGGGTTTTGGGTTTGGGTTTTTTTTTTTTGTTTTGTTTTGTTTTTTTAATTGAAATTTCTACCACCCCTCCCATTTGAGTGGGGACCACTGGCTCAGGAATCTGTAAACAGCCGGCTGCCTGGTTTCAAGGAAATTCAGAAATATAATGCAGGCCTCATGTTGAGGGGCCTGGCCTGCTGGGCTCAGCCTGCTGAAAGCAGCCGCTGGGTGAATTTCCCAGCCTTTGGAGACAGGCTGGGCGCCGAGTTTGTTCAAGTGCAGAAGGCTATTTTGCAAGGGAGGACTCCAGCTGGGTGGGTTTGCTCTCCTCCCGGGAGCTCAGAAAATGGTGAGAGGGCCCCTTCATATCTTCTCTTGAGCTCTGGTCCCCTTCTTTTTCCTTGAGCCGACGCAATTGTTTCTTCAGCGGGTCCCTCTGCTAGGGAGCGCTCCCTCTCACTGCTCTCACACTGGGACATTTTTCCACATTTCCAGGATTATAGGCACTTTCACTTAGATCTATGTGTGCTGCCTCCACATACAAAGAAGCCCTTGGGGACAGGATCAGTAGGATTAGAAGAGGTTCACATATGTCCAGTTCAAGCAATTGGTATTCAAAGCTTTACACTTTGAAATGCCACCAAGAGAGAGAAAAGGAACGGGCTCTCGCTTTGCATTTCAGCACCTTCAAGAGAGGAACAGTGCTCTTTATTGGTGTTTAAAGCAGAGAGGATAAACAGATTCCTCTTCTGGTTTAATCCAGCGCAACATACCGCGGCTTCTATCTAATCTGGGGGCCTAAATAACCGGGCTCCCAGGACCTGAAATCACCAACTTCTGCCTTTGGGTGGCTACCGGTGTGCCAGATAAAACGCAACACAGAACAGGTTTCTAGCAAGTTCCTTTTCCATTTGAGATTCATTGTCTTTATGCACGGGCATCCATTCATCACCTGGGCAAAATATGTGTAACTCAGTTTCTGTTGGTGTGACAATGAGGCACATTTGACAACACTAACTTACAAGTAAAAGGACATATTTAGAGCGTGATGGGCAATGAGAAGTGCAGGTCCACAGAGGGAAGGGCACCTGTGACCTGAAAATGGCTGTTGAACAATGGCTTCTCCCGCTGCTGCAGAAGCAGTAGACTTCCATTCCTCCTTCGATTCTGTTTACAAGTCCTGGAACAATCCATACTATTTTATTTATTTTATTTAGTCATAGGACAGCTTGATTTTTTTCCCCCGTGCTGGAGCTTTTTAAAAAATTAACTCCTCCTCAATTCCCAGGTATCACTTGCAGTGAAATGGCAGTATTAATCACCAGGCCCTTTTTCTTATGGGTCAATCTCTGTTTTAAAAGTATTCTTATAAATGGGAAAAATAAAAGATGTAAACTAGATGTTGAGCCTTAGACCCAGTCCCCATTACATTAACTAGGTGTTAGCCTTAAGCAAAGCACTTGATTTCTCTATTTATAAAAGAAAGAGATTGATGCAGGACTTGTTGGTTGGAGCCTATAATTGTAGTACTCAGAAGGCTGAAACAAGAGGTTTGCCACAAGCCCAAACTGGCTTGAGCTACATAGTAAGTTCCAGGCTAACCTGAGCTACAGAAATTAAACAAACAAACAAATATGTTTCAATTATTGAGGTGGAGCCGTAACGGAATAGCTTCTGCTCGTCCCAGGAAGGTGCAGTTTACAAATGTATTCACATACTTCTTAAATGTATTCTCCAGCACTCCCTGCTCTTTCGAGGATCAGAGTTCAGTTTCCTGCACCCAGGTCAGGCGGATCATAACTGCCTGCAACTCTATCTCTAGGGGGACCCAGCCTTCTCGTCCTGATCCCCAGGGCATGCATCTACTCTCATGTGCATGTTTTCCTGCACATGATCAAAACAATAAATCTTTTAAAAATAGTTTCAAGATTAAATATTCTAATTCATCTCCATGATGATTTTGAAAGAAAGCTAATTGTGCCTTCCGTAGAATAGTTTTATCTTCACTGGATGGAGAGAAGTCTCATGCAAACAAATTTGCTGAAGATCTGGGCCAGTAATTGATTGAATAGCAACACCCCCCCCCCCCCGCCACCGCATTGGCAATCAACTGAGTTTTAGTAGTACAGAGTAAAGGAGTGAAAATTTTGGGAATAATAGCATTAAAGAATCTTATAAATGTCTGTTAAAAATCTTATAAATGCTAGTAAATCAGCTAAGCATGATTATAAACATGTCTCAAACCTGCACAGCAAACTCAGTGATCACTCACCAATATGTCATGAGACAATATAAGTAACTGTTTCCAATTAGGTATTTAACTCTCATGCAGAGAATGTAGATACTCCGTTCTACATTCCGTTCTCCGTTCTCCGTTGTTTGAAAGACAAGAGTGGTAAGTTTCTGTTTACTTACATGTTGTCTTTCCAAAACTGGGTTTGGCAGGATGTCTGAGCATGTGAACATCGCCACCATCCCCCCCACCCCCCCTCCCCACAGGGCAAGAATAAAGTCATGAATCTTCTGAAACAGGTCCTTGGAACCTAACGCCTTTTAAGCTTTTCTAGTGTTGCTCTGACTGAGTCACAGCTTGCAATCATATAGTTAACTGCAAATCCTGCCCAGAGTTGGTTAATTATATTGGGACTTCTCAAAAGAGAGGACAGGGCAGTGGGACAGTTCTGGAGGGAGAAAGGTTGCCAGGATATCCACTGAGGACCCTTTTACTACTGTCACCATGGTCAAAGGCAACAAAGTGCGAGATAAGATTCATGGACGCAAGCCCTTTTAGTAAGATATTTTATCATCAGCCTTCACCATCAAAAAGCATGATCAATGGTAAATCCCATTGCACCCCTACAATTTGGGGAAGCGGTGCACAGAGCATGGAACCCAGAGACTTTCATACGTGCTTGCTAGGCAAATGTCGCCACTGAGCCACATCCCCAGTCTTGTGTCTTTATTCTCATTTTACGGACATTATTTCCATTTGCAGAGATTTTTTTTTCCTTCCACTTTGGTTTTCAAGTGTGTTCATAATTACTTGTTGAGGCTTCTGCTTTTAATGACAGCTTTAAAATCCTTGCCAGGTAATCCAACATCTGTGTCTTCTCATTGTTGACATCTGTTGATTGTGTTTTCTTGCTCAGTTCCAGAATTTCTTGGTTCTTGATGTGATGAGTCACTTTTATGCCGTGCAGTTATTTGGGAGGTTATGGCAGAGATTGAAGTCTGTTGAATTAGCGGGTGTCTGTTTGAACATTTCCTTTGGGAGGAAGAAAAGCACTGACTCTTTAATGCACGGATAACCGTACAAGCTCATGGATGGCCGTACAAGTTCAGGATACCACTTTCCGTGTTCAGATGTTGATGGCAGTACTCCAAATCAAATGGGAGAAAAGATACAGGCTTTGGAGGCAGACAACCCTCAGTTAAAACACACATTCATTCACTAGTCATCATAAAGTATGCTGTATGAGCTCCCTAACCTCAGTTAGTTCATCTCTGGAATGCAGAACATCATATGTACCTGGGCAGGCCATTTCCAGGGTTAGAATCTTAACAAGGGAAGAGCCTAGCATATGCCAAAGGGTCAATATACTGTCTCCAGTTATAAAGAATCAGTGTATTGTAAAGGAACATGTGCAGAGCCATTGCTCCAGTTAGCTTCTAGCTTGGTCTTTTCTCCTAAACATTCCTGCTTTCTAAACACTATTTAATACATGGTAAAAATAGGACTTATTTTTAAGGTGCCGATTGCAACACCCCGTTGGTCCTTGGGCCTTCCTATCTACCCGTTCTTACCTCTGCTGTCTCGTTGAAGTTCTCCACTTACTTCACACAATCAAATGGTTAAGGGGAAAACGACATGGCTAAGAATTTGCTAAGATAAAGATCTTTATCAAGGGTGTTTCGTGTGTTTCTTGGTGAGCCCTAAAGTTTTACCTGTGAGCAACCCTTAGTTTTTAAGTGTCCTAAGATGCAGATGTTGTTCAATGTGCTGACGTAGCTAGGTCTAAGTGTATGGTCCCGGAGAATCAAGTGCACTCACATTATGCATCCTATTCTCAGTGCATTTGTGGCTTGCAAAGTGGAAACCTCACACCTGGTAGACAAATCCTCACTTCTCCCTCACTGAGCTCCTGGGAATAAGCATTCTGCTTTCTGTTTCTGCGAATTTAGCCCTCAGGTATTTCACACAAGCAGGGGTCGTCATCTCATAACTGATTATCTTTTACCTCATGCAATGTCCTTGAGCTCTGTGTCTATGACAATCTGTGTCTTAATTACCTTCTTTGCAAAGGTTGTTGTTTCTACACTGCCTCTTGCTTGCCTATCCCCTGCCCAAAGACTCAAATCTTTTAGCCATTGTGAAGAATGCTGCTATGTCATGAGTGCACAGAGATCTGCTCAAAGCCCTACTTTTGCTTTCTCTAACTATACTCAGCAATATTTTGAAATGCACATACCTTATTTTGTTACAAGGAAGATCTGGAAGTTCATTTTATAGAGTGACATGCTGCATCTATTATATTGTTGTTACTTAGCTTCTCATTACAGAACAAGATGTCTAAGACAGCCTGAAGAGGAAGGGCAGGCTTTGAGCAATAGTTTCAGAGGTTTCAATCCATCGGTTCTTGGCTTTATCCCTGTGGCAACACAGCACACCCTGATGATAGCTAAGAAGAGAAAGCAAGAGAAGAAGAGGCTAGCATTCTAATATCTGTTTCTCACACAGTGACTAGACTCCCTCCACCACCTCCACGTCTGCTACTTCTCTGCCTCTGTTTCCTCCTTTTGTTCTTCTCCTTCATGGGGCACCATGTTTCAGTCCTTGGGATGCTCTCATCTTTATCTGTGTTCAGTCCCTTATGATGCGTCAAGGTTTTATTGTTGTTGTTTGTTGTTCGTTTGTTTGTTTTGTTTTTAATTCACAGTTCAGCGTGGTGCTTGAGTCAGCTGAGTGCTGGGAGGAAACCTTCACTTCGTGCTGTGTTAATGTTGGACATCTCTGGTATGAAGACATGTGGAAGCAAGTGATTATGTCATCAAAGAAAAAGCTGAAAAATGGCTAAGTGAAACCTAACCTCAGGTAAGGCAAGAACTAGTCAGTCTCAGGAGAAATACTTTAAACCCCTTTGAGGGCATGTCCCTGCCTCCAGCAGGCCCCATCTTTTAAATGTTTATCATCCATCTCCCAATAGTACTCCCAGAAACCAAGCTCTGAACATAAGAGTCTGTAGAGGGAAAAGCAAAATCCAAACTAAAATGTAGGCTTAGATTTTTCAAAAACTACTTTAATAAGGGTTCTTAAATGCTTCAACCTCTCTTCTAGTCCATTGAGCAAAGATGGGGTGGGGAGGGGGGAGATGGTTAATAGGACAAGAGGAATGAGGACCTGTTTAGAAATAATTGTTTGGGACGATTTCAAACACTCATCAGTAGCAGCAATTCAGTCTAAGGCAAACAGCAAACGCAAATCAGCAGCAGTGACTGGATCCACAATTCAGCAGCAGTGGCTGGATCCACAAGTCACCAGCAGTGGCTGGATCCACAAGAAACTGTGACATTCTGCTGAGTCAGCACAAGTCTGAGAATAAGAAGAAGCAAGAGCAAGCAAAGATGGCAAGCAGCAGTCAGAATACCAAGATAAGCTCTTCAGTGCTTTTGTCTCTGTGAAGTCACAACAAGCACGGATCGGTGTAGACCAGCAAAGCATCGCAAGGCCAACCAATGCAAGAGCATCCTCTCGCAGTCTGTGAGCTTATGTCTATGTTATTTCTAAACATCTACTCCAGCAAAACATCATAAGACAGTTCCAAAAAGAAAAAAGAAAACAAAATCACACTACACAATTGAATCTCTAAAGAAACCAGAAATTTCCATTTCATATCCCCCTTTCCATTAAAAAAAAAAAAAAAAAACCTTTTTTTTTAAAAAACACTGACAATCTACACCAAGAGAAATAATCCCAAGAACCATAAAACTAGAACTTTACATCGCATTTTAAATAAACAGCTTATATACAATATGGTCAAACAATGGTCTAACAAAACAACCTTAAATTTTTGTCAATATATAATAATGAGAGAAAACAACTTAAAATTTCTATCACTCTACAATAATTAAAACAAAACAACCTTAAATTTCTATCAATATATAATAATTAAAACAATTAAATACATCAATCAGCTTTATTTTGTTTTCTCCATGATCATAACCAATAACAACCTACCATCCTAGATGATATCAACTGTAACACATCAAACAACCAAAACCATCCACTCCAACTTAAGGGACAGGAATGACTTATGATTGCTTCCTGCAATTGGGTTGAAGAATTCCTGTTTGGAGACTAAGAAGAAAAAAATTGTAGTCTGAAAAAAAGCATGTGTTGTCTAGTCTCCATGTTATCCAGTCTCTGTGTTGTCTGACCAGTCTATGAACTGTTAGTCTGTTATTTGTCCAGTCTATGTGTTGTCCAGTCTTTATGTGATCCATCAGTTGGGCTAGCCCTCTTGAAGTTGATTAGTATGCGTATTTTTGAGAAATCAGTAACAGAGACAGTCTGAGAATGAATCACCTGGGCTGTTTGCTTTGTGAAGACATCCATGTCTCAGCTGAGAGGAGAGTTTTTGTCAGATCTAATCTTTATAAGTTGTGTTGATAACCATATTTTTTCATTTCCTGTAGATACATAGGCATAACCATGTCCCCATCTTAACACTATTGCAGGTTTCCATCCTAACGTCAGCACATCCTTATAGTCTATTGGTTGGCCTACTTCCTCGGTTTTTTCAATAACCCAGTGTCTCTCAGATGCTGTTGTTCCCTTTTCACCAATATTAAGAAAATTTAGAGTTAACAGAGTATTATTCAATTTGTCCCTGGAGGTTTTTACTCTTCCTTTTTGTTTAATAAGCTTCTCTTTTAAGGTACAATTGGCTCTTTCTATACCGCAGCACTAGGCAGATCTTGTTGGCTCACCCTTTGGGACACTTCTAGAATCTGATTACTTCATCACACCTCCACAAGACAAATAA
The DNA here is from genome assembly GCF_000001635.26 of Mus musculus. Classification (NCBI taxonomy): domain Eukaryota; kingdom Metazoa; phylum Chordata; class Mammalia; order Rodentia; family Muridae; genus Mus; species Mus musculus. Next base: position 19,345,691 of record NC_000076.6, read on the forward strand.
AACCAGGTACCATCATTCCACTCCCACATTTATACAATAGCTTTCTAGTTGAATTTTTGGCTTCACATCTTTCTTTCTTTTCTCCTTAGCGCAGAATGAGCCTTCTAAAACATGGTAGGACCTGGGCATTTCTCTGCTCAAAACCCTCTCATGGCTTCTATGTTATGCAAGTGGTTCTCAACCTTCCTAATGCTGCAGTACTTTAGTACAGTTTTTCATGTTGTGATAATCCCTAGCCATTTGTTCCTATGTTATAACTGTCATTTTGCTATTATTAGCAATCATAATGTAAACATCTGTGTTTTCTGATGATCCTAGGCAACCCTCTACATCTGTCCCTAAGGAGATCATGAGCCACAGGTTGAGAACAGTGGCTTATGCAGTGAAAGCCAAAGTTTTCACTTAAGAGTAGAACCTTCAGGCTCCTGCAAAGTTGCTGTAGCTGTTCAGGGCTGTTCTGCTCTATACTATAACCTTGAAGCCTGGTGCCTTGCAAAGGCCTGGGCCATTGCTGCCAACTGTATGGCTCTAACGTGGTCAACAATGTTGCATGGAAGAAAACTTGAAATGATCATGTGGCTCCTAGAACTTCTACTCACATCCCACCAGAGTAACTTAACCACAAGTTAATTCCAAGAATAAGGAAATCTAGAAGTTGTGGGACAGTGGACAGGTTTTAATGGGTGTTTGGCTGCACCTGGTACCCCATCCTCTCATCACTTTGGATTCTGCTCCTCTGGCAGCACTAGTTATCAAGTTACCAAAAAAGGTTTCTATCAGGTGAGAGCTATGTAGTTGCTAGTGAACTGGAATTTGAGACTATGTTATGCCCACTTGAGGTTCATCATGCCATGTATATATTAGCATGTTGGTTGAAGGGTTTTTTTTTAATGATGCTTGTTAAAGAAGTAGTAGTTTGTTGGGAAGTTATGAGGGGAAAGAAGACGTATCCGCATTCAGAGGAGCTTTTGGACACCTAACAATGATCCTATGATCAGCTGTACAAGTTCATGGAAGATCACAGCAACACACAGGGCACTATCATCTAAGAATGCTAGACTGGCTCACTCTACAGAGTAGAAAATGCTGACCAGTTGAGATGTTAGCAATGAACAAAAGCAATAAGAATCAGGTAGTGGTAAAAAGAAATTATAAGATTTAGCTGTGAATTCTTCAATCGTGGCCCCTAATTTTTCTTACTACCTTGAATATTCATAATACATTTAAGTGGAGGATACTGTATTAATCAGCATTTCATTTTCTCATTTATTTATTCCCTATACTTCATATAAGCTATTTACCCTATCTAAATAAAAATTTTAATCGATAGATTGAGTAATATGAAGAACAGACTAAATAGAACAGGGAATATTCCCAAGTATTATAATAATTATAATGAACAGTAGTTTTTTATTTTAGTTTTCCCTTTAAAAAAAAAAGCTAAAACATTCGTTGACACTCATTCATTTATGCAGGCAGTGTTCTCTCCACTGTGCTGTGCATGGTTGTGCTTTTATTGTGATGGTTCCTGCTCAGAAATTTAGCTATGGGTAGGAGGGGACATGTGGATGACAGGAAACCAAAAGCAAACTGATATGTCTGGTAGATTGGTGTTTTCAGCTTCCATCCCATCAATTAGAGAGAATGAGCAGTCCAATCCTCATTGCATCAATTATGTGACAAGTGGCTGCAAATTAGGTTGTTCCAACTGGGAAATAGGAATAAACCAAAAATAATTTTTCTGCTTCCTTAGAAAGTTGTATCTCTTGGACAATGTATCACTGCATAAAAATCACTGAACCTCTTCAAAAAGGGCTCAGCAATTCTCATGACTCTACTTATCCAGTCAATTACGACAATTTCTTCTTGACTCTAACTTCCCAGTGTCTGGATCAATTTATACTGAGCATGCTCTCTGTTGAAATTAGAACTTTGCTGATATTATCCTTTAGGTAGAGAATGGCCCTCACAGGCTCATGTTCTGAATCCTATGTGTCAAGCTGGTGTTGCTGTTTATCTAGGATCTGAGAACTTTATGAGATGAGGTCTGGCTGAAGAAAATGGGTCACTAGAAAAAGCCCTGGGAAATACCTTACTCTTGGCTCTTTCTCTCCATCTGTCTGCTTCTTGTCCATCATGATAAAAGCCACTGCTCCCTAACATCACAAACTGAGAGCTAAAACGCCCCTTTCTTCCTTTATGTCAGGTGTTTGAGTCACAGCTAAAAATCTAACCAATACAGCTTTCAATCTTCAAGCCGGCAGCTCCTGAGTTAAGTTATTTACAGGCTCTTGTGATGATGTCATGTGTGATGTCATGCCTGCTGATCCAGCCCAGGCTTACCCCAAAGATCCTTTGCATCTTCCAAAAGACCTTTTAATTAGGCAAGTCCTTGTATCTGAGCTTTTTCTGTTGAAGAGGCTGAGGCTAGATGTTCTGTTCTGTGGCCAAAAGTGTGTGCTATTGGTCTTTTCTTCTTTATTTTTTTTTTCTCCGTCATGCTCCCTGGAACGTAGATATGAGTACTGTGATTCAGAGCCAACATCATGAGGGTCCTATACTAGAAGCATCAGAATGGTGTGTGTGTATGCTATATGAGTGTTGTGTGCATGTATGAACATGCCTAGAGACCAGAAGAAGGCATTGGAAGTCCTGCTCTCTTGCTCTCCTCAGCCTTCATACTCTCACTTGCAATGAGGCCTCGCCCTCAACTTGCAAGTAAGCTAACAGTCAGAACATTTCAGTGATCCCTCTGACTCTCCCCTGCCTCACAGTGCTAGAGGTACAGCCACATGGCCAGGCCCACCTTGTACATGGTTGGTAGGGATTCAAGCCTAGGTCTTCATGCTTGAACAGCCCATGTTTTTACTCACTAAGCAATCTTCCCATTAATCTCTCCATTTGTGAGTGTGTGTGCATGTGCATGTGCGTGTGTGTGTGTGTGTGTGTGTGTGTTGAATTGTATTGCAAACGTGTGGTTGTGTATATTCTTAAGACAACTTATAGCCTTGTATAGTAGATAGACATTCAGAGTTTCTATTTTTTTAAGTTGTTGATTTTTGTTTGTTTGCTTATGTACATGAGTGTTTTGTCTGCATGTATGTCTGTGCACCATGTGTGTGCCTGGACTGGTGCCTACAGAGGCCAGAAAGAAGTTACGGGATTCCCCAGAATTGTAGTTACAAATGTTTGTGAGCCACTGTGTAGGTGCTGAGAATGGAGCCTAGGTCCTCTGGAAGAGCAGCCAGTGCTTTTAACCACCAAGCCATCTCTCCAGTCTGTTATCCAGATTTATAGAAAACAAAAGCTTCTATCTCAAAAGAGTATTACTTCAGTAATCTAGCACATTCCACCAAATCAGACAAAAATCACTGATTCAAATTCCAAGAGATTGAACATAAGCCCAGGGAAATTTGCCCACTAGGTGTCTTTTAGGAGACAGACCATGAAAAAGGAAGGCTATGACTATCAATTTATATATTCTTAATAATTACTGATAGATCTGTTGCAGAATGTGTGTGTGGTTGTGTGAGTCTTGTTTTGTTTTCTCTTTGATTAAGGCCACAAATACGAAACAAATAGTTTGCTTTTATTTTTGAAGACAGTGTCCCCTGTAGTCTTATTTGGGATGGCCTTGAACTTGCTGTATAACAAGAGAAAGCCTTCAGTTCATCTTCTGCCTCTCCTTCCCAAATTTTGGATCATAGGTGTACCACTAGGCCTAGCTGTAAAAGCTTTTATTTTTTCTTTTGTAGTTAGGGGTTCTCTCTGAAAGCCTCACCAGTTTTCCATTTGTTGTTCTAACATTCAGTCATTTCTGAACCATGTTCTGCCGTCCTCTCCCTGGGGGATTAGTCGTCATTTCCATTCTCCCAGGTTCAGCTCAGACAGTTTGTCTTGCTGAAAACTGCAGCCTGCATGCACAGTGATTAGGAACCTCGGAGTAGGAAGATTGGCAAGCTCACTGCACCTTTGCAAAATAGACAATAACTGATCCTATATTAAAATAAAGGTCAACATTACAAATTTTGTAAAGTTAACATGGATTTAGGAAATGCTCTCATGTACATAGCTCCATAAAAGCTACTAATAGTAGAACTGAATTTATGTGCTGTGAACTAAGAATATCTACACAGTATTTTCTAATTACTCTTCTCTTTCCTCTCCTCTATATAGTGTTATTATCTAAAGGCCTACTAGAGTTTACTGCATTTGCAAGAAGGGAGGGCCTAATTGAAACACTTCTATGGTTATAAATAGCTGAATATTCTGCTATTCCTTATCATCAAAGGTTATGAAATAACAAAAGCTACTGGAAAAAAGACGAAGACCTGGAAAGTTACCAGTTACGTTTCATCAATAATTAACATGACATCGTGGTATGAAATGACAATAATTTTCATTATCCTTTTTGTGCTATGAAATTAACATATTCCAAAGTATAAGAGGTTATTAAATAATTTCATTTGTTAAATAGGACACTCAACCTGTCTCATGAGTCAGATATAGAATGAGAAATGTCTAGAGATTTTGGGTGATTAGAATCCATTCTCCTTTCTCTCTGCAATCTCGACCCCATTCTATAAAATAAAAATTAAAAATTAAAAACAGCATGAAACTTGAATTGCACAGGTAAGAACTTCAATTCTGTTATATATTGTAATACAAAATAAGTTTATAATAAAAATTGAGCTAATATTGCAATTGATCATTTTAATTTGCATTTCATTCTTGATAGAAAAGTATGTAAATTATGCAAAAATATCTATAGATAGAAAATAGTCAATGAGCTAATGAGAAAGGGCCATTAATTATATTTTTATTTATGGTGAAAAATGATAAAAACAGGGTTTTCTAGATCTGCACACAGACTTTGAAATTTTGAATTTTGATAACTGTCATCTTAACTTTTTAAGATTGATCTAGTGGCAGAACCCTAAATGATAATTCTAAAATTGCCACAAATCATTATTTAGTCAGAGCTAAAGCAATGCAAGAACACACCAAAACCACTGTATTTACAAATGTGTCGCTGTACCCTCTTGTCTTCATTAGCATTCTGAAAAACAATTTCACAGTCAGGGCTTCCAAACATTCAAACAAAATTTGAAATATATTTGATCTTATGCAAATAAAAGTAGAAATGCAATTATGTTGTGGTGAGTGTAAAGAACATTTTTATTCTGTTCTTCTATGCACGAATTGTTTTTTGCTTGTTTATTCAATTGTTTGGGGATCTTGTTTTGTCTTGTTTTATGAGACGGAGTCTTTTTATGTAGCCCTAACTAGACCACAGTTTGTTATGTAGCCCAGGCTGGCATCAAATTTGTTACAATCCTCCTGTCTCTGCCTCTCAGGTGCTGGAATGACAAATGTGCACTAGGAATTAAAGATGTGCAGTGTGGATTACATGTGTGTCCCAGGACACCCAGGTACAGGTTTCATTTGTGCTTTATAAGTTTTGTACACCAGTATGACTAACACTGAACACAAATCAAAACTATGCGTACTGCGTAAGAAAACCACCTCTAATACAAAATTAAATGTCGTAAACACTTCAGCAAAGAACTTCAAATGCATCATCAATTTAGCCATCTAATCAAATATAGTAAGAGAATAATTCATTAATCTTCAAAACCAAAAAGCAGAAGTTAGTATTCTGTGTTCGTTTTACATTAAGGTATCAAATTTACATCGCAGCTATTTAACCATCTATTGGTAAAAGAAGTAAATTAACAATGATAACCTATTATTAGGATCTTATCTTGCTGGTAGTTTCCAAAATATTAGAATTAATAGAGCTGCAAATCCCATGTGTCAGGGCACATGCCAAGAATATGTATGTAAATATGCGAATTTTAATAGACTCATCAATTTACATGATTAATCATCAGTAGTACTTAAATCAACTTAAACTTTCCAATCACGGGGAAACAATATTTTCCACGTATGTCCGTTCCAGGGGAGCAAAAGTCGGTTGACATAGTGGCCATTGAGCAGATGTCACCAGAAACAAAAGGGAGGATTAAAAAAATAAAAATCCCGAGTGTGCTCACAAAATCTTGTAAACAACACACCCCCCCCCCCAGATTTCTATTTCCTCTGCCTTTAGCGGTCTTTAATTTCATTTACTTTTTAAGTCTTTGCCAGCTTTGCTGCTTCCACATCATTAAAATCAAACTTCTAGTTGTAGCTGTGAATTAACACATTTATTTATTCACATCATTAGTGCTCCATTATTTTGCCCAGTTCTGAGTGCTCACTCTCTAATCCCACACACAACATTTCAAAGGGAAGTTACTTTTGCATCACACAATTTTGCTCTTTCAATTTCTGCTATTTCCTCAGCACAAAAACCAGATTTTATATGAACAGAAAGACTGTGCGAATCAGGACTTCGTTTAAAATACAAAGAAACTCAGGAAATCAACCAACTCCAGTCCGTGTCCAGGAGCGTCCTGGCGAATCCTGGAAGCCTTGCTGTGATTGCATCTCTGTACAGACAGGCTCCGGTTTTCATATTCCATCAGCTTGGATACATTGTTGCAAGAAGAGGTCACTCCTCCACTGTGACTTATGTTGATGGTTTTAATTTTTAAAACGTCTGCTCATGCTACTATAATGAAGTTACTGCTTCACTCTGCTAAAGAAAACACTCACAAAGAAGTTCCTCCATACTTACAGCAAATTTTTAAGCTATTCCTTGTTGATGGAGAGGGCCACGTTTGAAAATATTTAGTGTTTTCTCCTCTCAACCACCTCCTGACCTACATGCATCCCAGTTTTATTTTGGAAAGGCCGTTTGCCTTTCGATCTCAGCCAAAGTTTCTGGCGGTCAAGTTTTCAGCTTGGTAGGAAATAGCCCCTGGACGCGGTTGATTGACCTGCCCCCTCATAGCTGCTTCCCCGCAGGTCAAGAGAGGCTCCGTTTTCGGCAGGACTCTGGCAGGGGGGGAGGGGGAGGGGGAGGGGGTGAGGGTTCGCAGCTCAGGCAAAAATCTCAGCGGCCTCGGACTGAGCTGACAGATGCGGAGAGGAACTCAGTTGCTGGAGCTGCCGAGCAGTGGGCATCAGGCACCAGGTGGCACGCAGTGGGTATCTGGTAAGAAACAATCCTTGGCAATCCTGGGGACCGGGGAGGCGCTGATAGGGCTGAACAACCCCTGGAGCTTGTGGCCCCTGGGAACTCACAGCTACCCAGCCCCAGGCTGCAAAGCTGAGGCTGCGCATACTAGATGCCTAGAGACCTCTGAGCAACTCTCAGTTGACAGTCCCCAGGCCAACCCACTGTTTCAGATGTAGGTAGGCTCCGGAACACCCATGCCCTTCCCAACGCTAATATGGACTACGGACTGCAGTCGCCTGCATCTGTAAGTCTAGGGATGCACCTGTTGCAAGACAGACCCGGGTCAAGGAGCCTCAACCCTTTGCTGCCGCTAGGGCGACCAGTGTCGTCCTAAAAACGCATCCCAATTAGTCGCTGCCGCTGCCGCGCTAACTTGCTCTTCTTATCCATTCTACCCCTCTGAATCCACCCACCGCCAGAGCCAAGGTCACCGTGCTAGTCACCAGGCCTCTCTGGCTGAGGCCCCTTAGGCTGCAGCAGCCTTAGCCCAAAAGAGTCTCCCTTACTGTCTCCTTTATGCACACGGAGTGACCTATGGATAGCAGGCAACCCTGAAATTTGTGCGCGGGTTCCCAGTATCTGAACTGACTCCTTCCGGACTTCTGAGCAGGGCTTGAGCTGCAGATGCCTGTGAACTCGCAAGGTCTAAAACAATCCAGTGAGAGGAGTCGCAAATAGGGGCTCCACTTCTTGGACCCCAGAAAGTATTGGTCCAACTTTTCTGGCGAATGAAGTGGTGGCATTTTTAGTTCGGCGTCTTCTGCTAGCTGATAACCTTTTAGAAAAAAGGAAAGGGGGAACTAGATAACCTTTGAGACCCTAGGACTCCTAAAAGCTTTTAATCAAAGTGTTTATCTGGGTGGGACCCTGGACCTGCACTTAGACACTGCACTGGGAAAGGCAAAGCCTAGCAGGAACAGAAAGCGAGAAGCACAAGGCATTGCATCTGGCATCTACCTCCAAGCAGAACACTTGACATCCCTACCCCCATTCCCAGGCCCAGTTCAGGCACCTTGAGGTTATTGGAGCTAAATATCCTAGGCCCCTCCGTGGTCTGTTTGTTCTGGCAAGGTCCACGGGGCGCTTTCTAGCTCAGTGCAGCTGCCCTTGGTGAGGTGACTTCTGTTCGACTCTGATTTGGGTTAGAATTCCCAGAATCAGTTCCTGGTCTTTCTAGTCCTGAAAGTGGGTTACTGGTCCCTCCCCTATTTTATTCCCTGGCCTTCTTGACTAATATGAAGATACCTTTAACTTTATTTTGAGCTGTCTACAGAGACGATTGGAACTTCTAAAAAGTTATTGTGCCTTGCATCTGCATGCTGCATGGCTGTGTTCTGCTCCTTCATTCGAACCTCTTGTAATTTTAGTAGACTTGGCTACTTCAAAATGGAAACCCAGCGCAGCATTTTCAGTTTAGGCTTGAGAATAAGAGTTAGGAAGGTGATTCCTGTGACAGCAGGGACAGACAAGATGCACTCAGGCTTGGAAATGGCTGTTCTTCAGGAACGCCCCTCACCCCCCTCAGTCCCTTGATAGTCATCTGAGCCTCAAAAGACTTTCATCCCGACTGCTCCATTTCCCTGGGTTTGTGGCTTGGCTACCACTTTGGAACCTCAGTTGTTGGGCAACTACTTTGCTTATAAACCTCACTTAAGGTGCCAGTATCTTAACCAAAATGGAGCCGTCTGGCGGCTTAGGAGAGTGTTTTAGCTCTGAAATTAAAAGTGCTTTGTGATATTAATCTTTCCACCCTATGTGAAAGCCCCTGGAGTCTCGTTTTAAGGAACTTTCTTTCCACGGAGGTGTGAGCAATAGAAGACTCAAGTCCCGTCTTCCAGGGCTTTAAAGCCCTGTCCTAGATGAGAGTCTGTTGACCATGTTATTTCTTTTAAACCAGGTCAGAGTGAGAAAGCATTCACTCCAATGTCCAGTCTCTGTATCCTGCTGGTAGAGGACTAGAAAGAGTTTCACTGATGACTGTGTGTCAGTATACACGACCTCTCCAGGGTTTACAAACTCCCCCGTATGGGGGTACCCTCTGCTGACTGTCTCATTTGCGTTTGTAGGAAATGAAGACTCCTTTTTCTGGTTTTCCCGGTGATTGTAAGGCAAGCCATGTCTGCCTAAGGTTACAGTACAAAAGTCTCTTGCTTTTCTATAGAGACACTGCCTTAACTTAGCTTTTGTTCATGGAATTTTCAAGCCGGGAGAGATGGGGTATCCAGCTGCTTTTAGAGGCCACCCTTGCCCAAGACTACTTTCTTTCTAGGGATTTCTGTGTTCCTGCCTCTGGTGCTAAAGAGCAATTTTTGATTGACAAAAACATCGAAAAGGAATGGGGGCGGGAGCAGGGATGTCTGTGCCCAGTTATGAACTTGCATCTATGGAACACAGCAAACTCCAGGTCTGTTTATCCTCAGAGCCACGGCTTTGTAACAAGCCCGCAGACAGGTATCTCCAGGTCCTGTGCACACACATACACACACACATGCACACGCACACACACCACACACTTGATTTTACCCTGAACTCCCGCTCTGCTCAGCTGCCGCTCCAGGTGGTCTGGTGCTAAACTCTGGATGCTCTCAGCTTTCACCCTGAGGCCAAAGACTGCCTTCATCCCATCCCAACACACAGTGGAACTTGAGGCGAAGAAGGCAGTTAGCTACCCCATTTGGGAAGCTGGAACCCCAAAGATCTGTACCGAGCTCTTGAGATTCGTTTCAATCCCTAACTCTCCCATTTTTCTTCACCCTTTTCTCTCCCCAAATTTTCTTCCTAAATTGATTTTCATATAACATTGGGGGTTTTGTCTCTCCTCCCTCAGTTCTATAGCTAAGAAGTTAAAGAAATGTACAAAACCAAAATTATTTCAATTCGCTATTTTTAACGCAAAAGAAGACTTCTCCACAGTAGCATCAAAGGCAAAAACGCATTGCCAAATGGGCACATGTTTTTTTTTTTTTTTTAATTTACCGGAAAGGGCAAATAAACAAAATTAACTGAATTTAGAGAAAATGTACCAGTGAATAACAACTTCAGTCAGCAAAGTCTCCAAGTCTCCCTGGTTGAACCTGCCCCGTTTTGGCTCCGGTATCCGGCTTTCTATTGAGACCTTGTTTTGCCCACATTTCTGTAAACTAGATAGAGAACAACCCATATCTTCTAAGTCCAAAGTAACGTCGTAGGCTGATCTTCCAGGCAACTTCTGTTCCTTCCCTTCATTTTAAGTGTAAGATTTGGTTAAAAGAAATAGAATGAGGGGAGTGGCACAGAAGAAAGTTTTTAAAGAACAAAACAACAACAAAAACAAGAAGTCCAGTGCATCCGCGGTGAGTGTGTCAATCAAAGGGTTTTGTGCCTGGGGGCTCCTTGTGGTTCCAAGCAGAGGTGTCCCAGGGCGGCCCCACAATGAATATGAATAGGAATCCTTGCTAACTGGGACAGCAAAGCGCACCGCCCTGAATGATGATGGCACGTCATCTTAACCAGCCCAGGATAGATAGGAGGGCTCCTTTTGTCTCTTTTCTCCACTGCAGCGCTATAAAAGCCCCTCTTTTACTGCAAGAGGTTAGTTCAGGCACACACCAATGTGCAGTGCAGGAAACAGCTAAACCAGAGATAGCGAAGCAAGCCAGGAGAGAGAGAGAGGCGGGGCAAGGCAGGGCCTTGACTTTTCTTCTCTGGTTTTACAACTGGGGAAGTGGGTTCCTGGACCTTGCTTTTTTTTTTTTTTTTTTTTTAATTCAAGATTCTCTTTAATTTCCTGCCTAAAGGCTCCTCAACCATAAGGCCGCATCTCTTGTAATAAAATGAATTCTGATTCGAGCTCTGTCTCCAGCAGAGCGTCATCTCCGGACATGGATGAGATGTACCTAAGAGACCACCACCACCGCCACCACCACCACCATCAGGAGAGTCGTCTGAACTCGGTCTCCTCCACACAGGGCGATATGGTCCAGAAGATGCCAGGGGAAAGCCTCTCGAGGGCAGGCGCCAAGGCTGCAGGAGAAAGCAGCAAGTACAAAATCAAGAAGCAGCTGTCGGAGCAGGATCTTCAGCAGTTGCGGCTGAAGATCAACGGACGCGAACGCAAGAGGATGCACGACCTGAACCTCGCCATGGATGGTCTGCGCGAGGTCATGCCCTACGCTCACGGGCCCTCGGTGCGCAAGCTCTCCAAGATCGCCACTCTGCTTCTGGCCAGAAACTACATCCTCATGCTCACCAGCTCCCTGGAGGAGATGAAGAGGTTGGTTGGAGAGATCTACGGGGGACACCACTCGGCCTTCCACTGTGGGACTGTGGGGCATTCGGCCGGCCACCCGGCACACGCAGCCAACGCTGTGCACCCGGTGCACCCTATCCTGGGCGGCGCGCTCTCCTCTGGCAATGCCTCGTCCCCTCTGTCCGCGACCTCCCTGCCGACCATTGGCACCATCCGTCCTCCCCACTCACTGCTCAAGGCGCCCTCCACGCCGCCCGCGCTACAATTGGGCAGCGGCTTCCAGCACTGGGCGGGGCTGCCCTGTCCCTGCACCATCTGCCAGATGCCACCACCGCCGCACCTGTCCGCTCTCTCCACCGCCAACATGGCCCGGCTTTCGGCTGAATCCAAGGACTTGCTCAAGTGAGCCACGGGCTGGCCCGGCCGGGAGGAGGAAGGGAGAGCTGAGGCAGGGGTCGCAGTGCCGGGCCAGGAGGGAAAGGGAGACTGCTCGGCCTGCGGGAGGGTGGGCGCGCGGCCCCAGGCCTCGCCAGCGCCCTACAGATCCAGATTCCAGTTGACCCACCCCAGCGGGGCGTGCCAAAACCAAACTGGAATACCTAGGTGTTAGCGAAGGGGACTGGAACCCGAAGTCCTGTTTTGCATGCATGCTTCTTTCCCTCATGCCACGCCAGTATTTCTCACTGTGGTATGCTCTTGTCAAAACTGCATTTGTTGTTTAACGATGGGATCAGTGGAGTTTAAAACTTGCAAAGGAACTTTGGAGTTGGCTCTTTCTGGCTGTGTTCTTATCTTGGAGGAAAGATGGCTATCCCTTTTGTGCAAAGCAAATGTAAATATTTCATCGAGCTAGATACACTTATGATTGTCTCTGCCCTTATAGATTTTTCAGAGACAATGGAGAGAGAGAGAGAGAGAGAGAGAGAGAGAGAGAGAGAGAGCTTGTTTCAGAATCCAAGTTTTGATTCTCAGCCCAGGGCATGAACCTCTTATGTGGGTTTTCCTTTCCACGCAAACATAGGTCAAGAAAATGCATGCACGCTTCTAAATGAATCTTGTCTAAACATGTTGTGCGGGCTATAGCGCCATTTTCCTTGTAACAAGGATTTATTAGTGAGCTCTCCAAAGTACTCCATATATCTGTCTGTGGTTGTATAAAATGAAAAGGGGGCCAGAGCACAGAGATTCACACTCAATGAACATGTGATTCTTCCCCCAAGCCCATGTCTGTCTCTGTCCCTCAAATCTCATTCCAACGTTAGGGCTGTTCCAAGGGGCCCACTACAAAACCGGGCCTCCTCTAGAAGTTCATCCTACCCCCTTGCCAAATTATACTGCATGCGGGGTTGGGTCGGTTACCCCTCAGCTTTGAAAACACACTGGGTTTTTGGGGAGGGGGCTGCCACTTTTATTTTCCTGAACATTTGCTTGAATATTTTGTTAGGGCCTCAAAGACAATACCTGTCTTTATTTTTTATATATTCTTGATAAGTATGATATATTTATTAATACCAGTGTTTCTGGATGAGATTTCAAATAAAAGAGAACCTTTAAATCCGGTATTTGCCTTCGCTTAAATTTTTTAATCAATAGTAGTTGTGGGATAAGAAACTTGTGGGCCCAGTACACGGTCTGGGTATGGGTGAGGGATTTTGATGGAAGGTTTTCCTCTGGTCATTTGTAAGAACAGAGAAAGGATACACCTGTGCTAACCACTGAACCTACCTGTCCTTCGAATGGCTGCAAATGCACTCCTTTCCTGTTTGAGACCCTTATTTCTCTGCAGCAATTAGACCCTCATAGACTCAAGAATTAAAAATCGAAAGTAGAATCTGGAAGCTCAAGGTGGCAGGAAGTGAGAGACGCAGCATGGTGACAAGAAAGAAGCAGTAAGTTAACTTCTTTTTGCTTTAAAGTGACCTCTTTGGTCTTTTTAGCCTATGGGTGCCAATCCAGTATGTTTTACAAGTTAAACAACACTCACCTAGCCTGCCTGCTGGGGAAAGATGGGAACCCAACATCTGCTTTGTAAGTGAGCTTTGGTTTAGGTTGATGGCACCCAAGCCTGAATATCCCAAGGATTCTTAGTAGGAATTCTTCCTCGTCTTAGATGATTGCGGTTGTGATTAGCCAAAAGCGCTTGGGCATCCTGAACTTAAACCCAGGGTCATTTTTATCAATTCCAGTTTGCTTTTTGTTCTCACCTCCCATTTCTTCAGTGAAACACTCAAAATTCTTTCTAAAGAAAGGAGAGCGGTCCAGCTTCAGCAGGACCACTGTTTTGTTGAAAGAAGAGAGAGAAACTGCGGTCTGGTGACAGTGTAATGGCAGTGTAGGGTCCTGAGCTTCTGTCTCCTGGAAAAGCAAACCCAGAATTGGCTTCTATGGTAAAAGGTACAATTCCACCTGCCTGGATCTCCTTTTAAGGCTCAGGCAGAAGAGCATATTTAGAGAACCCTTGCCCTCCCCTGGCTAGGTCTGGAATACCCGCCTAAAACCCCCAACCTTATTGAGTCACTTCTATCCCCCTTCTATCTGCCTGCTCCCACTATTCCTGTATCCATCTGCCCCGCATGCTTGAGTTAGGGGGAAATTCTAAAGTCCAGTCGACAAGGGAGGTTGCTTTTTTCCTCTGCTTGTAGTCAGACAAATGGAAGAATAATTGTCTGTTTCCCAAGTGTGATTCATTTCTCTGAGTGAGGAAAGCGCCTGTTGAGGATTTATTTGAAACCAACACAACACAGCCTCCAGCCTTTGCAGGAGTTTATTATTCAAGAAGAGGAGGGGAGGGACAGTTTCATCAATCAGGAAGGCAACTTACTCCTGAGCCTCTTGCCATTTCCACAAGTCTGGTCCTAGGGAAGACCCAAGCCTCAAATTGGGCTTATTTCTCCAGTGTCCAGATAACGCCAAACTCTCTCTCTCTCTCTCTCTCTCTCTCTCTCTGTGTGTGTGTGTGTGTGTGTGTGTGTGTGTGTGTGTGTGTGTGTGCATGCACGAAGCAAAGGGAATCTGAAGTTCTGACGTGCAGGCTCTATATCTACTTTCAGATATTCACTGGAATAAAAAATAGACAATCCTCTCAACCAACACAGAGGAGATCTCACAAATATCCCAAACTCTTTTCCCAGCCATAAAACTTTCTTCTGTGGTCCAGGAGAACAAAACGTTCTTAAAACATGCCAGGAACAAGAATAATGGCCATCGGGTTTCTGGGTTTACTGAAACGAAGACAATATTGCCAGTAGCCCCTTGTGTGGTGTTTTGACCGGTTCCTGGGTGTGAGTGTACAAGCTAACTTTTGTTCACAATTTTTCCTGTTAAGTTTTCAAACTCACAGGACCACACCGAGGGGAAGGTAATAACAGTTCTTGCTTAGAGAGCTGTTTCGATTATGAGTACACAATCTCTTTACAAGTTTACAAGTTTTAAGTACTTTTAAATTCAATCTAGAAACACAACCAGAATACTTCCAACCCTGATTAGATGTTACTTTGCATGAAAGAGGAAATAAAATCTACCTTAAAAACCTCTTGGAGTCTTGCATGTCCACTGACTGTGAACCTAAGTCCCCAGAGGAAAGTGAAAGTGAGGTTGGCTTTTGTCACCAGGCCTGCACCAGATCTTCCTTCTTAAGGAGGCTCACCCCCCCACACCACACCCAACTCAGAGGATTTACTCTGTGGAAAGAAAGATCAGCCTGGGCTGGTGCAGCCCCGCATTCCCTAGCTACAAGAACAGGAAGCTCTATGTATCCTTAAATTGCCTCCTCCCCACCTCCACCAAGCCCTGGTGCCCTCAGAACCAAATGCACAGACCACTCCTCACAGGGGTAGGTTCCAGGAACACTAGCTTAGACCCATAGATTTTTCTGTGTCTTCCAGGTCCCGAGAAGAGATTTCACTTTTGAGAGACTCCTCTTCCCACCTGCCTCTGAGACAAGGTCCCAACTGTACCCAAAGGCTGGCTCTCAGGTTGGAAGCTCAATGGCTTTGCAGCTCCTCATCTCTGTGGCTAGTGGGTACCCTAACTGGCCTAGGACTCAGAACAGGCCAGTCTCCACACAGAGATTCAGTCTTGCCTCTTTGGGGGCCTCTCAGTGCATGGGGAGACAATACCTTTCTTAGAACAGGTCTTTCCCTCTTGTCTTAGGGCTGCCTGTTCCCCAGGCTTGAGTCCACGGGCAGACCCTTACCTTACCCAGGAAAGGAAAATGCCAGAAAAAGCATCTGGTCCAGGCACTCACCCTGGCCACCTGAGACTTGTGATCAGCTGGGCCTCCACTCACCAGGTTTAGGGAGGAGGGGGGTAGGAGGATGCAGAGGTAGGGAGAGGGAAAGAGTGGAAGGAGAGAAAGTAGGAGAAGTAGAAAGAGGTAAAAAAGGAATATAGAGCATCCACAGAAGACTCTAGGCGTGTCCTCTGGAAGACCTAGACTCGAGGTAGGGCCCTTGGTAGGAGTGTCAGCTCTCCTGAGAGCCTCTAGGAGCTGAGCTTTTTGGGCCCGAGGAGCACTCCTAATCTCCCTAGTACACTTCCTTGAGTCCCTGCTCTTTCAGGTTCTTGGCTGTGGAGCTGCCTAGTCTTTGAGGTTTTTCAATGAGCCCATCCCAGCACACCGCGGCCTCCGGAGGGGAGTGCAGGGGATCCCTGAGAAGGTGAGTTCCAGCACAGGAGCTGGTGGTGTCAAGTGGCTAACTGCCCGGCTCTGCAGGCTCTCGACTGTGTAGGTGCTTTGTCTTTGAGGACAAGTGGCCGCTGACTTCAGGAGCTTTCTGGCACTGGAGCCCAGGCCCAGACTCCAGAGACGCAGGTTTGCGACTGGGGCTGAATCCTAAGGGAACTGTCGGTCTGGATACCCCTATCCCAGCCAGGCTCCAGCTCCCACGCCCGGTCCCAGAAGCAGGCTCTGGTGTTAGGACGTTCTAGAGAGGAGGGTATCTATGGGGACTACACCACTCCTTCGAAGAACCTGGCAACGCTGCTTAAACCTTTGTGGAAACAGAAACGAAGAGGGGCCAGCACGTGTTTCTTTTCTTTTACCTTCAGGCTCTGCCTGACACTTAAAGATTTGTAAATCTCGCGGAGGATATTTGTTAAGGACCCGCCCAGGTAATCCCAGGGCAGTGTGCTTTCCCTACTCGGGAACTCTCATAGGAAAAGCCTTCCATCGCGGTAATGGATCCTGGCCACCTATCCTGCTGCCTTCCTCCTCTAATTAAAACAAACATGGGACCTTGTTCTGGTCACCAGACTTTGGTTCAAAGTTTAATGCTTTCCAGAAGTGAGTGGACCGCTAGGAGACCAAGACCTTAGGGAGAGCACCGGGAGGGTGAAGGAATCTAAGCTCTGAAACCCGAACTTTACCTTTGCTGTGGTGTTCTTGATGTGGAAATAGAGTGGTCAGTTTTCTGCGGCACTGTCACCGGGAGGCAGGAGCTGGGGGCAGGCTATGGAAAATGGTCTGGAGCAGTTTGGGAAAGCTTCTCTCTAAACGTTCAGGCGTCTGTCCTTCCCTGACTTGACAGGGAAGCGTTATTTCCCTGCTAGTCTGAGACCTTCAGTACAAGAGCCAGGACCTGAAAGCACATATCTTCTCCTCTGGATCTGGAAAACTTGATAAATCTGGTCCTGACTTTGTGTGCTTAAGGTAGGGTGCTTAAAACGCCCTTCTAACCAAGTTCTTGATTCTACAGAAATAGAGCTCCTAGCTTGCACATTTTGTAGCGACCCCACCCCAGGTATTCGCCCCTGTATTTCCTTGTGTCTCCAGGAGCGAAGAACAGGAAACCATGTTCTAAATCTTGGGATTACTTTTTCTTTGGGGTTTTCCTTAATTTTCTGCTACGTTAGTAGCGGAACATTTTCTAAACATTTCTACGTTGTCAGGCACCATGAGGAGTGGCAGCGGAACGACGAACAACGAGAGTAAAACATAAAAATACCCCGGTCCTCGGGACTTCAGAAGGCTAGCGCGAAACACCGCTTATTAAGTCAGACGATAAAACCCACCAGCAAAGCGCAGCAAAAAGCAGCTGCTCCCCCACACAGCCCACCCCAATCCCGGAGAAACTAAGTGCCCCTTTCTCCTATTAGGCAGAGAGGACAGAAACCGATGCCTTCATCAATGTGGAAATAAACAGAAGAGATGGCGGCAGAACTTAGTTTTTCTCACAATTGTTGAGAGATTTATTACTGAGAGATAAGCCTCAGTCTGGGGCCCCTCTAATTCATGTCTCCAATAGCTACTACCAAATGAGCAAATCCCTAAGCTGTTTTATAAAGTAAAAAAATAAGGAGGAGGAGGAGGAAGAGGAGGAGGAAGAGGAGGAGGAGGAAGAGGAGGAGGAGGAGGAGGAGGAGGAGGAGGAGAAGGAGGAGGAGGAGGAGGAAAGGAGGGAGGAGAGTGGAGGGAATCTTTTATAAAGGAGATTGGCGGCATTACTTACTCCTTGTCTCCGAGGCTCTAGGACCTACAGAAACTCATCTCTGGACTGTAGCATTGTCATGGCTGTGTTGGACACATAAACAATCCTGTAATTTCCCTCCCAGAACAAAAGTTTCAAAGCAGTGACCTGTAAGGTATCCTCCCTTCAATAAAGCCGAGACTTATAATGGTCTGCTAATTACTCTATTCCTGCAGAGGGACAGGAGCCTCCAAAGAATCGAAGCAAACCCTCTCTTGATTGAAGCTGCTGCGGTCTGTCCCCAAATGTACAGCTGGGCTGCCTCATTGAAAACCCAGACAAAACAAAATCCCAGATAAATAATCCTGCTGCCCAGAACTCAAAGATCTCTCTCTCTCTCTCTCTCTCTCTCTCTCTCTCTCTCTCTCTCTCTCTCTCTCTCTCTCTCTCTCTCTCTCTCTGTTACTGAATCTAGCCTGGATTCTCAGAGAAGGAGAACTCCTTTGGTGCTTTGCAATCTTTCAAGCTTAGGGATTTGTCCACAAAAGTTTTTTAAAACCTTATTTGACTTTTCTGTCCCCCATTTTCCTGTGCTGAATTCATTTCTTCCATTTGACACTTTGATTATAAATCATTTCTCCAACCTTTTTTCTGAACTAATTATTAGATTGTTTCAACAGTTAATAGTTGTTTCAGTTTGGTGATTTTTTTTCCCCCATTACTATTCAAGTTTTGAATGGAGGAGACAGATGAGATTTCAAGTGTACTAGCAAACAAAGTAGAGAAACAGAGAGACAGATTTAAATTATTAGAGTTTTTATATCTGTTAGGTAGCAACTTTGTGGTACAATTAAATGTATGTCTAAAATAAATTTCTTTTGGGGGGGGGGGGTTGAGACAGGGTTTCTCTGTATAGCCCTGGCTGTCCTGGAACTCACAGTGTAGGCCAGGCTGGCCTCAAACTCAGAAATCTGCCTGCCTCTGCCTCCCAAGTGCTGGGATTAAAGGCGTGTGCCACCACGCCCAGCTCTAAAAAGCTTATTTAAGCAGAAGTAAAAGTCAACAATCATACAATTAACTTGGCATTACAAACAGTTGACTGTCAATTGTCAAAACAAGCACCCTTCAAGGAAAACACACACATACACACACGCATATGTTTTATACTAATAGGGAAAATAATTAGTTTCCATTTGTTGTACTTTGGCCTTGGTGGCTCCACTTAAATAATAAACTGTCGAAAAGGAAAGCCAAGCTTCTGCAGATTTCCATGCTATGGAAGTCATACGTACACAGATATGAAACCAGTCCTTGGGCTAAACACAATAATTGCAAGGGGAATCAGTCAAGCCATACAATTAGCCATCCATTACAGCTCCTGAAGGAAGTGGCCCCTTGCCTTTCTTGCCACAGTAGGGTGACCCTGCATATGATAAGCTAGGAACTAGGAGGGAAGGCAGTCTTGCAAAGACAGCAAGGGGAGGGGGTGTCTCAAAGGTGATCCAAATGAAGTTGAGCCCTTAAGTGTGTTTCACACAGAGTGGAGGCCAGCATAGCCCCTCTCTCATGGGGACAGACATATAAAAGCCTACCAAATAATGTCTTATTTAAGCAGAACTTTGGTTCTGTCTTCTGCCCTGCAAGCTGTTCGCTCCAGCCATGTGAGAACTGGGACCCCAGCAGGACAGACTTTGTGAACCGTGGCCCAGATACTTCTGCCCCTCAGTATCCCAGGTCCCTTTGCAGGTCTCCACAGTAGCAATGTTTCAGGGCTTCAGGTTTTCAGAGACAAATACGATTATCAGGAAGCCATTCTCTCTTGCTATACAGTTTTTTGGGGAAATAGAAGCAGAGGAGGGCATTTGCTTCGTTTTCACTGAAATATACTGGTTTATTGATAAAGTAGTCCGCTAGACTCCAGGCATTAAGTAGGCACTCTCAGTAATTCCAGGGACAAAACAATAGCCATGTTCCTCCCTCTCTCTGTTTGCCAAGGTTTCCTTTCCCAAAAAACATTTGGATTTGGATTATTTTTTCCTCTTAATTTTACCTTTAGCTACTGGGTTCCTGGCATTTCCTTTGTCTTGTAAAATGTTGGGCAGGCTCTTAACTGAGTCGTTTGTCTTCCTCTGACTAAGAAGTATGGGACTCAGCACAAGAATTTCTATCATTGATAAGTATGAAATACTTGGGTTTTTTTTTTTAAAGTCTGTGTTGTTCACAGCTAATACTAGGTCTCCCCACACACTAACAGTAACTTTGGGAATACATCAAAACGGAGAGACACTTTTTAGAAATGGTGGTTTTACTTCAGCATCACCCAAATGCTAATTTGTTCTTAAAGAGGTTGGTATTCATAGTACCACGAGGGTGCAGAGAACTAGAGAGAAATAGAATGAAAAGGGGAGATAGAGGGAAAGTGATGACTCTCTAAAAGGTCACTCCCAGGAGTCCTTACAGTGAATATAGACATGCTCATCACCATACCATACTCTGGGTCTGTCTATCTCTTCTGTATGCGTCCACTGGAGCAGTGAAAAGTGAGATGGGTTTCACTATTCTTTATTTGGTCGTTCTAGATTCTTTCTCTTTTCTATAATTATTGTCCTCAGAAATTTTATACAATTTCGTCCAAACATACTTCATACCGTTGCGATGCAAATGGGTGTTCAGAGTTTGGCGAAGCCATCAAGTTTAGTAAATTTTTCCATAACTTTTTCTCTATAGTCTTTGTTCCCTTTGTCATTCTCTCCTGGTGGAGCGATGCAGAGGTCCATCCACACTGCTCAGGTGGGGATTGTGTTACATGGAAGTGATCTTGACTTAGAAACCTCCATTCTTTTGAACTGGACCTCCAGAAGATCTGAATAATGTTTATTTTGTATCCAGGCCTTATTCTTCTACCCCCTGAACACAAACAAACCCGTCTTCTGCTCCAGAAGGAGAAAATGTCTCCATTTTCCAATGCTATTCTTTATCCAAACACCTCTGGGTGGGTAAATCAGAGTAAAGCTTATCTGTAACTCTGGTCAACAACATACAGAAATTCATGACAGGTCGGTCATCAGGAGGGTTGGAAGGAATACTCTGTTCAGTGCACAGTCAGACCTCTCTCCTCCTACATGCTGGCCTGTTGCAAATGTGTTGGATGTATGGCCGTTTCTGTGCCGGACACGTAGGAGCCCTGACAAAGTAGTCGGTGCTGCATCTGGAAGCATCTTTTAATGTAGAAGCTGCTTGTGTTGCAGCCCCCTTTGCTTCCCATTCCGCTGCATTTTAATGTTTGTCCACTTTGCCGTTTGCTAGTCCTTTGCCCAACTTTTGACTTTTGCAAAGCACCTCCTCTGTATCCCGTGTATCCTGTGTATCCCATGTATCCTGTGTATCCCGTGTATCCCGTGTATCCGTCACATCTCACTTAATCTATACTGAGTGATGGAACTTAACTGCTCCTAGGTACCTTTCTAGGGAAGAGTGCCACAAACAGGGCTGTAGGTGTCTCCTGCTGGATCCACCCAAGAATTTGCCTAAGAGACACCGTCTGAATCCTCTTCTCGTTTCCCTACTTACTGCTTGTGGTTTGCATTTTCATTGCTGGAGTTCTCTGTGTAGACTCTGTATGGGCCTCCCAAGATTCCAGTGTTGGAAATGTAATCTTCACTGCAGCAATGCTGAGAGATGTGACCTCTCAGGACAGTTAGGTCATGGACACTCTGATCTCGTGCATTGTTCAATGCTGTCAATGCTGAAGTAGGTTAGTTATGGGAATGGGTTTATGATAAAGGGTGAGTTTGCCCCCTTCTGGCCCTCTAAAATGCATATTCTGATGCTATATGCAATCCTTTTCAACATTTCATGGGACAGCCAAGAGGATTTCTTCAGATGAGGTCCCTTTATCCTGGACTTCCTATACTCCCCCCAAACCTGGACCCACTGTTCCGATAAAGCCTCACAGAATAGACTTAGTACCTAACTGTATTTCCTCAACCTAAAATCTATTTGCTATTATTTTGTTATATGTGCTTATCTCTATATAATACACACAGTTTTCTGAACACAGGTCCTGTTGGTTAATGGTGCTATCTTACAATCTATCAAACTGCACTATCCAAGGGCCTGTTGCTCACCTCTCTGTTCTGTCCACTGATAGACTATAGTTTTTATGCTCACACTAGCATGTTGTTACTGTCATGCTTGATATTCTATGGAGAATAAATGTGTGATGGAGAGTAAATGTGTGTGTGTGTGTGTGTGTGTGTGTGTGTGTTTTCCGTGTTATTGTGTACATGAGTATGAAGGCCAGAGTTCAACCTTGTGTGTTGTTCCTCAGGTGTCATCTATCTTAGTGTGTATGCTTGTGTGTGTGTGTTTTTGTGTGTGAAAGTGTACGTATGTGCACCTGCATATAAAAGCCCAAGGCTGATCTTGGGCATCGTCTTCGGTCCCTCTCTACTGTATATTGAGGCAGGATCTTCTTATGAACCTAGAGCTTATCAATTCTGGCTAGTCTGACTTAGCACCTTGTCCCCTGAATTTTTCTGCCTCTGCCTCTTCACTGCTCAGATTACAAGCAGCCACCATGATTGCCTAGCTTTTATACTGGTTCTCAGAATCTAAACTCTGGTCTCCACACTTGTATACAAAGCACTTTATCCAAAAGCACCTCCCTGCCTTGACATTATTTTTTTAACATCATCATCATTGCCTTGTTCGTTGTCATCATCGTCGTCACTAGTGTTCTCATTGGCTTATCAATCATTTTCTTGGGATATAC
Source organism: Mus musculus (assembly GCF_000001635.26). NCBI lineage: Eukaryota > Metazoa > Chordata > Mammalia > Rodentia > Muridae > Mus > Mus musculus. The sequence continues at coordinate 19,368,226 of NC_000076.6, forward strand.
ATGTCTTTACTTCCTTGGCACTGGGATTTCAACACAGCCACCATGTGGATTCCGGGGATTGAACTCAGGACTTTGGTGTGGCAGGCATGCTATACCAACTAAGCTCTCTGCCTAATCCTACTTGCTTGCTTGTTTGGTGTGTTAGCCAATTTTAATACATCCTAAGTGAAGTACAATGATGGATTCTGAAAACTGCAGTGCTGCAGGGCGTGGTGGCCCCTGGCTTTGATTCTAGTGAAGGAGGGGATAGGCAGATCCCTGAGTTCAAGACCAGCCTGGTCTACAGAGCAATTTCCAGGACAGCCAGGAGTACACAGAGAAACCTTATCTTTTATTTTTTGTTTGTTTTGTTTGTTTGTTTGTTTGTTTTTTTGTTTTTTCCTAGACAGGGTTTCTCTGTATTGCCCTGGCTGTCCTGGAACTCACTCTGTAGACCAGGCTAGCCTCAAACTCAGAAATCTGCCTGTCTCTGCCTCCCAAGTGCTGTGATTAAAGGCGTGTGCCTGGCAATAAACCCTATCTTGAAACAACAACAACAACAACAACAACAACAACAACAACGACAAAAAACAAACTAAGCCAACAACAACAAAAATCCCCCTAACTACAGCCCTAAAGCTTATAGGGTTTCCCTTACCTGTTCTCCCCGTACACGGTGGTGTGCAGCAGGTCCCTTACAGTTGCTGTACCCTTCTTTTTTCTCTTTCTTAGCCCAAAGCTAATAACCACAGGTGGGGATTCTCCAGCATTTGCCTCCTGACTTGAAACAGTTTAATGCCTCATTAGTCTGAGTTTAGAAGCAGGATTTTGCTTAATATTAAAACCCCAGAGATTGTTCATCATTGCACCCCTACTACACAGCACATTCTTCATCCTAATGCTTTCTGTACAGTGTCCAATACAGTCGCTGGTAGAAACCTTGCCCCAAGAGAGAGCTTCGTGGTGGTCAAGAAACAGTGTTTTCCTGCTCCATTGCTCCAGCATGGCGGATCCCGACCAGAAGGGGCAGTCCATGGTTTTATGGCGTTTATTGTCATGGCGGGAAGGGGAGCGAAGAGGGTAGTAGAGCCAGAGGAAGGCAGAGAGAGGGAGAGAGTAGAGAAGTAGAGGCCGGCCATGGCCACATGGAGAGAGAGGGGAAGGGAACACAGAGATGGGGGGAGCAAGAGGGCAAGAGACAGAGGCAAGAGTAAGAGAGGGAGGAGGGGGCAAGCAGCCCATTTTATAGTGAGCCAGGCCTACCCGGCTATTGCCAGGTAACTGTGGGGAGGAGTCTGGACAGCCTACTTGACCATGACCCGAAGGCCACAGAATTATGGAGCTGAGGCCTCATGTCAGAAGCCTGGTGTCTGGAGGGGGAGGGGGGCTTGGCAATTGGCCTTCCATCCCTTGCAGGAACACCTGCTGAGTGTTCCTAGCTCAACCATAAAACAGGCTTTTACGTGGTCCCACATTGGGGCAGGAACATCTCCTTCAGAGCTCAGCCTGGATACTCACTACTGCACTGAGGAGGAGACTTATTCACACTCACTCTCCTCCCTTCGCCCGCCCTGTTCTTGCCAGCCCACTCTCTCGTTCCTGCAAGGCCTGGGCAGACGTCACTTCCTCCTCACTGTGTTTGTGAAGCTAGGTGTGCTTGCCCTTACAACACTTACAGCACTCACCACCTGGAAACAAGGACCTGCCTCTGTCACACTGGGAATATGGGTGTGACAGGCAGAACTCGTTCACCTCACAGCTCATCTGGACCTTTCTAAGTACAAAAAAAAATCTATGAAGGATAATCAACTTGTGTGGGGTAAAACACAAACTGTCAAACTGTATTTTTTCTTTGAGACTCCACGGCCATGTAGTACAGAGAGATGCTCTGAATACATTAAAATCAATGTAACTACATTTGAATAGAGGCCATTATCTTGTAACACCCTGGGTAATATTTAGAAGGTGAGGTGATGATTCAACTCAGGGAACAGAACCTCCTTAGCCTGAAGGAGCCACTTCTGTGTGTTGTGCTGACAATAGCTGCCTCTTCATGAGTAACATTCCAGAGAAGCCGTACAACAGCTGGAAAGACAGTAGCTCCCTTTTCCAGGAAGGAGAGCAAGGCGTGCCCTCCACTCTGTAAGTGTCACAGCTGGATTGCTAAACTGCCGTTCCTCACAGCAGCCTGGACCTTCAGGAAGACCCTTGGAACTTTGTCTCTCACTCCTTTCTGCTCTCCAAGTGGCCATGTCTCCCTGGCAACCACTCATACATCTTGTGCTAAGTGACCTTCTGAAGTAATTTTATGATGTGACTAATACCAACCAAAAGCTAAATTGACTTACAATATTACTGTATTTGATTTGTAGCTGGAGAAATCGTTCCTTGAGCAGTTACGGGATCTTGCTGGCCTTGTAGAAGACCTGGGCCTGGGACCTATGTGAGAGCTCCCTGCTTACTGACTCCAGTTCCAGGGGATCTGATGCCCCCTTCTGGATTTCATGGCACTGGGTATGCATATAGTACACACATATACATGTAGGAAAACCATGCAGACACATAAAATTAAAAATATTTAAAAACGTATTATGTTTAATTTTAAACTGCATTGATTTGAGTGTCTTTGCTTTATAGATGAATGATAGATTCTAGACGGTGCTTAGATTAGTGGTCAATATGTCCACATTCTTTATTGGTATTTGGGCTGTAGTGCCTCTACCCAACACTTGCTTTCTAGTTTTGTGCACAGTAAGAACAAAAGCTGCTCATTTTCCTTGTATGAATAGTCACATTAAAAAAATGATACAATGAATCTCCCTTCCCATATCTATTAATTGAAGCCATCTCTAAAATCTACTAATCTTTTACATATGCATATATATTGTATATTTTATATATATTGTAAGGGCTCTTCTACATGCATTAAACATACCACTCATGTCCCTTCTTCTGTGCCTACTTTTGAGAGTGCAGAAAATAAGAAACATAACAAAATATTTTTAAATGAATTTCTGACTGTCCTTCTGTAAAGCTCTTCTCTGAGAGACCATCCTAGACTTCTCTCAGGTATAAAGGCTCCATGACTAAAGGAGCTACTTCCTTAACCAAATTTTACTGATTCCTTTAGAGATTATTTTGAACAATGACAACAACAAAACACACACACACACACACACACACACACACACACACACACACACGCAGAGAAACCCCCACAAAACCTTTGAGCTTTCATTTTAACCCCTTCATTTCTAAACTAATTTAGAAGTACCTAGAAAGTTAAACGTTTGCTTCCGGACATTTTGCCAAAATATGCAAGCAGAGTTAAGACTCACTCTAATTTCTACTGTTTCCAAAAGAGGTTTTGTGAACTTGTGGCAGCCTTATGCAGATGAACAGTGGTAGTGACCTGACTGTGTCCCCTGGTGCAAGCTCCGTCCCCTTTTTAGCCTCATTAATCTTCAGCCAAAACATAATTACTACTATAGAAAAAAAGCGAGTCAGACAGTTTATGATGGCTTTGAAAAGGGAAGCAGCTGAGGGTTTCTTTTCCCTCAAATAAATACAGGCTAGTTCTGAAACTAACAAGAATGCGTAGCGGCCTCCGAGAAGAAGTGAGGTTACATTTAATTTTAGTTTTTCTGGTATGGGAATAAGAAAAAGGAGTATGTTGTCAACTGTTACAATCCATGCTTGTCACTTCTTGATGCTGGGTGGTCCTTTCTGGTGACTAGAACTCTTGTGGGTTTTTTTTTTTTTTTTTGGATTGCATGGTAGGCCATCAGCCGACTCCCGGATTTCTGGGAGACATGGCTATCTCTCACACCTCCGCTGTATGCTGAACAACTAATTTAACAGTTGACTTGATTTAGAAAATAACAAAAACAAACATGTCTCTTAAATCTCTCATTCAAAGAGGTTGCTTGTTGTGGAAACCATGGAAGTTAAGACATTAAATTCTACTTTCTTGTTTTAAACGCGTTTTACATATATCACCACCAATCAGCTTGTAAATTTCTGTTGGTCCTCAATCCAGGCCTGTAAAGGAGCTGAAAAGTGTCTCCGTGCTCTCAAAGGACACACCTGTTATCTGAAACAGTTTTTTACCAGCTTGTTAAGTGTCTTTGACAGATCAAAGACCCCAGACAATAGGCACAAACTTTAACAATAGCGTAGCCTTGAGCAAAAAGTCCTATCAAAGCCAGGCCTGCGCCCATGGCATTCTGGCCTGCAACTGAAAATAAATTTTACTTGAATAAGTACCTCAGCCGATTAGAGGAGCTGCCTCTGCTGAAACAAAAGCAGTTGGGGATAAGTTATTGACTGCACTGACAGCCTGAATGAACTTCATTATGCCAGCCCACTCTTGGTAAATGTGTCAGGTTTTAAACTGAATTAGGTGGCAGGTGCATAGACCATTTTCCTGCTCCCCCTGAGACGGCAGACAGCCAATCATCACCTGATTCTACAGACAAATGTTTAGATTTGTTTTTCATATTGCACAGTCATAAGTGAACACACATTTAAATATCTCTTCCTTATCCTCCCTCACGGACATGTTCCGTTCCCATGAGCAGGTCTTACCCACATTTTGATATAGTGGGATTCATAAAGACCCAGGCTACCATCCTACCCCTCCCTCCCCTCCCTCCAGGACATAGGTTTCAGAGACTATTCTGTGTTTTCTTGTGGTTATTGGACTCTTGGCCTTGAAACCGTAGTGCCTGTTTTATTCTAAGCGTCTAACATTGAACGACACGTATTCTGAATCCAACCTATCCACCTTAAGAAGTTTTGAGAAGAAGGGACACTCCAATAGGCTTGAACTTGGAAAACGACACACTGAACTGGTGTTCCATCTGGGAGCTAGATTACGAAAGTCAGATATTTTAATGTGTATAAAAGGTTTCCCTGTAGTTAAGTCCAGAAAATTGCATCACTGACTGGTATTTCTCTACCCTGAAGCATCAGGACATGGACATATCTATCAATCCACGTTGCTTATGTACTTGGCATTTGGACATTTTTTGTTTTATGATCTTCCCTAGACCTATAAGGATAAATGCAAGATCAGCTAAACTTCGGATACTTTGGTGGCAGCTCTCATTACTTAATCATGAGAAAGGACTATTAAGACTCCTAAAAATGAAAATTTAGACTTCCGCTCAGAGAACAAGAGAGTTGGCGTGGATTGTCGGCTGCGGGCCCTATTAAAGTTAATGAGCACGAAGATGCCTTTTTCCTAAGTGTCTTAAACATTGGAAGCCTCCTCTCCCAGCAAATATTTAGCTTCTGAATAATCTTTTATTATTCAGGTTGAAGAGTTGCGCTTCCCTCCTCACATCAAGATTCAGGAGTAGAACTCCTTTCAGAGTTGTGAGCTCGACTTCTGAGAGATGAATCATGACACTGTTTTAAAATCTTGTATGAGAACATTGGACTAGTCTGTTGTTCTTGTTGTAACAGCTGAGCACAGTCTGGCTTGATGCTCTAAAGTTCTGAATAGTATTTGCTTCAAAATATTGTTCATCTGAATTCAATGGTTCATTTTTTTGATAGAAAGGATTTGAGATGTTTTGACGTCTAGAAAAGCAGTGGTATTCTACAATGTGTATGTGTGAATGTGGATGGCAGATACCGTCCGGAGTACAGAACAGGCTTTCCTTTAAGGCTGTCTGAAGGCTGCCTCCAGTTAACACAGAGAAGGGGCTCCACAACGGCTCTCACTTGCTGGAGCAGTTCCTCCCCCCCCCCAACCACAGCAGATGGTGTTTCATAGTTGGTCACAAATGGCTGTCAGCGAGTGTTTGTCTGCCTGCCAGCAACCTGTGGTTCAGGGACTCCCTGCGAGAGTGTACCAGCCTTGCCTCTGCTGGAAGCAGCATCTGAGAAAGTGATCTGTCCTTTCTTGTCAGGCGCAGAATGAGCCATCTTACTTTTAAAGTGTTGACAAGGGGGATATGAAAGAAGTAAGGAGAGAGACTGCCCGGCTGACATTACCTCAGCCTCAGCTCTTGGAGATTCATGCAGATGAATCTAAATGAGGGCTTTATGACAATGGTGTGGTCACCAAATACCATCTTGGAGCCATCTCACTTGGAGTACCAGCACTTCCTGCGGGGCCTTGCTTGAACCTGCCATCAGACTAGTTTTGATCCTCAGAGCAACAGATCTTCCTTCACCCCAGGGCCTCCCTAAGTCACACTTCATACCCAAGTGACCTTCAGTGGCACTGCCTTGGATAAATGGCGAGGGAAATCCCAAGAGTGGCAAAGGTTCCAGCCACCATCCCTTTGGCTTCTGGCATCACCCCCAATTGGAAAGCAGGTTGCCAGCCCATTAATCTTTGCAGATGTAATGCCTCCAATACACGGACAGCTACTAATGAACCAAAGGGAAAGAATGGAAGAAAATGAGAGAGTGAGAGGGAGACCCAGAAGAGGGATTTGGAAGGAGATGACATTTATTGAGAAGCTCTGATATATCAAGTGTTGTGGGCATGGCTGGCATCAAATGTTTGATACTCCCGCTAATGTTATCAGTTAGGCATCAGCGTCCTACTTTATGCTTGGAGATCTGAAAGATTCTAACTCTGGCCAATACATTTGAGGCTAAAGGCTGGTATGACCCTTAAACCCTGGCTTCACCACCTCACATTGCCCACTCCTTTCAGCCTTCATGTCCTTGTTTGTGAGATGGAACTAGTCTAATAATACTTGCTTTGTTAAGTCATTGTAAAGGGTAAAGTTGATAAGTAGCTACTTTGAACAATCTTGGACAAGAGCAAGCATTCTACAGTGGTGTGTTTTATTCTTTCCTGTGTTAATGTACTTCACACATTTGTTTTGGAGTCTGGCCAGTGGCCCCTTGCAAGCGAGTAACCTTTTAGAATTATCACTAGAAACATGGCCAGTGTTCCAGTTACCTGTTCCTTTGACATTATATCAGATGCTGAATTCTGAGTCTCTATTATAATTCTGTGTATACATATGCAAAGGGCAGCAACCTTTGTATTCCAAAGGAGTTACCTACTCTAGCCATCCCTCAGTCTGTCCTCCTTCCCTTCTTCCTTTCTCCCTACCTTTCTCTCCATCTCTTTGTTGGTCTTTCTTCCTTACTTTTATAGAGGCTGGAATTGATTGTTGAGGCCCTGTACACACTGCAGGAAAGCCCTCTTCTGAGCTATATATAGCATCAGTCTATGGCATTTTAAAACAATGTAGTCCTGTACAATGTGCCACATTTATGCCAATTTCAATCCCAGTCTGTCTGTCTGTCATCTGCCTGTCTTTCTATCTTTTTTAGACAGAATTTCTCTGTCTAGCTCAGGCTGCCCTCAAACTCAGAAATCCTCCTGCCCCTGTCCTTACCTCCCACCCCGCCCCCGAGTGCTGGGATTAGAGTCAAGTGTCACCCAGCCCTGCCCAGTCGACTTATCTTATGTTGGAAAATACCAATGATAAAAAGTGTATAGAATGCCTACTGTACATTTATATACTTTGTAACTTACACTTGCTATTATTTACTACATAAATCAAAGTTAATTCTCTCATGCAGATATAGAGAGCTCACAGATTCATAGGCTATCGGGAGTGTGTATGCAGGTTAGTGAGCTGATGAAGTTGACCCGTGTCTCCCTTTTCTTCTATGACACCTCTCATAGTTAGTTTCCCTGAAGCAATATTCTGGATAATGATTGCCAACTGTTGTAACCATTTTCTCTGGCAAAAGAATGTCATTTCTTCACCCCAGACTGTGCCCTGCTCTTCAGAAGGGAGGCTTGGACCTTGGGGAGCTTAGCACCAGATTCCTTTCTAATGGTGCAAGTTTCCGTTAGGTGAGGTCAGCATAGTGATTATGAGGAACATCCTTCAAACCCTGTAATCTCTCCAGGAGAATTAAGAGCTAGCTCCTGCCAATTGTTAATGATGATGGTCTTATAATTCAGACACCGCATTTCACTCAGGAGGGTCCCAAATGCTTTATGGATCTACAAATAGTGTCACCCACTTTGCCCAGTAGGCATTAGGTGGACTAAACTTGGAGTGAAGCCACTGGAGAAGAGCTGTTATTAAATTAAAAAAATATGCAAAAATAATGTGTCCCAGTAACTATAAAAGAAGGGGATGCAAATGTTTAACGTAGTATTAATAGATAAAACAGGAGTAAAAAAATGAGGGAGAGTTGTATTTTTTTTAAGATTTATTTATTTATTATATGTAAGTACACTGTGGTTGTCTTCAGACACTTTTTCTTCTCTCTCCGACCCCACTTGATCTGGCCCCGCTAGGCAATTTGTATTTTGTATTATTTTAAGTAGAAACTTAATCATTTTACTAAGATAGTGTTCACACACAGCTTCCCTGCTATTCTGATTTTGACAACACACCACTGAGAAACCAACCAACTATCATCAAATTTGATCTCTCAAAATAATAACTGCTTCATTGTGTTTGTGATTTTTTTTTACATAACATCCTTTCTCTAGCAAACTTCTAGGACCTCTAACATGGAGGTGGGCATGAACAAGAATGGCTCTTCTAAAAGAGAGTTTCTGACGCACCAGTGGGGCCCAGCATTGCTGGAACCACTGCGTTATCTACTGGTCACAATCGAGTAGTCCAGCAGAATTCCTTTTCATCTGGTTAAAAAAAGAAAATCCAACAAATAATTGCAGCTTCCGAAGGTTCTGCATGTTAATGACAGGAGTCAGGACAATCCCTCCACTTGAGCCTACAGGTCAACCTTATCTCAACAGCCCTCACTGAGACTCTTTCCCCAGGCGACTCTACATGATGTCAGGCTGACAAAACTATCAGGATCCTCTGTAAGTTTTTCACATTGCTTCCCTAGGATCCCTCTACTGACTATCCTGCTGTCTCTCTTCCATCCTTGTCTCATTTGTTCCCGCACTGAAATGGTCCTTATCATATGGCTGGATAGTGTGAATTCCAAACAGGAAAACATAGACATGATCTTACACCAAAGAAATGGGGTGGCTTTTCCAATTGTATCAGTTTTGCTACAAGTAGCTTCCGATATTTCTCCTTTATCACACCAGTTGTTTAGATTTTCTTTTCTCCAAACCTCTTATTTCTTTTGTGGGTCTGCTTGGTGGAAGCCAGTCACATGTCTACTCCCAAGTGCTTGAAACACAGAGCTTTAGTGTTTTACCAAAGAGGACAATTTTCACAAAGACTGCAAGGGCAAGTGACTGTAGAAGGGTGGATAAAGGTTCCTGTCTAGAATACTCTCCCTATTGATGTACTACCTTCTCCCTCTCTCCAAAGTCAATCTCAAAACTCTAACAACATTAACCACACATGCCAGGTCATATGATACAACTATCTCTCGTTAATGTTATTCTTCATAAATTGATGGACTCAGTATTATTTACTGACTGACTCCAATGTTTCAGAGTTATACTTATTCTTTCTCCATTGCAACAACAACTCCGTATTTATTCTTTACAGTTTTAAAATGCAAATTACATAGTTACCCACTCAGTGAACAAATTGCAAGATGCCATTTTTAAGATGCATCATTATCAATGTTGTTCCACATAAAAGGAAAAAGAAGCATGGTCATTAAACCATATTCATGTTTATCATTAATTATAATTTGCATTTTAATCTCTGACACACCATCATGTACAGAATGTGCTTTAATGAATTTCATGGACATTAACTATAAAGAAGTTAATATAAAGAAGTAATATAGAGCAGAAATGAGGAAAAAGAAGGAAACTTCATGAATATGCAAAATAATGAATTTCTGAACTAATCTGTATAGATGATACAGCAAGAAAACAAGATCTATACATGTATACAGCTTCCTAATTTCTGCAAAAGAGTAAAAGCTTGGTTATTATCTATCAACTTTTTCAGTTTCTCTGTGTGAGTGTGATGATGTGAGCTCTCATACTCAAGAGTGGTATGTATGGTGTGTATTGTCTGTAAGGTACTAGCACTGCCCAGTAAACTTTACCACTGGAAACATCTCTGAGTTACAGTTATTCTATGATTGAGTAACAATTCTATTTACTAATTATTCTAATAAACTCAAAACTCATTTTTATTTTTCCTGTTTTTGTCTTTACTGTGAATGTTCTAACACCTGAATTATAACTCAATGTGATTATTCAGAGGGAACATATTCTAATTCTCAGGCAACCCCCAAAGGTAGAGAGTATGTTGAAAATGTGAATTATTGAGTGTAGTAGCAACTAGACTACTCCCAGTTTTACATTTGGTGAAATTTTCACACTCTATAACCGATGAATTCCATCTATTTGAAAATCTACAGTGCACGCAATCCTCATTCATATTATATATTGTATTCTACAAGTGAGACTCTCGGCTCTGTAAAGTATGGTCTAACAAATATGCTAATAGTAAGTTTTTGGTAGACCAGACCATTGTTGTTCTATAAAGCCAGCTGCTTCTCAGTAAGACAGTCCACATCGCTATTGCCAAATCTCATGGGTATTTTCTCATTTCTCTACATTGTTTTAAAGACCATTCTTCTGTTCAGAAGAAATATTGGCTGAGAAATAGATATAATTTTTAAAAAGTCCACCAGGTGGTGGCATTGGCAGAAGACTTAAAGGAAAAGAAAGAACATGAATAGCAGGCATTCTTGGTAATGGAACATAAAGAAATCAATTTGGAAATAGGTTGGGACTTTTTCCCTCCTGGACAGTTTTTTGTTGTTGTTGGTTTGGTTTGGGTTTTGTTGTTGTTGTTGTTTTCTTGTTTGTTTGTTTTTTAACAGTGCCAAAGGTAAAAAATAGTCTACTGAGGGAGAAAGTCTTCATAGTCTTACCCAGGTATGAATCCTGTCAGCTCAATAATGGCGCAGTCAAGATGAGCATTCTGGTACAATAGTGGCATGGCTGTTATAGCAGTAACTACTTTCTGATTGGATTTGAGGCCCACACCACAGGAGAGTACTATATGTCTGGTCAGGAGCCCATGGCTGGAAAGGTCATGGGCTGTAGGTAGAAACCTATGACTGGTGTAAATGATCATGCTGCCAAACTGCCTTATATGTACTTACAATTATACCCATAGACTACTGCTGCCATCAGTGGTAGGGTGTGGTTAATGCAGACTTAAAACTGGTCAAAGTGCTGAGAATAAGCAGTGGTTATGTGCATGACTCTAAAGGGATGCCTCTATCACCCTCTCCTAGAATCAAGGGACATCATGGAGGAAGGTCCAGAAAAAGCCTAAGAGACAGAAGATGGGAACATGGGCAGCAGCAAACAAGTCTTCTTGATGTGACATAACATTGTCCTTACTACTTACTGTATTTGTGGTTGTCTACACGAGGCCTGCACAGATTCGGCCTATCAACATTACATCATGGATTGAAGAGGGGCCCATGAGGCCCTACCCATCCCTGAGGGATGATTTGCATTTAGATGTTGCTAAGGAGAGAGAGTCCTTTGTAGAAATTATGAGCTGCCTGAATAAACAACTTCTTAGCTATGCCTGTACAAAGGACTGAAGTTAAACTCAATGGGTCACACACACGCAAAGAAGACATGAATGTAGGAAAAGTCTCTTGGTAAGAAGGTGTACTGGCTAGTTTTGTGTCAACTTGACACAGCTGGAGTTATCACAGAGAAAGGAGCTTCATGTGAGGAAATGCCTCCATGAGATCTGTTGTGTCCGGCCAGCAGACCACAACCTGGGTTCTAGCCTGGAAAGGCATTTTGGAAACCTGGAAGAGAAGAGGGGCTAGGTGGCGAGAGAAAAGAATGTAGCCAAGACAGTTACTCTGATCAAGGCTCAAATTTTATTGTTGCGACACTAGTTATGAAGGAAGGGGGAGGGGACCCGATTCCCGCCGAATAATCTCTGGTCCAGTAGAAAGGTGCACGTGTGTGGCTCCGCAGGTTCCAGCAGTGGGCGTGGCAGAACGAATGAGCAGGAAGCTCCACCCCTGAGCAAGCAGGTTTCAGGCTAGGGGAGGGGAGACTACATCTCCTCCCTTTTATTAACAAAATTTAAAAAAAGAAAAAGCTGGCCTGAGGGGGGAAAAATTATCTATGCTCAATAGTTCTGCCTGGAATCTAGGGCTAAAGAAAAAACTTGCTTTTATGGGATTCCTTAACTTTTTTTATGGTAAACTGTATAAGGCTAAGACTGTCCTTTCTTATCTTAGTGAACAACTAACTGAAAAGCCTGGAGCTGTAGGCTCTGACTTTATAATGCTAATTAGTACTTGGTAGGTAACTTTCTAGTTGAATTTTAAGTAGGGCGTTGGAACTCTGGCTAAGTTTGACTGAACAAATGAGAAATACACTATAATAACACTAAGTTGATATTTCTCCGCTTTTTTGGATGATAGGTGGGAAACAGGGAGAAGGAGTTTGACCGGCTCTTGTAGTACAAGGCCAATTGGCTTTTTTATTTGGGTGGGAGGCAGTGAAGGGCTTGCCCTTTCAATAGTACGTCTCCAATCTCTCTCAGCCCCACGTTGGGCGCCAATTGTTGTGTCCGGCCAGCAGACCACAACCTGGGTTCTAGCCTGGAAAGGCATTTTGGAAACCTGGAAGAGAAGAGGGGCTAGGTGGCAAGAGAAAAGAATGTAGCCAAGACAGTTACTCTGATCAAGGCTCAAATTTTATTGTTGCGACACTAGTTATGAAGGAAGGGGGAGGGGACCCGATTCCCGCCGAATAATCTCTGGTCCAGTAGAAAGGTGCACGTGTGTGGCTCCGCAGGTTCCAGCAGTGGGCATGGCAGAACAAATGAGCAGGAAGCTCCACCCCTGAGCAAGCAGGTTTCAGGCTAGGGGAGGGGAGACTACAGAGATCCAACTGTAAGGCATTTTCTCAATTAGTGATCAAGGGAGGAGGTCCCATTGTAGGTGGAACCATCTCTGGGCTGGTAGTCTTGGGTTCTATAAAAGAGCAGGCTGAGCAAACCAGGGGGAAGCAAGCCAGTAAGGAACATCCCTCCATAGCCTCTGCATCAGCTCCTGCTTCCTGATCTGGTTGAGTTTCAGTCCTGGTTTCCTTTGGTGATGAACAGCAATGTAGAACTATAAGCTGCATAGACCTTTCCTACCCAATTTTCTTCTTGGTCATTATGTTTTGTCCAGGAATAAAAACCCTGACTAAGACAGAAGGCTTTCGGTGAGAGGAGAGTTAATGAAAGAAGGAGAAGTATCAATGAATTTAAAAATTAAATAAAGCAAAAAACAAAAGCAAAAACAAAACCAACACCCCCCTGATATTTTACTATTAACTGAAGTATTTAAAAATAATATCTGTAGATGAGAACATGGAAAGTCATTTAAATGTTTTCTTTGCATTCTACTTGAAGTTTTCAATATTACATTTTATAATATTTCATTTTTTAATAAAGAGTGGGACAGGAAAAAATGCTTGCTACCAAGGCCAATAATCAGAGTTTGATTCCTCAGACCTGCATGGGGGAAGAAGAAAACCAACACCCAAGTTGTCCTCTGAGTCTGCCTGTACGCTTGGCAAGTGTGTGTGTGTGTGTGTGTGTGTGTGTGTGTGTGTGTGTGTGTGCACTGTGTGTGTGTGTGTGTGTGCACTGTGTGTGTGCATGTGTGTATGTGTGTGTGCACTGTGTGTGTGTGCGTGTGTGTGTGTATGTGTGTGCGTTAGTCAGTCAGTCAGTCAATCTGTCTGTCTGTCTGTCTGTCTGTCTGTCTGTCTAGCTTCTCTTCTTGTATGTATCCCAACAAATGATAAGGTAAAGACGCCCCTGCAAGACTGCTTTATTCACCAAGGGATTGGGGCATGTGCTGACTCCCAGAATATGCTTCTCCTGGGAGGATTAATTTATAATCTTGCACTTATCCAGAATTGCTGTCCTTGAGCCAAACACCCATGAAGGAGAATAAAAATTTCATCTCTGAAATTTTATATCCTTTCTAATTAATGTGATTACATATAGGAATACTAATTAGATTGATATAAAATGGATGGCAACACCAATGAGCATATGTATTGATACTTAATAGCACCCAATGAAAGAAAGTAATGAATCAGAGTGATCCCCAAAGCAGCGTATCTATAGCTCTAATAAATGTATTCATGCTAATGAAAGCGTGATTGGCTTAAGCCGCTGCTATGAAGTGTTCAAAGTTTATGGAATGATCCAATTACAAAAATCTATACTAAAGGCAACACAGGCTACTTTTGTACTCAAAATTAAAAATAATTCTACTTATGATGATGCCATGTGTTGTAAGAGGGTCTGTAGGAAGATAAACTTTTCTGGTACACACTAAAATTATAAAACTTAAGGTTGGATTTATTAAGGCTGCAAGCCAGATGTTCCTGGCTGTTTGTGAACACTCTGCTCTGTGTTTATTCACAGAAGTTTAATACCAGGAAGAACAATCAAGTGATTCACGAGGTCGGAGCATCGAGGCGGTGGTAGTCCTAAGTGTAAATCAGTCAGTTTGTTTATTGAGAAATAAGAGGTCTTAAAAGATTTAAATTAAAAATTAAAACCTATAAGTGCATATTAGGAAAGGACAAAGAAGGAGAATGTGAATAAAACTCCACTCAGGGCTTTAAGTGATCTCAAAACACAGTTTTTAATATTCTTTGCTGAGCCTATCTTTTAGTCATTCCAACCAAGAAATGGAAAACCTATTTTGGGGAAGTTATTTAGATTTTTCCAGCAAATGCATATTGGATAACTGTGTTATACTTTAATGTTTAAACATAATTTTTATTGTTTTATTGAAAATATATTTTTTCATAAAATATATTCTGGCCACAGTTTTCCCTGCCTCATCTCCTCCCAGATCCTCCCCACCCATCCAATTCCATGTCTTCTTTGTCTTTTTCTTTAGAAGAAAAAAAGGCAAATTAAAAAAATACACACTAAAATTTTAAAAATATAACAAGAAATGAAAGAAAAAGCAAAAGAAACATATACACACAGAGTCATGCATACATCTGTGTACACATTGTGCAAAGACACAGGCACACATGCACACACACAATCAAAACTCATTAAAAAATCAAAATTCAAACTATAATATAAAAGCAAGAAAACTAATAAGTTTAAATAAAAATTAATACCCAAACAAAGGCATATGAGCTGCCTCCCTTAAGAGAAAATCTCAAAATATATTGATGAGTTTGGGTTGTCCTTCACTTTGGGGCATGAGGGCTGCCCTTTAGTGTAGTTTGTAGACACAGTGAGGCTCCATTAAAAATTTGGTTTTTTTTTGTAAGCAGTTGTTAATTGGACATATCTTCTTGCTTGTAAATGGGAGCTTGTGTCCAGCTGCCCCACTCGTGCTGGGTTCTCTTCTGGCTTGGACTTGTGCAGGCCCTGTGCATGCTGTCACTGTCTCTGTGAGTTCATATGGGTCAGTCCTGTTGTATGTGAAGCACATGGTTGTTTCCTTGCTGTCATCCATCCTCCTTGGCTCTTAACGTCTCTCTGACTCCTCTTCTGAACAACCTCCTCCCTGAGCCCTGAGGGGTGATGCTAGATAAAATCATTCCGTTTAAAGCTGACTGTTCCAAAGTCTCCCTCCCTCTCTCTGCACATTGTCCAGCTGTGGGTCTCTGTATTTGTTCCCAACTACTGCAGGAGAAGCAGCTTTGATAATGGCCCTCTCCCTCTCCATTTAACTCTCCTATTACAGTCTCCCCACTGTATCCCCAAAACTATATATTCTATTTCCCTTTCTAGGGAGATCCTTCCCTCCCCAGAAGTCCCTTACTCTATATGTTATATGTAGATATGGTTATATGGATTGTAGCATGCCTATTGAAGGCTTAAAAGTTGACATCTACATATTAGAGAAAATATACAATATCTGTTTTTTTGGGGGGGCTGGATTACCTCTCTCAGGATGACATTATTTTTATAGCTTCATATATTTACCTGTGAATTTCATGATCTAATTTTTTTAAGGAGCTGAGTGAGATTCCATTGTGTAAATATACCTCATTTTCATGATCCCTTCATCAGTTGGTGGACATCTAGGCTCTTTCCAATTTCTGACATGACCAGAACAGCGATGAACACGGATGAGCAAGTGTCTCTGTAGCCTGATGTAAGTCGTCCAGTTATATGCTCAAGAGCTTGTAGCTGGATCTGCAGGTTGATTGCTCCCATCTTACTGATTTCCAGAGTGACTGTAAGTTCACATTCCCACCAGCAGGGTAAGTGTTCTCCTCACTTCACAAACCAGCATGAGTTGTCATTTGTTTTATTGATCTTGGCCATTCTGATGTAAGATGAAATCTCAAGGCACTTCTGATTTGCATTTCCCTGATGACTAAGGATGCTGAACATTTTCTTAAGTGTTTCTCAGCCATTTGTGTTCATGTTTTGAGAACTCTTGTTTAGTTTTCTTTTTTTTTTTTTTTTTTTCCATTTTTTATTAGGTATTTAGCTCATTTACATTTCCAATGCTATACCAAAAGTCCCCCTTAGCCACCCACCCCCACTCCCCTACCCACCCACTCCCCCCCTTTGGCCCTGGCGTTCCCCTGTACCGGGGCACACAAAGTCTGCGTGTCCAATGGGCCTCTCTTTCCAGTGATGGCCGACTAGGCCATCTTTTGATACATATGCAGCTAGAGTCAAGAGCTCAGGGGTACTGGTTAGTTCATAATGTTGTTCCACCTATAGGGTTGAAGATCCCTTTAGCTCCTTGGGTACTTTCTCTAGCTCCTCCATTGGGAGCCCTGTGATCCATCCATTAGCTGACTGTGAGCATCCACTTCTGTGTTTGCTAGGCCCCGGCATAGTCTCACAAGAGACAGCTACATCTGGGTCCTTTCGATAAAATCTTGCTAGTATATGCAATGGTGTCAGCGTTTGGATGCTGATTATGGGGTGGATCCCTGGATATGGCAGTCTCTACATGGTCCATCCTTTCATCTCAGCTCCAAACTTTGTTTCTGTAACTCCTTCCATGGGTGTTTTGTTCCCACTTCTAAGGAGGGGCATAATGTCCACACTTCAGTCTTCATTTTTCTTGAGTTTCATGTGTTTAGGAAATTGTATCTTATATCGTGGGTATCCTAGGTTTTGGGCTAGTATCCACTTATCAGTGAGTACATATTGTGTGAGTTCCTTTGTGATTGTGTTACCTCACTCAGGATGATGCTCTCCAGGTCCATCCATTTGGCTAGGAATTTCATAAATTCATTCTTTTTAATAGCTGAGTAGTACTCCATTGTGTAGATGTACCACATTTTCTGTATCCATTCCTCTGTTGAGGGGCATCTGGGTTCTTTCCAGTTTCTGGCTATTATAAATAAGGCTGCTATGAACATAGTGGAGCATGTGTCCTTCTTACCAGTTGGGGCTTCTTCTGGATATATGCCCAGGAGAGGTATTGCTGGATCCTCCGGTAGTACTATGTCCAATTTTCTGAGGAACCGCCAGACTGATTTCCAGAGTGGTTGTACAAGCCTGCAATCCCACCAACAATGGAGGAGTGTTCCTCTTTCTCCACATCCTCGCCAGCATCTGCTGTCACCTGAATTTTTGATCTTAGCCATTCTCACTGGTGTGAGGTGGAATCTCAGGGTTGTTTTGATTTGCATTTCCCTGATGATTAAGGATGTTGAACATTTTTTCAGGTGCTTCTCTGCCATTCGGTATTCCTCAGGTGAGAATTCTTTGTTCAGTTCTGAGCCCCATTTTTTAAGGGGGTTATTTGATTTTCTGAGGTCCACCTTCTTGAGTTCTTTATATATGTTGGATATTAGTCCCCTATCTGATTTAGGATAGGTAAAGATCCTTTCCCAGTCTGTTGGTGGTCTTTTTGTCTTATAGACAGTGTCTTTTGCCTTGCAGAAACTTTGGAGTTTCATTAGGTCCCATTTGTCAATTCTCGATCTTACAGCACAAGCCATTGCTGTTCTGTTCAGGAATTTTTCCCCTGTGCCCATATCTTCAAGGCTTTTCCCCACTTTCTCCTCTATAAGTTTCAGTGTCTCTGGTTTTATGTGAAGTTCCTTGATCCACTTAGATTTGACCTTAGTACAAGGAGATAAGTATGGATCGATTCGCATTCTTCTACATGATAACAACCAGTTGTGCCAGCACCAATTGTTGAAAATGCTGTCTTTCTTCTTGTTTAGTTTTCTTGCCCCAGTTTTAAACTGGATTCTTTGTTTCCTTGATGTTCTTTTTTTTTTTTTTTTTTTTTTTTTTTTAGTTCTTTATATATTTTAGATATTAGTCCTCCATTGGATGTGTAAGTGATAAAGACCCCTTTGCACTCTGGAGTCTGCTGGATGATGGTGTCCTTTGCCGTACAGACGCTTTTCAGATTCAGGAGCTTCCACGTACTAATCACTGATTTTAATGTGACTGCTATGTGTTCAGAGTCTTTTCCTATGCCAGTGAGTTTGAGAGCATTCTCCACTTTTTTTTTCTATCAGATTCAGGGTATCTGGCTTTATGTTGAGGGCCTTAACCCACTTGGAGATGATCCAAACATATTAATTAACTGTCTAAAATATATACTAAACCCATGAACAATACTTTCAGTATACAGTAATTAGTAAGCATTCGGAAAGGTATTTTTTTCACCAACTAGAAGTATCAGCCATGTAGTTGACATTTTCTTTCAGCTCGTTTTACATTTTATTCTTTATTAGTAAACTAAGTAAAAATATAACGTTCAAATTATATTTGCAAGGCTTCTGTCTGCAAACATAGCAGAGTCTTGCACGCGCCCGACTAGCCAGCAAGAATGACGCTGCAACAGGATCCTTCTGCACACGCTTATTAGGAGAGCTTGATTGCAGAGGCGAAGAGACCCCAAGCCCAGAACTGGTGCTGCTTATATAGGCCTAGGAGAGGCGTGTCTCACACCCAGATTGGTTATGCATGGGTTATGCTTACCACCTCATTTGCATGTCTCACATCTGATTGGTTAACACGTCTCTCATCTGATTGGTTAACTTCTCTCTCATCTGATTGGTTAACTTGTCTCTCATCTGACTGGTTAACTTGTCTCTCATCTGATTGGTTAATTCTCAAAGCCTCATCTTGGCAAAAAAAAACTTTACTGCCTATGTATGTGTGGTGGCCAGCAGTAGCCAGTGCCACCCTGCAACGGCACATGTGGCTTCCTACAGCAGAGTATCATTAAGTGTCAGGCATTGGCTTTCTCCTACGGGGTGGGTCTTAACTTGAGCCAGTCACTGGTTGACCATTCTTTCAATCTCTGCTCCATCTTTATCCCTGCACTTCTTGTATGCAGGACAAATTTTGGTTGAATGTTTTGTGAGTGGTTTGGGCCCCCTTCCCTCCACTGGAAGTCCCACTTTGATAGAGGAGGTGGCCTCTACAGGTTCCATACCTCCCCTCTTCTGCTGGTAGAGATCATAGCTAGAGTCACCCCATAGACTCCAAGAAGCCTCCCTTGTCCCAGAGATGCCCCCAACTGATTCCAGCTCTCTCTCACAGGCTTCCCTTCTCCCCACTCCTGATTCCCACCCCTGTGGCCCTCCCTATCCCTCTACCTTACATCCAGTCCCTCCTTCCATTTACTTTAGATGCCTATTTTATTTCCTCTTCTGAGTGAGATTCAAGCATCTTTTCTTGGGCCCTTCTTGTTACTTAGCTTCTTTGGGTCTGTTTGTAGATTGTAGCATGATTATCCTGTACTTCATGGTTAATTGGTTAATGTCCTCTTATAAGTGAGTACATACCATGTGTGTTTTCCTGGGTCTAGGGTACTTCACTCAGATTGATTTTTTATTTTATTTTATTATTTATTTATTTATTTTTGGTTTTTCGAGACAGGGTTTCTCTGTGTAGCCCCGACTTGTCCTGGAACTTACTTTGTAGACCAGGCTGGCCTCGAACTCAGAAATCCGCCTGCTTCTGCCTCCCGAGTGCTGCGATTAAAGGCGTGCACCACCATGCCCAGCTCAGATTGATATTTTTTAGTTCCATCCATTTGCTTGCAAATTTCATGTCTTTGTTTTCAATAACTGAGTAGTATTCCATTGTGTAAATGTACCTTATTTTTGTTATCTATTCTTTGGTTGAGGGACAGTTGGGTTGTTTCCAGTTTCTAGCTATTACAAATGAAGCTATTGGACATAGCTGAGCAAGTGTCCTTGTGGGGTGGTAGAGCATCTTTTGGATATATGCCCAGGAGTGGTAGAGCTGGGTCTTGAGGTAGAACTATTCTCAGTTTTCTGAGAAACCTGCACATTGATTTCCACAGTGGTGATACAAGTGTGCTCTCCCACCAGCCACGGAGGAGCATTTTTCTCACTCCACATCCTCGACAGCATGTGCTGTCACTTGAGTTTTCGATCTTATCCACTCTGATGGGTATAAGATAGAAACTCAAAAATAAATTATGTGTTGTATTTTTAAAAGCCTGCATATGAAGATGTTCTTGGTTATAAAATACAATATGCTAATTTTTACGTATTGATGATGTATTGCTCCTATTAAACTAATCTTTTCACTTTTTGTCTAATGAAAATATACCAAACAATGAAACATGAGAAGGGAAATGCTGGCACCATTATTATAGTACTATTTAGTAAATTTTTTAAGTTATTTATTTTTTATTCTTTAATCCTTTTTTACAGTCCAGACTTCATCCCCCTCCCAGTGTGCTCCCCTGCCCCACTGCTCCCCATCCCATACCTCTCTCCACCTCCTGTCTCCAAGAGGATGTTCTCACCCCCACCCCACCCCACCGGGCCTCCCCACTCCCTGGGGCCTCAAGTCTCTCAAGGGTTAGGTACACCTTCTCCCACTGAGACCAGACCTGGTAGCGGACCTCTGCTGTATATGTGTTGGGGGGGTTCATATCAGCTGGTGTATGATGCCTGGTGAGCAGCTCAGTGTCTGAGAGATCTCGAGGGTCCAGGTCAGTTGAAGCTGCTGGTCTTCCTATGGGGCCACCCTCCTCCTCAGCTTCTTCCAGGTTTCCCCCAATTCACCCACAGGGGTCTCCAGCTTCTGTCCATTGGTTGGGTGTAAGTATTTGCATCTGACTGTTTCAGTTGCTTGTTGGTCCTCTCAAAAGGCAGCCATGCTAGGCTCCTGTCTGTAAGCACAACGTAACATCAGTAATAGTGTCAGGGCCCCAAGCCTCCCGCGTTGAGCTGGATCCTAATTTGGGACTATCACGGGACCTCCATTCGCTCAGGCTCTTCTCCCTACAGTTTCTTCAGACAGGAACAATTATGAGTCAGAGCTTTTGACTGTGGGATGGCAACCACATACCTCCACTTGATGCCCTGTCCTTCCACTGGACGTTGACTCTACAAGTTCCCCCTCCCCACTGTAAAACACTTCATCCAAGGTCCCTCCCTTTGAGTTCTGAGAATCTCTCACCTCCCAGGTCTCTGGTACATTCTAGAGGGACCCTCACCTCCTACTGCCTGAGGTTGCCTGTTTCCAATCTTTCTGCTGGCATTCAGGACTTCAGCACTGTTTTCCCCTTCCAATACCTGATCATGTTCCCCCCTTTCCCTCCCTATCCCCTCTCCTACCCTGATCCTTCCCTCCCTCTGCACTCCCTCCTCAGTGATTTCTTTCTTCTCCCTCCCAAGTGGGATTGAGGCATCCTCACTTGGACCCTTCTGCTTGTTAACCTCCTTGAGCCCTGTGGGTTATGTACTGGGTATTCTGTACATTTTTGGCTAATATTCACTTATTAGTGAGTACATACCATGCGTGTCCTTTTTTAGTTTGAGTTAGCTCACTCAGGATGATATTTTCTAGTTGCATCCATTTGCCTGATTCATGATGTCCTCATTCTCAGCTCAGTAGTATTACATTGTATAAATGAACCACATTTTCTGAATCCATTTTTCCACTGTGGGACATCTGGGTTGTTTCCAGCTTTTGGCTATCACAAATAAGGTCACTATGAATATAGTGGAACATGTGTCCCCATGGCCTGGTGGGGCATCTTTTGGGTATATGACCAAGAGTGCTATAACTGGGTCTTCAGGTAGATCTAATTCCAACTTTCTGAGGAACGTGCAGATTGATTTCCAGAGTGGCTGTACCAGTTTGCAATCCCACCAGCAATGGAGGAGCGTTCCTCTTTCTCCACATCCTTACTAGCATGTGCTGTGTCACCTGAGGTTTTGATCTTAGCCACTCTGATTGGTATAAGGTAGAATCTCAGGATTGTTTTAATTTGCATTCCCCAAAGCACTAATGACTTTGAACATTTCTTTAAGTGCTTCTCAGCCATTTGAGATTCCTCTATTGTGAATTCTCTGTTTAGTTCTATACCCCATCTTTTGATTGGATTGTTTGGGTTTTTTTTGGTGGTTAGCTTCTTGAGTTTTTTAAATATGTTTTGGATATTAACCCTCTATCAGATGTGCAATTAGTGAAGATTTTTTTCCCAATCTGTAGGTTGCTAGTTTGTCCTATTGACCATGTCCTTAGCTTCACAGAAGCTCTCCAGTTTCATGAGGCCCCTTTATTCCTCCCTTTAACGTGACAGTTCCATGCTCCTAAGTGCATATTTTTGTGTAATCATCACCAGCTATCTTTAGAACCTATTCAAAATTTCCACGGTGAAACTTCAACACATGTTCTTTGAAATGAGCCTTGGTGGTGATGTAGGGATGGTGTGAATTGGGGGCCTTGAGATAGACCAATTTAGAGGCTCATTTAAGAGCTAGAGCAATGGTAAAGAGCATTGGGATAGAATAGTGGGAAGTGAGATTAGATAGGTGCAGATGTGCTTATCAGATAGCAGTGAACAATACAATGTGGCCAAGGGAGTCTATGATGCTTTTCATCTGGACAGTTGGGTAGAAGGCGGAACCCTTACTCCAGATTCCAGAATATAGAAAGATGGCTGGCTGGGAAGGATTGCTGAGCCTAGGATGCTCTGAACTTGTAGAGTCTACCACTGAGATAGAGAGTCAAAAACAGCAAATGGATCTGCATGAGACTTGGTCATAGAAGAGGCAGATAGACTCTTATAAAGGATTTTCACTCTTCTGTATATGGACAAAAATTAACAGGAAATAATTATAAAATACACCAAATATTCTTTAACATATTTATTACTACTATTATTTTAAATATTTATTTTATGTGAACACACATTTGCCTGGCTGAGTTTATGTGCACCACCTGTATTTATGTGCACCACATGTATGCAGGATTCCATGGAGGCTAGAAGAAGGCATCATATCCCCTGGATCTAGAGTTCTAGTCAGTTGTAAGCTACAATGTGGATGATAGGAACCAAACCCAGGTCCTCTGCAAGAGAAGTCAGTCCTCACTCCTAACTGCTGAGCCATTGAATCATCTTTCTGGCCTTGATTAATAGAACTTTTAATTGCAAAATATTTATAGATGTGGGGTGTAATGTTTTGACACATGAGTACACCCTAGAATGATTAAATTGAGCTAGCTAACATGTGTATCATCTCACTTTCATTTTATATGGAGAGAGATATTTTATGTAAGGAAAATTTATTCTCTTAGGAGTTTTGAAGGCTAAGTACATGATTTTTAGTCACATTTATTCTGCTGTGCAGAGCAACTCATAAAATTGTCCTAGGTGTCTACGTGAATCTTTGCATCCTTTGGGTATAGGAAACTAAACAGAAAAGTAGAATAAGACCTGAAAAGTCATTTTTACAGAAGGAAAATGACTAACGAGAACAAGAACAGATGTTCAAATCAATTAGTACGTGTGTAAGCATAACATGAACAACTTCGCACCCCTCAGGTTGGCAAAAAACAAGTTTCTAAACGTGAAACAAGATTTGTAGGGAGAAGGATAAATGAACACTCATCTAGCCATGCCTAGAATAGCCACACCTTCCCTTTGACACAGGATGTGGTCAAACCAGATTGAGGTAAATAAGAACATGCATTAGTCTTAACTTATTTAAAAACATTATTGATGAATTTAATTAAATTCACAAATCTGTAAAATGAATAAATATATGGCTAACATTTTGGCTTATCACCCTGTAGTTTTAATTAGTTAGCTAATTAATTAACTTTGTTTTTTGTTTTGTTGTGTTTTGTTTGAGACAGGATCCCTCTGTGTACCCGTCTGTCCTGAAACTCGCTACGTAGACCAGGCTGACCTCCAGCTCACAAACATCCACTGGCCTCTGTCTCCCAAGTGTTGTGATTAAAAGCATGCACCACTATGCTCAGCCTTCTTCAGTGAAAAAAAATATTTAGAGAGGGAGGCATATGACAGCAACCATGACACTGAGAAGGCTAGGCAGGAAAGAAGGTTGTGAGTTCAAGGACAGCCTTGGCTACATAGTAAGTTCCAGGCTAGTCTGGGCTAAATGATAAGAGCTTATCTAAAAATATGAAGAACTAGAGATGCAGTTCTGAGGCAGAGTGCTTGTTTAGCATGTCCACAATCACAAAATAAAAAGAAGATTGGTGTCAATATGTGAAGATTGCTGCATATTAAACTATATACTTGACTTTCCTTATGGTAATGTATATACAGTATATGTTACAGCATAAATTATACAAAATGTTTATAAGGACATATATTTAGGAGATATATTTAGCATACATCTCCATGTTTTATTTTAACCATTAGAATATATTTCTTTTTCTCCCAGCTTTATTTGTACAAAGAATACATAAAATTGTAACGTAGGTATAGACATTTTGATATGTAGAGACATTTCCATGATCACCATTGTCAAGCTAATTAGAGTGTGCACTGACACTGTGTGCCTCTGTGTGTGTGTGTGTGTGTGTATGGGAGAGAGAGAGAGAGAGAGATGAACTTAGAGTCTACTATGTAACTGCGTTTTGCAGTGTTATTTGAAGTTACAAGGCTCTACATTAGGATTCCAGAATTCATTCCTCCCGCCTTATGAAAACTTTGTATCCCTTGACCCACAACTTCCTGTCTCTGCTCCTTCACATCCCGCAACCCTACTCATGCTTGGCTTGTGAGTCTGACTGTGTGCATTGCACCTATGAGGTGGTGCAGTGTTTGCCTTTCTTTTCTCTGCTTTTTTCCTTTCCTCTCAGTGTAACGTCCCAGTGTTTACGGCAGCCTTGTTTATGATAATAGAGTTGGAGGCAACCCAATCTTTAAGGCTGGGGAAATAGGAAAATAAGACAGGAAAGATGTACTTATGGGATTCTACAATGGAGATTACAAATCAGACACATTGGGAAGGATTCATGTATGAAAAGGGAGGTAAAAAATATAACGAATTTGAAGTGTGCCCAGAGAGATTTTTACACACATAATGTTCAAGAAAAAAAGAAAGGAAAGGAAAGGAAAGGAAAGGAAAGGAAAGGAAAGGGAAGGGAAGGGAAGGGAAGGGAAGGGAAGGGAAGGGAAGGGAAGGGAAGGGAAGGGAAGGGAAGGGAAGGGAAGGGAAGGAAAGGAAAGGAAAGGAAAGGAAAGGAAAGGAAAGGAAAGGAAAGGAAAGGAAAGGAAAGGAAAGGAAAAAACCATAGCGCAATTCATTCTGTATAACTAAACCTTAAACCTTACATAGTCTACAACGATATATGTAAATGTAAGATTACAAATCAGACACATTGGGAAGGATTCATGTATGAAAAGGGAGGTAAAAAATAAAATAAGGTAAGACATGAAGTCCTGCAATGACAGTAAGACTTGAAAGACTGTTACAGATTCAGCACTGATCTGAGATCCCTCTCGGGTGTGTGACCCTAACAAACAGGCTCCCAGAGGCCCTAAGCTTGTGGAAGTTTCCCTCATTCCCCTCAGTATCTCTGTGTAGAATTCTTACTGGAAACAGAGAAGTGCTTGGTGAGTTGGGCTCAGGCATCAGTCAGTTCTTGGAACTTTAGCTCCACCCAGTTTTATTATTTGTTTATTTATTTATTTGTTTGTTTGTTTATTTATCAATTTACTCATTTTTTTTTTAGTGCTGGTTGAAGTCACAACCTCACTTATGTTAAACATATGTCCTACCACTGAATCAGCCTCCTAATCCCTCACAATTATAAGCTACATCCTTTTGTTTTTATTTGTTCACTATCGTTGGCTTTCTCCAGACAGTCTCCCTGGTAGCCCAGGCTATCCTTAACTCACAGTGCCCCTGCTTAGGCTCCTTGAGTACTTAGCTTACCAGCAATCCTGGCATTAACTACATTCTCTTACTTTCACTCATGTTTTGAGGTAATAACTTGTTGCTGTGTAGCTCGGGCTAGCCTCTACCTCCCAATCCTCCTCTTTCAGCTTTGCAAATGCTTGATTGCAGTCATATGCTACCACAGTCTGCGGAACTACATTCTTTATGGTGGATATTTCCTACTCTCAATTTTCTCATCTATAATCTGATGCTAACAATAATGAGTAGAGGGGTTTTTTTTTGGATATTAATGTCATAAGACATAAAATGCAGTAGTGTTTGGCATACATAATTAATTTATCTTAATGATAATCGTACTTATTTTAGAAACCTCAGTGGCTTTCTTACCTACTGTTGTGCTTATTCTTTATACTATTTTAATCTGTGACATAAGTAGAGACAGTGATGTTGTCCCTGTGAAATCGGGAGACAACTCAAAGTTGAAAGGGAAGAGCTAGGCCTCAATCTGCAAATTAATAGGACGAGCTAATACTAATAGGATCCTATGAAAAAGGGATCAACATAAGTTGCATAGTGAGTCATACCCAATATGGCCAGACATAAACAAAAGCGACATGTGAGCCACCCTAGGAGTGTTGGCAGTGAGCTCCTTGAGAGTCAGCCTGGGCTGGGCACACATTCATAGGATTATGAAGACTCCTCCTATTTCCATCTATCAGAGATCTGAGAAGGGGCTGAGCTCAGCTCGGTGATTTTGGTTTAGAAAGAAGAGTTGCTAAGTAAAGGATGTTGTGAAGAAGGAGATGGGAACTACCACATGTGGACCTCCTGAAGGTGAAGAGGGTTTTATGTTTGCACAAGGAAGGTTCAGGTTGGGCATTAAAGGCATCTCTACCTTTAGTTATGAAGGCAAGATTAACCTTTCCCACAGAAACCTACTCACTGGAGTTGGAATGCAAGTTCTGTGGAGCAGAATTCACTTAGCATATACTTGTGAGAACTAACCAAACAGATGAAGACAAATGCAATGATTAGTCTTCATTAGTAGCTCGTGTAAATTCATATTTTAAAAAAAGGTGTAAAAGATGCTGGTGAGATCCACATCTGGGGAGTGTCTATGGAGGCAGTTCCAGAGAGGACTAAGGAAAGAAAACCTGCTCGAAATACAGGCCCCATCCCACAGGCTTGGTTCTGGACTAAATGCAAAGGGAAAATGAATGTTCAAAGCCACTTTTTTTTCCTTCTTAATCCCCAAACTTGGGAGGAAAGAGCCTCCTGCTGCCTGCTGTCCTGCCTTCCCAGCCCTGACCGGTGCGTCCCGTCCCTTGCCCCACAAACCAGTAAAACCTCCTCATGTTGCTTCTTGCCAAGCATTTGCACAGCTTTCTACAGAACAGCAGTAGCTGGAAAGGCCTCTGCGAGGAATCTTTCCAGTTTCTTGTTTAGCATTATGGTCCAGGAGACCCCCAGGTATTACACTGGATGGCTTCCTAAGCCTCCCACTTCCAATCTGTACATTCCCACTTCCTGTCAAGGGCGTATTACCTGCCAAAAGCACAAACTTTTAGGGAGAATGAGTTTCAGAGAGCGAGCGCAGTGTCAATCGGGATTAGGTCTTCATCAGAGTAAGGTCTGGATCATGTAACATCATGTAAAGTTGCGATCTGTGTAAGATTTAGCATTGTTTTTGAGGAATGCAGGCATTTTATAACCCATGAATACATGTGCACATTTAACTACTCCCATCCCAGAATAGACTTATACTTCCCATTCAATTAAGGCAATCCCCCTTCTTTTTTTCAAAATTCTTCATCTATGCTCCTTTAGTATTTAATGCCATCTCTGCTAAAGGTGACACTTAGCTCTCTGAAGGTGTGAACTCGATCTTAGCTAGTGCAGTTTTTACTGAGGTATAATTAGAACTCTCCAAACTGGTTCATCACCAGATCCTAATTCCCCAACCTCCTCCTTTACTGTGGCTACTCACCTTTCTAAGTTTGGAGTGGGAGAGCAGACTATCATTCTAGTTGTAATCATAAGCTCTTAAGTGTGTGATTTGGCAGACCGTCTGAATGGATCCTACACAAGCTGGCCTCACAAAGAAGTATACTGAGTGTGCTGGGTTACCAGCAGTCACCAACACTTGATAATAAGCAATGGTAAGAAGGGACCTTATGCCTTCCTCCCTGCCCCAGCACAGTCTCTAGTGCACACTAGGCAGACAGCTTACTTTCTAGATTTGTGAATGGCAGCTAGGAACAAATGAGTGGATGGCTGAAGGCAGAAAGATGGCAGGCAGCAAGGATGAATCCGCTCCTTGCTTACGGTGAAGCACGGCAGGGTTCAGCTAAGTTCCCCAGTGTTCATCCTGCTCCTCCCCAGCCTGCCTCCCCTCTGTTGAGAGTGACGGTCCTGTGCCTGTGGGTAGAGTGTGTTCTGGGGGGGATGATCACTGCCTGATATGAGAGATGATATCAGAGATTAGTTAACCGTATGGGCTGGGTCCCATGGGAGGTGTGTGAAATGAATCAGATTAAACAAAATTGATAATGTGAATGCTTAATCAAACAGACAAAGGTAGTCTGCACAGCTAATTAGGGGCAAATAGAGCGTCCCTCTTGTACCTCATTTAACTGACAAATTGTGCAGACAGTTTTAATGGGAGTCTGTTTAGCAAAGAGAAGGCTGTATCGTTGACAGCTTGGCAAAATGTGGTTTCTGTAACACCACATGATGCTTATGGAAATGAGCCTGGTGCAGCTGAGCTCTGAGCAGTCCTGGGTTGTGCAAATCACAGCAAAACGGACCTTTCACAGCCCGCTGGTCAGGGAATTCTTAAAGGAAAAGGACACATTTTTAAATGTTAATATTTGAAGAGGGCAAAGGGTTTAAAGTTAACATTCAGTGAAATGTAGCATTACCAGATTGATACAGAGACCAAAATGAGCATAATGTCCTGACAGGAAAGAGAGCCACCATTTATATAGTGAAGAAGCTGTGCCGTTTGCTAGGCACAGAGCCCTAGACCAAGAAAGACAACATAGGGAAAGTGGAGTGGCCCAAAGTAAAAAAGTGCATCAAGATTCCAAACACTTAAATTACGTGAGAACCTTCCAGAAATTTTACTATGTCTTAAGCAACATCTAAGCCTATTGCTTCCATTCTGCCTCCTGAGCCTCAATAAGCCCCATTTCTCCTTAGTTTTCAGATGAGACTACCTTCCTCTCTTCGTACTGGCTTGTCTTTGGAGGTGTCACGTGGTTAGAGGGATTTCGCAGTACATGCATGCTCTCGGGAACTGATAGTGTGTGTACTCCGCTAGTGTTAGTCTCCAGGGTTTCAGTGTTCAGAAGAGATAACGTGAGCCTCACGGTGCGCACTGCCATAGTCAACGTGGTTTGCCGCTCTGAAAATGTGGGAAAGAATAAGCAAGTATTCACGAGATGACAGGAGCTCTAAGGGGCTTTCCTGTGGGCCTGAACCCCTAAAGCCTTGTGCAGTATCCAGCTGCAGAGGAGGTAACGGAGGGACAGGCAGAGTCAAATTTTGTGTTCACCTGTGTCTCAGTGTCAGCGTGCCATTGTCTATGTGCAGAGACTGGAATGTGCTACTGGAATTTACACAGTAGAGTTGAGCAGCCCCCTTCTTGGGTACCAAAGCATCGCGCGCAGCATCCATCCTACTGAACGGAAGGAGGCTATGCATGAAGAGTACTCATTTAATGAAGTGATATTTGTGAACAACTCCACCAGTCGGACATGGTCATTTTGGGGAAATGAACAGTTTTGCATAAAATGGTCCATTAGTGTCAATGGAGGGGTTTTGACCTCTTCTCAAAGAGCACAACGCTGCTGCTCTGAAAGCCTAGTCAAGTGGAACCACTGGGGCTGGGGCTGGGGCTGGGGCTGGGGCTGGGGCTGGGGCTGGGGCTGGGGCTGGGGCTGGGGCTGGGGCTGGGGCTGGGGCTGGGGCTGGGGCTGGGAAGTCTGTGCCTCACCTTGCTACCCCAGGGGATTGCTGTGCACAAGGATACATCAAGAGAAAGCCAGAGTAACTTTTCCTTTTCTTAAGAATACACTTGGCAAAGCTGCTTTTGTGGTTCACCTTTCACAAATAGTTAGAGTCAAATGACTTAAAACCAAAAGGATAGCATGTTTTGCCACACTCAAACTATACACATGTTCCAAACTATATCCGTGCTCGCACAGAGAAAACCCTCATGAGCTTAATTAAGCAGTGGACCTATACAACTAAGTGGTTGGCAAAAAGTATCTTCTGGAAAAGTGGGCAAAGCGATTTGAAATCACAATGGAAACAACTTTAAATTTCCTTATATTATGGTGTTTGAATTTAGTAAATTAATTGTTTCTCACTCTTTTTTTTTCTTCCTTTTTGTTTTTCAAGACAGGGTTTCTCTGTATAACCCTGGATGTCCTAAAACTCTCTCTGTAGGCTCAGAGATCTGCCTGGCTTTGCCTCCCAAGTGCTGGGATTAAAGGCATCACCACCACTGGGCTAAGTGTGGTTCTTTCTAAAAGGAGAAAATGTGGAAAATATTAAAGAAAACGAAATAACTTATAAAGAAAAATATACTGGGTGGCTCACAATGTGTGCTACTCTGGCTTCAAATTTCTTATAACTCTCCTGCCTCAGCCTCCTGGAGCGACTGGGACTGGAATTCCAAACATCTACTATACCCAGCTTTAATGAGAAATTGTTCATTCTGTTCCAGCCAGTGCCTTGCCTACAGAGTAGTTCTTGATCATGATAGCACCTTTAAAAAGTTAAGCTGAGGGAAGTTTATTCTTAAGGGGATATTGTCTGCACATGACCAGCAACCGACATTCAGGCCTCTCTAAATTCAGCAAGAGCCTAAATTATTAGGCCACGTGATTCAGCTTTACCACTAGGCTTGCTTGCCTTTGCAGGCAGATGAGGTCCCTAGATAGGAAGGGCCCTTGGAGTCCTGCAGACAAACTAGAGGTTAGAAGGAAGAAGCAGAAACAGAGAGGACAAATGAACACTTACTAGTTGCCAGAGTGTCTTAGTTAGGGTTTTACTGCTGTAAACAGACACCATGACTGAGGCAACTCCCATGACATTTAATTGGGGCTGGCTTACAGGTTCAGAGGTTCAGTCCATTATCATCAAGGTGGGAACACAGCAGCATCCAGGCAAGCATGGTGCAGGAGGAGCTGGGAGATCTACATCTTCATCTGAAGGCTGCTAGCAGAATAGTGGCTTCCAGGCAGCTAGGACTAGGGTATTAAAGCCCACTCCCACAGTGATACCCCTACTCCAACAAGGCCACACCTCCTAATAGTGCCACTCCCTGGGACAAGCATATACAAACCATCACACAGGGTAATGGAAGAAAGAGCAAGAACCATCATTGGAAAAGAAAATCAATCAATTTTTAAAAAATTAAGAATTCTATGCGAACTAAGGCAAAGTGAGATTGGACGATATTTGTATTCTCCCTTTTCCTTTACTTTGTTCAAGACTGCAACATATACTTGAGAGAAGCCACTTGAGGAAGAAGAGCTTTTAATTGAGCTCATGTGTCAGAGGATTTCAGACCATCATGGTGGAAGGCATTGCGAGTTGTGGGGAAGCAGCTCCTGCCCGTGCGAAGACCTTCTCTCTCTCATGTTGGCAGCTCAGAGGTCAGGAAGCAGAGAGACCTAGCAGAAGCAAGGCCAGATTACAGCCCTCAAGAACTACCGGGGCACCTGCCACTCTACTCAAGGGCTCCATAGCCTGCCCCAAACAGCACTTACATCGGGGATCAAGTGTTTAAACACACGAGTAGGTGACATTTTTACAGGTAGCATTCCCTAAATCAACATTTCCCTTGCCCGGTCCCCCTCAGTGCTGCTGGTGAGAAGACAGAGATCAGAATCACTGCATAAACTGGGCTAACCCTCTCTCTTCCAACCTCTATTCTAATTCACTCGCCGGTCCATTCGCCTCATCGCTTCTGCTTGTAAAAATCTAAGCATTGTTTACGCAACTTAGCATCCGGTAATTTCATTGTAAACATCCTCCGTTAGGAGTCTCAGGTCTGAATTCAAACGATGGGAAAACACTTAGGTGGCAGAGTAGAAGTGCAGGGACCTCCACGTTGCAGATTTAACTGGCATGTGAACACAGTGATTTGCAACTACTTTTAATCATAGTTAGGGACTATAGGTTCCATTAAAAGGTGGTAGTAAATTTTAATAGTTCACTATTTAGTTTTATTTTTTTCTAAGCAATAGCCAAAATTTTGGCTAATATTTTCAAAAGCACTATAACATTTATGTACTTCTAAAAGTATTTTAAATCGAATAATTTTCAAGTGACTATGGGGGGAAAAGCATACAGCAAGAGTTATCTCTGTTCCTTCAAATATCAGCTTGTTGAAATGTTCTTTTATCTTTACAACTCATTCGATAACAATATCAGTATTCATTTTCAGTAGAGAAGTTATTCAACAGTTATCAGTTTTGTAAACATTTTTATTGTTTAACTATGTTCATCTTCTCAAATTTTTGCTATTTATAGTTGCTTCAGATAAGTTTGCAAAACTCACATAAATGTGTCAGCTAGGTTGAATTTTAAAGGGGCTTGTAGTGTAGCCAATGCCAATAATAATGAGTTCTATCAAGTAATGTAACTGCCCCTTTCAGGGGCAGAAATACTCTTCCACTATCTGAAATGTATTCTTCTACCATCTGAAATGACAAGATTTTCTTTTTTTCTCCTTTCTTTCGATCTTTTCTTTTCCTTTTGGATGCTTCTTAGTTTCTGTCACCAGCAAATGTGAAGTTGTCCTGGACAATTTCATCAGTGTGCCAGAACGGAAGTGAGGGCGGGCTGCCTGAGCTAATTGATAAACCTCTCCATTTGATGAGCAGGGTCAGCCTTCTGTCCAGCCACACAGTCTATTGCTCCTGCAAGGCACCAAGATTTCCTTGTGGAATTCTAGCAGATATTGGAAATTGTGGTGGCAAATTAGTGGGGGTCACAAACCAGAAGTGACAGCTTCAGAGCCCGGATGGGAGGACGTCGCAATCCCTTGCCCACAGCAATTGGCTGGGCTTATCGTATGGAGTAATCACAACAGATCTGGGGGGATAATGGGCACCAGATGTTATCGCTTTGTAGGCTGGAATTCTCCAGGGACCACACCATGACAGGAGGTCTCCCTACAAACAGAAAAGAGAGGCTATGGCTTATTAATCAAACCAGAAACTGGATGTGACCATCCTTCCTCATTGCTATGGTTTCTTACTGCTGTGACTGAATTGAGGAATAATTTCTGAGAGAGCTCGCCATCTATATATTCTTATCCCACAGTGTATCCACACAGTTCTACTTGTTATCTATTAATGTGTTTCTCAGATTAAATGTCTCACTTGATTCAATTGCATTTCAGCAGTGATATATTGGAGATTGTCTTAAATCTTTGATTTTTTCTTTACCTTATTTATTCTAATTACCTTCCACTTTAAGATTTAGTTTTTGCACATTGTGGGCCAAAAATAAGAAAAACAAAACAACAACCAGAAATCCCAAAGGTGAGCCAAGTCAGCACTTCTTTAAACATTGTTTATTAATCATTGTTTTTACTGTGTATACTTCTGGATACAGGGTGATCATTTTATACATGGTGATATTTTTGTATAATTTATATATGAAATAAATAATTATCAAATTACAGTAGTTAGCTTTTCTGTCTTTAGACATTTGAAACCTTTGCTGCCTAACATGTAATAATTTTGTGAGCTTATTTTAGTGTGATTACTTCATGATACTTCATTATATGACCAAATCATCATAATTGAGATTATAATTTCCTGTTGCTTTTGCGTACTTCTTTTCTAGTTAATTCATAAAATAAACAATAGCTCACTGTGAACTACGATCACCACATTGTACTAAAGAACACAAGGGCTTTCTGCTATTTATGTTGTGATACCAATTATCTGATCGCCTCCTAGGCCCCTCCCCACATGCTCCCCAGACTCTACTGATCATTATTCGACATTCAGATAAATGTTTTAAACATCTACATATATGAGAGAATATGTAGTCTTGTCTGCATTTGATTTCTTTTTCCAAATAAAACCAAGCCGTGAACTAAGCATTTAATAAGTTAGAGAGAGCAAGAGGGAGAGAGAGAGGGAGGGAGGGAGGGAGGGAGGGAGAGAGAGAGAGAGAGAGAGAGAGAGAGAGAGAGAGAGAGAGAGAGAGAGAGAAAGAGAGAAGGATGGAGGGAGAGAGAGAGAGATTCTGGGGGTGAACTCTCATATCACTATGCAACCTCCTCCTATGCCCCTCCCACCTGCTTCCCAGACTTGCACCCGTGGTCTAAGTGGTGCATTTATCTAGACGTAGGATTGTCTTGTTCCTGTGTGTCTTTCAGTCCTTGTCCTCAGTCTGTCCCTGAAAGACAGTGTTGTCTTTATTCATGGTCTCTCAGTCTCTCTCTCTCTTTCTCCCATTAGTTTTTTCCCTTTTTACTGTTGCTAGTTTCTCATCAAATACTCTGATATGTGGAGAATTACTGTAACCTCCACACCTGCTTTGTTCCTCTGGACTTTGTCTCTCCTTCCAGCATGATCTGACTGTAGGGCCAGAACTAGCTTCACATCCCTCACCCAAGCTCCAGTCATGCTCCTCCCTACAAAGATGCTTGCCTCTGGCTTCCTCCCTTGACCTCCATGCCACGGGCTGCATTGAAAGGCAGTGGGTGGGTAGAGGAGCAGGGCAGGGGGAGGGTATAGGGAACTTTCAGGATAGCATTTGAAATGTAAATAAAGAAAATATCTAATAAAAATGTAAAAAAAAAAAAAAAAAAAAAAAAAGAGGGGGATGGAAGGCAAGTCAGGAACCAGAAACAGCTTAAAGATTCTTGAAAAACCATGGGAGAGAAATGTGGATCTAGTTCAGTGGTAGGGCACTTACCGAGCATACATAACTTCCTAAAATCTTACTGCTGCACATTTTGGGGAGGAAGAAAACCAGGCCTTGAGCTACGCATTTAATAAGTTAGAGGGAGAGGGAGAGGGAGAGGGAGAGGGAGAGGGAGAGGGAGAGGGAGAGGGAGAGGGAGAGGGAGAGGGAGATTCTGGGGATGAACTCTCATATCAAGATATATATATATATATACTGAAATTTAGGTTTTCTTAGTAGTAAGTATACATTTCAGATTAGCTGATTCCAGAGGCACCAGTAAGGTAAAGATTTCAGATTTGTACATTGTTTACTGGTATCAAACACTGTCAGAAAGTTTCACAAACAACTTTATCAAGTTAGGATTATTGACACTTTTAAATATTGTCATGAAAAATTTCACATCCTTCATTATGGAAAATTTCAAACAAAGTTACATAAACAATGCCATATGCTTTTATATACCCACTAACCAAGCCAACAACTGCAAACTCTAGAAAGACCCCAAACCAATTTTATTTCATTTTCTGTTACTACACGTATCTTGGGTAAGCAAAAGCTCAGATAATATGTCATTTTATCCATTCTACCTTGATTTTAATGATGATGAAACTAAGATATATAGAAGTTAAGCAACTTGTCAAAGGTCACAAGGTCACACAGCAAGTGAGTGGCACAGTCCAGATGTGAACTTCTGCTAAAGTTTGAGTTAATGCTCTGATGTGTTGCACCAATATCTCATATAGTACTAAGGGTCTTTATATTCTGTACAGCCAAGTGGACCAACCCAGGGACAGGTAAAATTATATATTATCTGAGTTTATCTTTAGGCAGAGAGATTCAAAGGTCGGGAAACGAGGAGGACGAAGGAGGATCAGGAGAAGCAAGCGAAGGAATAGGCAAGATGTTGAGAACATTCACTGAAAAAGTAGAGTGTTTGGCTCAGGTGAAAGGAGAGGGCGTAAGGAAAGTGCGCATGCACAGAGTTATGTGGGTTGGATGAGGAGCAATGGGAAGTAGAAGGAAGCAGAAGATGTGATGGATGAGCAAGCTCCTGCCGAGCCCTGACAGGGTAAGCTTACCCCTTTAGCATTTCCTGAAAGCCACTTTCTGTCATTACCGGTTGTATGGCTTCCTGCCCCGTCTTTATTCTTAAATCAGGATTCAAAAGTCAGGAAAGAAAATTATTTTTACATTAGCAACTCATTAAATAGCTCTATACTTGTAGCTGAATCTCTGCTGGACCCCAATGTGATGTTTTTACACAACTAAACACTAAGACTTAGAGGAGGCATTGTTAACCAGGGCTTTAGTAAGGGAGCCCTTCTGTCATGCATATGGGTAAGTAGGTGAGGGGTGGGGCTGTGTCTCAGTCATCCATCATCGTCCATCAATGTCAATACCACCTGCAGAGACAGCCAGTGGGCAGTCAGTCACCCAGGCCTGACAGCTGGCCATCAGTCCCAGGTGGGAGTTCTGCTGGCTTTCCAAAGTATTGGTTTTTGTTGTTGTTGTTTTAACTACCTGTGAGTTCCAGGAAGCTTTCCATCCTCAGAAATGGAAGATAACAGTTTTATTCCCCTTCACAAAGTTGGTCAAAGCCAGGCTAATCAATGGTGGATTTGACCTGTCCATATAAAAAATTATGGCACATCATCACAAAAGAGCAAATACCAGGCAGTTTAGGAAAGAAACCACAGCAAACACCTTTATACACACAAAGTGTAATTTTTTTTTGTCAAGACTTTAGCATCAAGCAAATCTAGACTGGATCATAGCAATTGACCAGTAGCTGGCTGCCATCAGTATTTATGAGGTAAGGCTTTCTGTCATTTACTGTCTTTGCCTCTGAACCATTAATTAGCACCTCCTTTTTAAAGTTGAGGCTTATAAATTATATCTTGATGTAAAATAAAGTTGATAATTAAGTATATAGTTGTTATGATAACCATCATAATAACCTCCCAGAATATATCTGCCTTTTTCCCCACCACAGAGTTAGTTCATAATAACACATATTACAAAACCTCAGAAATGTTTTTTGTCACCTTTCCTGCCGTCAAAAGATGAGACCACAAAATCAGAGCAGAGTCAAAGTCTTTCTCTTAAGTGTAGTTCTGTCAGTGTGCTTGGTTTAACATCTTGTTATAGCAGGAACCTCAGTTTTTCTTAAATCAATAAAAGATTTCCTGGATAATCTTGAAGTCAAGATAGGTTTTTAAAAGTCTTCAATTCTTAATATGAATTTCAACAAACAAATCAAATTTAAAAAAAAAAAAAAACCTGCAGGAGAGTAGACAGAGCAAAGCAAGCTGCCCTGTTCCCCAAGTGCAATGTTGAAATCAGTTAAACAAATACAGTTTTAGCAAATGCCGAATCACAGGCACAGATTTTGCCCTTAGAACAATTAGTAAGCAAAAATATAGCCTCATAGGGGGCTGTACTGGCTAGTTTTGTGTCAACTTGACACAGCTGGAGTTATCACAGAGAAAGGAGCTTCAGTTGAGGAAATGCCTCCATGAGATCCAGCTGTAAGGCATTTTCTCAATTAGTGATCAAGGGGGAAAGGCTCCTTGTGGGTGGGACCATCTCTGGGCTGGTAGTCTTGGTTCTATAAGAAAGCAGGCTGAGCAAGCCAGGTGAGGCAAGCCAGTAAAGAACATCCCTCCATGGCCTCTGCATCAGCTCCTGCTTCCTGACCTGCTTGAGTTCCAGTCCTGACTTCCTTGGTGATGAACAGCAGTATGGAAGTGTAAGCCAAATAAACCCTTTCCTCCCCAACTTGCTTCTTGGTCATGATGTTTGTGCAGGAATAGAAACCCTGACTAAGACAGGCGGCTTCCATTCTGAACATGGAAGTGATTAGAGGGGTGTGTGAGCCTTTAAAGACCTCATTTTGTCTAGCAAACTTTCCACAGTCTGATTTACCACATCTCTCCTGTCCCTCAGAGAGGACAGTCCCCACCATGTGGGGGAAAACAGAAGTGGAAAATATGCATGTTCATTTCATTATTTTTTGAAACTTTCATATCTGTGTACTGTATTTACACCATTACCATCCTTCTTGTCCTTCCCCTAACTCCTGTATCCCCCACTCCCTCTCAAAGTCATGGCCTCTCCTTCTGTAATTTTAACTCTCTCTCTCTCTCTCTCTCTCTCTCTCTCTCTCTCTCACACACACACACACACACACACACACACTATTTACCTTTGCCCATATGTACACACATTTAGCACTGATCACTCGGGACTGGATAACCTATCATTGGCCTCATCCCTGGAGAAAGCCAATTCTCTCGTTCAGAAGCCATTGATTATCTCATGTTTATTTTAGATTGCTATAGAAACATCCTCATGGCCTGTTAAAACTTAGTTCTGGGAGAAAAATGTTGGATTAAATTGAAAATCATTGTCAGTATCAGAGACTACAAAATCCATGAAAGATGCTGTGCCAGCTGCCAATGTTCCTAGATGACTCCTAGCAACCCTATTCTCTGCCTTGGCTTTATGTCCTCTCAACCCTTATGCAACGCCAACCTGCTAAGGCGTGAGTCTGGGATGTTTTATGCAAGCTCTCACATTGAGGACTTGAGGTGGTAGAAACGGTAAGAGGTAGCCTGGTTTGCTGAAGCAAATCACCAGGAGTGAGCTGTTGAAAGTCAGGGTCTTGACCTGTTTCTGGTCCTTTTATGTTTCCGTGTTAATCACAAAGTGAGTAAGAGCTGATACGTCTCCTGATCATAGGGACGCTGCCCAATTTTTTCCACTTGATGACTGAAATCTGTAAGATTCTGATGTTTAAGTCAGTCCCCCAAAGACTTTGAAACAGTAACCTGTACTTTGTAGTCCACAGGAGCCTGAATTAAGTTGTAATTACTGCTCAGTTCTACAGAGCCATGCAAGCCTGAGATTTAGCACCAGCTAGGAAATACAAATTTTAGGAATTAGGGTTGGAGCCCAGTTATCCTCAAGTTGCATCTGCTCCAACTTCTAGAATGGTCCACGCTTCACCTGTGGGCTTCTCCATGAGACTTGACTCTGAGACCTTTCCAATCTACCCATAAGTCCATATGCCTCGTCCTGGACATTCAGAAGTTGGCTCCTCGGTGTGTCATAAGTTCCATTTTCCCTCTGTTGTCTGATCTGGACCATCAAGCCTCCTAGCAGGGACTGAATGATGCATTATAATCCACCTAGATGTGCTCCATTGTTCTCCCTGTTTGTTCCCAGCAGACACACATTCCCTGTTTCCTGGCCTTGTGGAATCTCACACAGTCTGGAGGTTTAATGATATAACTCTAAACTAATGCCATAAGTTTACCACTGTGCCCATGCCCTTCTGTCTTCAAAAGGCATTGTTTTTAGCCAGCCATCAAGTGGGATGTTTAAGTTGTTTAAAAAACCAAAAGTATCAAAGTTCATGCAAAGTACTAGATACTCCCACATAAGGAAAGACCGAGAAATTGCTGGTAAATCAGTCTGGTGTATGGTATTTAAAATACATAGCAGCTTTAACCCAAATCTATATTATATTTTTTAATTTTGATTTTATAGTCCGGTCATCTAATAGAACTTGGGAGCTGAAACGAGAAACAACTCTGTTGCTCCATGTTCTGCCCCACCGCTGGAGATGCTGTGGGGAAGGCAAAAAGTGGGGAGTACTTGACTGTTCAACCACGGCTGTCACTGCTGGGCTTTAGGGAAATTCTGAGACACTGCTCAGCAGATGGGAAAACACAGTCTAAGATGTGGGAGGCAGAAGGTAGGGTTCCCTGGCTCCTGGGAATCCAGTCACTGCTGGGGGGTGCCAAAAACAGAGGAGTTGGGAAGGAAGCATCAGGAGACCAGGGCTCCCAAACTCCTGGACATCCAGGCACTAGAGGGCCCAGGAGCTGATTAAAGTTACATAACCAGGAGGAGTACCAGTGAGGATCCAATATTGATGATGTCACAGAAGCCAGAGACCTTGAACCAGTCCAATGATTCATTACAATGAACATTTGCAGATGAAGATGGGTGGACAGAGGAACATTATAACTTTAATTTTTTTCAAATCCTAATTTTAATGATGGTTCTTTAAACACTTTAACCTTCCTTGTAACCCATCACCCACAAGAGGTAGTGAAACAAAAGGACGCAGGGAAGCAGACCTGTTTAGAAAGGTTCTTTGGAGCAACTCCTGTCTGTGTTGTCTGGAAATCAGCAGTTCAGATCACAGGTTAGCAGGCAGTGGCAGCTCGACCCACTAGCAAACACCTCACGGATACACCAGCAGTCCCGTACGGTAGAGTCGGTTAGCAAACAGGAATCAGCAGCAGCGGTGGCACTACCTAGCAGGGAGAGCCAGGCTTCAGCCTCAGCAGGGGTCAGCAGGGGTCAGCAGGGGTCAGCAGGGGTCAGCAGGGGTCAGCAGGAGGGACCAGGAGGAATGACAGGAGAGTTCTCAGCTGTGCTTCTCTCAGAGAAGGCAAGATCAGTGAAGATGTGAGACCCACAAGAGTTGCACTGCTAGCTGGACCGGCAAGACAAGCTCTGTCTCCATCACTCTGTGAAGTCCTGTTTATACCCTCCAAACATCACCTGTCCTCTGTGTGCCTTGTCTCAGCACGTGCATCCAATCAGCCCGAGTCTGCAGA
Organism: Mus musculus; assembly: GCF_000001635.26. Taxonomy (NCBI): domain Eukaryota; kingdom Metazoa; phylum Chordata; class Mammalia; order Rodentia; family Muridae; genus Mus; species Mus musculus. The sequence goes on from NC_000076.6 coordinate 19,408,840, forward strand.
GTCTGGACAAATGGAGCTCACCTATGCAATGTAAGGTTGATCAATACATGCATGTTCTTAGCAAAGAATCCATCATCGTGTGTCTTTTCACGTGCTTACTTTAGCTGAACATCCTCTCTCCTGTGTCTGCTTCAGTGAAATGTTCCTTCATGAAACTGCTTTAGTCTGTCACCTGCATCCACTTCAGGAAAACACTCCTTCACATGTTTGCTCCAACAAAACACCATCCATCACAACTGACTCTTCAAAGAAGTCTTAAGTTTCCACTTCAGGACATGCTGTGACACATTACAGCTTCCATGATGAGATGTTTTCTATGTGTTGCTGGTTTTTTGTCTTGTTTGTGTGATTTTTTTTTTTATTTTGGGAGGTTGCAAGGGCAAAGGGGATGGGGAGATGAGAGAGACTGCCTGACGTGAAAATCACAAAGAATGATGTTAAACGTTTTTTAAAAATTAAAATAAAACAATCTGCTCCAAGGGAAGATTGTTTCCAATCTGTATTAGAGTTCTCCATGCTGAGGGTAATTGTATCCAACTCAAGTTGCCGGAAATTAAACTACAGATAGGTAGTTCTTCAGGTGGAGATGCTTAATGAAGGATTTAGGAAATCTTATCACGTTCCTGGCTCCATCTTTTCCAGAACTCTTTCGGCTCTGCATTTCCCTCTTGTCAGACTGGGTCTGTTCTTGTAGAAAAAATGGTAGCCATAGTCACATACCTCAAAAATGAACACACCCTTTCCAGGAAACGTCATTGTCGTCCGGGGTTCTACTTTGCTCACTGGATCCCGTATCTGGATTAATCGCTGTAGTCCATAGGAAGTGTGTTTGCTCTTACAAAGAAATAGCCAGGGAGAGCTTAAGAGTTACTTAACAGGATTTTATATCACACAGAAGAATTTAGAAATGAAGATATCTAAATCCGGGAAAACTTTACTTGTATGCTCGTGTTTGAGAAAAATGGACAACCAGGTAGAAAAATGATTGGTATGATCTAATGGCAATAAAATAGCAAATTCTGGCCATGTCTGTTAGGGCTTTTTGCTTGTTGTTTCTTTTTTTAAGATAGGGTCTCCTAGACCCCAGGCTGTCTTCAAACTTGCTATGTGGCCAAGGATGGCCTTGAACTTTTGATTCTGAGTGCTGACGCCACATGCTTATGTCACAAACCCTGGCTTAGGATGTGCTGGAAACTTAGCCTAGGTGCTGCACACTAAGCAAGTACTCTACCAACTATGTTAACTGCCATTTTGTCCAGATCACCCACTGCTTCTCTATATGATATCTCTTTTGTCAGTTTTAAGGCAGGACATTCGTCACACAGAGGCCTTTGGGTACTTCAGAGATTGTCAGAGGGTGATAGTCTCAGGCTTTGTGGTTAGCTGTGGAGGTGAAGAGAGAAGCTCTAATTTCTGTGATCCACCTCAGAGAAGAGGAATTTTGGTTTCTGTGGCCTGCCTCAGGGAGATGTGGGAGTGGCAGAGTCTGGGAGAACTGCTAGCCTCTAGTTCTCTATCTCATTGCAAAGTACCCAGCACATTAAAGCACTAGTAGGTAGAGTATCATTTTCTGAGCCCTGGTGGAACGAGGTATTAAAGACCTTAGGTATCAAGAATTATCCATGGAACTGGGGGTAAAGCCGACATCTTTCTAAACATATGCTTAAGAGTGGGAGGCAGTTAAGTTCCTCAACCAGACATTAGACTATTGCTTTCAGGAACAGGGAGACTGGATGACAGAGACACAGTGGCTTCTGTAGGAGGTATACGTCATCATTTTCCATGGCCCTCCTAGAGGGTTGGACAGTTTATCCTTGGAGCCTTATGAGCATTTGCAAGCCTGCCTGGCAAATGGAAAGAAGTCCTACTGGGCAGAGTAGGATATATTAGTTTAAGGCTGAGCTGCCAGGACAAGACTGGTGTACTCAGGGGGTGGTTCTATTCACTGTGGGGATGTGTGTAGGGAAGCTTGCTTTTCTTTTTACGAAACTTGCTTAGACCTTTCCAGGACTGGTGGCCCTAAAACTGTAGTGTAGTGCTTAAAGATGAGAAACGTTATTTCTGATTCAAGTAACAGCCCTTAGGAACATGGTGGTTTGCCCGGTGAGAGCACTGTCCTGCTGGTCCCAGAGAAGAGGAAAGCAAGATCAGGGGAGAGGTTGGTTTCCTTTTACATAAATAGCTCTGTGCCCTCAGCTCATTCCATTGGTAGATTTTGGTCACAAGACTTTGTAGTCACAAGGGGAAATGGGAAATGTAGTCTGTAGATGGGAGTATGGTGGGCAGTCAGGGCTAGAAAGAATGGGTTTGGAGGGAAAATTTGTCATAGACAGTAAAGGTGCTGCAGAGGTCTACGGTAAGCAAGGAGACAGAGTGACACGATCCGATTTAGATTTAAGGAATTCCCATTGTGTGTAAAAAGAGTACTGGAGTGATAGAGTCACCCAGTAAGATACTATGACAAGTATTCAGTTGTGAAACGTTGACAGCATAAACCAAAGCTTCCATGGAGATCAGAACAGTTGCTGAAAGATTATTTTCCTCGCTTCTATGAGCCACTAATTGTGGATTAGTCTAAGCAGATCTTTTAATACCTCCCTACATATGCACAGTATAGACAGTAATAATAATAATAATAAAACCCTATGATTCTGAAACAAGGAAGAACTGGTCTGGTAAGGCGACAGGTAGAGAGAGCAATTGCCTAGAGCAACTGCCTTTCATAATGCAACACAGAATAACTAAAATCCCGTGCTACAATGTTTCTTTCCTTTTTAAACCTGGAGAGCTGTTCTCTGTGCCGCTCTCCCCACCTCTCCCCCAGCCTCATTCTCCTCCTGGTGCCTGAAGATCCACAAGCTGCTTACAGCTGGTAGAGATGACACATTAGAAATTCATTTTTTCCTGTCATAATAACAAAGTGGGGAGCGGCAGCCTGGGCATAGTTTCATGTGGGAAAATGCACAGAAAGAGACAGCTGAAAGAAGCTGTGCTTTTCTCTGATTTTCTCATCAGGGAGAGCCATCCTCAAAGAACCAGGGGAAGAAGAAAAAAAGAAAGAAAAGGAAAAGAACCTGGAACCTGTTGCTTTTGGTCATCTCATTTATAGGGGCAATTTAGCTCTGTTCTCCCAACCCAGAACCCTGTTTTTGCTAAATGGAGGTAGGAACATGTGATCCAGAGTCTTGGGGGGGTATAATTTCTTTAAACTCAAGTTTCTTGTACAATAACAGTTGCTCGGGTAATGGTATAAGTTGTTTTTCTTGATTTGCCTTTGGAAAAATTGCCCCCTGACATCCCATCCCTGGGTTTGTCTCTTCAGTCCTAGAGACGGTAATTTAATTAGAAGGAAATTAAGGAGGAAGGGAGATGAGATCTTCTTTCAGAACAAATTAATCAGCAGAAGCCAGTAGCATAAGTGCATGAATATGAGCACACTCAGCAACACCTTTGCATACATGACGTAGGAGCATAAGGAGAGACGTCTACGTCCTAGGCAGGCAAGATGATGAAATCCAGCTGTGTCCAAACTTTTAGTACCAGCTTGGGTGCCTTTCTCAATGCTTTGCTGAAAGCTTCAAGGCTTGACATATGAGGAAATAGATTCAGCAATGTAAGTTATTTATTTACTTTTAATATGAACCTACTGTTGGATCCCATTACAGGTGGTTATGAGCCACCATGTGGATGCTGGGGATTGAACTCGGGACCTCTGCAAGAGCAGTCGGTGCTTTTAACCGCTAAGCCATCTCTCTAGCAGCAGTATAAGTTAGAGTCAGTATTCATGTTAATAAGGAAAGCAATACTGAAATACCTCCCCTCCCCAAGCTAAAGACCCTTCCTCTTGCTAGTCAAGTACTCTACCATTGAGCAACATACTCATCCTCCTCTAACATGAGGCAACTTGAAGAAGGGAAATATTGCTGAGTTCTCAAGCAGAAGGAATGTTTAAAAGGCACAGGCTGCCTCTCTGGGGCACAGAGCCTCCTTGATGTTCACAATGTGTTTGGGATCTTACAGGTACCTATTCAATCTTACCTAGAAGAGAAAAGACGACATTTAATGTTCTAAAGTCATTAATATCACTGGGATGGTAGGGTCTCACAAAGGTCCAAGGTAGCAGAGTCTAGAAAAGTATTGATTCTGCTCAGAAGCTGCTTCGTAACCCTACCCCTGCTTTATCCCTCCCTTGTAGGCATGAATTAATGCCTGTGCCTTAGTTCCCTGAGTTCAATGTCAACCAGCAGGGGCTGCTAGAGAACGGTCCAGGTCTTCTGTCTGTGCAGAGTTGAATGCAGGAGCCCAAGACAGCAAGCCCCAGAGAAAACAAAGGCCTGCCTGGTGAGGTTAGGGCTGGGGAGCTCACATAGCACAACTCTGATTTGACACTGAGACAAGAGCTCTTTTGAGTCTAGAGACTGGGGAGTGAACATAGGATAGGTGACTTTCCTTATGTGCACTTCTGTGAGTCTTCCTGTGCAGGTTCTCCTGTGGACTCAGCCTGGGGAGGTCTGGGGAGGTGGGGTACCACGGGGTGGGGGTGCCCAGCTTTGGTTGAAGTCACTCTCCCAAGGAGACCAGTCTACCTCTGTGAGAAAAGCTGGAACCTAGTCTGCTCCTACAGGGGTGAGTTTTGCATTTTCTTCTGTGCCAGTTTTTAGATGAGCCAAAATTTACTTTGCAACATCAGTCAGACATAAGAATGGACCCTCTGGAGTGAGTTCACTACCAACAAACAAGTGGAGCCATCAGAGAGGTTCTAGGCTTTAGTAAAATGCTGCTGCTCTCTGGTGACAGTTTCAGTAAAATGTCCTTTAAATGTCTGCCACTCTCTGCTACAAAGGGCAGTTCCAGACAAACTCTTACTTGAAGTGGCGAAGCGGCATTTACTGTATTGCTGAGACCTATTGGATGAAAGGGTTTTGTTGTTGTTGTTTTGGAGTTTTTTGTTGTTTTGGTTTTTTTTTTTTATTTGGGGTGTGTGTGTGTGTGTGTGTGTGTGTGTGTGTGTGTGTGTGTGTATGTGTGTGTGTGTGTGTTTTCTGGCCCAATTGTAAATGTTTTGAATTTAAAAGACACCCAAATTCATTAAATGTGTGAAATGATGGGAAAAAAAGTGTGAAATTGTAACAGTCGGTTTGTAGTTGATTAATAGAAATCTCTCCTAACAATCACCAGAACCTTCCGGGGGTCATTGGAACGGAGCAGCTGTAGAGACAGCAGGAGCGGGTTAGACACTGCCCAATGAGGGCTCATGGAGTTCCAGACAAGTGGGCAGAGGCCCATACACTCAGCTCTGCTTGGCCTCTGGGAGAGGCTGGCTGCAAGGTCAAATGAATATGCAGATTGCCCGGCAAGGTGCTGCCTTGCTCTTCAAAGGGGTTGTTTTCAAGATGTATGAGGGCTTCCAAGTGGATGAAGTCACCAGGAGCAAGCTGGTCACCTTGGTCCTGGGTAAGCTGCTTGTGCATGGACAGTCTTGGAGCTTAACTGATTGTGCCATGAGAAGAGCTTGCTGATTTGATGTGGTGATAACTTTAGGGAGTCTTAAAAGGGGCTACTTAATGAATACAAAATTTGGCAATTGATTGAAATGTCTGCATCCCATTTGCCACCCTGCCCCCCATACAAGCCAGCCCTGACAAGGACAAGGAAGGGAAATGAAAAATCACTTTGGGGAGAACTTTTCCCCATGATTTTTTTTTTTTTTTTTTTTGTCTCCACTAACCCTAAACCTGTAGTGTCTTTGAAACCCTGCTGCAGGCTACCATTCTTAAGTTAAAGGAGTTTTGCTTTCGAAGAGGTACAAAGGAAACATCAAAGAAAGTGTCCTGGTAGTGACATAAGGACAGAATAATGGTGACCTAGCAGCTAGAGTCTTGGCCAAATGCTGAAAGTAATTCACGCCACTCACTAACAATGGGGCATGTGTGACAATGATATATACCAGGAGACAAGGACCACTTTGCAGGGCTTCGATGCCCCACAAACCCAATTGTAGGCAGATCAATACTGTCATAAGACAATTATGAAAGAACATCACCACATCATATTTTCATACCATAAGCAGCTCAAGGCGCCAGGGATGGCTTTCCTACAGAAAGCACACAGCATAACTTTGAAGGGTGTGAAATTGCAATGATTAATAATTATCGTTATTAGCACATGTGCCAGCTGCTCATGTATGGTTTATCCCTTGATTGATGGTGCCATAAATGCCTATCTATCCCTCTGACGCTGAATCAAGGGGGCACACAACCGTGGGCAGAATGAGTCCCTCTCTTTGCCAGGAGTTTCATCAAAATAAAAGAAAAAAAAGTGGACTTAAAAATCTCCCTGGATAGGGAGACACCTCGGTGAGAGGGTCTGCCTTTTGTTTGCCTGGCTGCTTTATGGGCGGCTGAAACCTGTCTGGTTAATGTTCCCAAAGCCTTTGAAGTTTGGACTGCAACTAACAGGGGGCTATAGTTTTCTAGGCCCCCTTACTCTCTGAGCTGTTGCCAGGCTGCTGCGAACAATCAGTCCACATATTACAGACAAACCCACTATGACCAACAATGAAAGAGGAAAAAAAAAAAAAACCTAATCTTTGGGAAGCTGTGGTCATCAGATGCAATTACAGATGAGGGTTTTCCTGGGCTTTGAGAATATTTTGGTGATTCCATATGCTTCTATACAGACCTGGGTATTGACTGAACGTCAAAATGTATTTTAAGATCTGGTTCCTCAGAAGGCACTGCCATCTTTACGATGAAAAGACCACTCCATACAATTCACGTGAAAGCACATGGATTTCCTTCTCTGTAAGTCTTCTAAACCATGGATTATGGGGATCGGCTGCTAATCGTGACTCACACAGTGTTAACGCTGCATGTTCGAGAAAAAAAAAGTGTGTGTGTGTGTGTGTGTGTGTGTGTGTGTGTGTGTGTGTGAGAGAGAGAGAGAGAGAGAGAGAGAGGGAGAGAGAGAGAGAGAGAGAAAGGACAGATATGAGCCGTTTCAGGCATTTGGTGTTTGGCTTACCTTTCTTTTTCCAGCTCTACTAAAAGTAAGAACAAAGCAACCAAGGATGCAGAAAGTTTTCCTTCTGTTTTAAATTTCTGGGTCACCATTATTCAAGTTTTTAGACATTAGAGGGGTAATTATGTCAGATGGAAAATGCTTTAAAAGGCAGAGTAAAGCAAGCACACCAAACATGGAGGCCACTGAGCAGACCTAAGCTTGCTAAAGATGACAGAAAGTGTCCTTGGGAGAGTCCCCCCAACAGGCACCAAGAAGTCTTGATGAATTTCCTTCCTGCTAAGTTTGTGGCTCCCTCACTGTGTTGGACAGCAGCCCCTACCTGCAGTGTGGGAGAGGCTAGAGCCATGGGTCCTCTGGCCCCTTTTTCCTGAATCCCACAGCTCCCCATTCTGAATCATCACCAAGATAGAAGGGCCATTTATACCGCTAAAAAAATCAATTCTGACAACCTACGCCAATACTTACAGACCTTTCAGGATGGTATACACTGAAGTATAGCACTCTAGAACAGGACTGTAGAATTCAAAGTCACATTGTGTGTGGTTAGAATCTCCCACAGGAAAAAACACTGAAACAAGCAAATTGAAAACACCAGCAGCAATATCCATGGCTCATTTCAAGCCAAAGGGGTTCTCATTGATAGTTTTGAATGTAAGTTAGAAAAGACTGCCAAACATTGGAGCTTTAAAATTATCCCAAATAAGAACACTGTGCTGGGAACGGACATAGACTTATTTCCAGGTTTTCAAAAGATGGAGCTAATAAACATATTAAGTTTCAAACTCAGCAATGCTGAAGCCCAAGTACTTTGAAAAGAGATCTTTTAAAGCAAGTAATGCTGCCAGAAAACCAACTTTACTCACTAATGTGTTTAGTCACCTGTGTGTCGTGACTACTGGGGGTGGGGGTGGTAGAACAACCCTTTCACATAGGCTGCATTTAAAATACCCTGCATATCAGGTGTTTACATTAATATTTATAACAGTAGCAAAATTACAGTTATAAAGTAGCAACAAAAATAATTTTACAGTTGGGAGGTCACCACAACATGAAGAACTATATTAAAAGGCCACCGCATCAGGAAGGTTGAGAACCACTAATACAGACAAAACTAAGAAAGTCTTTAACCCAACATTCGACAGCTAAAAACATAAACAGTGTGTACCGTTTGCCCTGATGACACATTCCCATAGGATCCCATTCGATGAATGACTCCTCCACGTGTGATAAGGCTGCAGGCATCGCCTATTGTAAGTAGTGTTTGGAAGGCAGATCATCAAGAACAGGTCACTACTTTAAATATCATTTCTAGATGCAAAAAAAGTCAGAAAATACATTTAAAAACAAAAGATAACTTTTGTGAAAATCAACTTGATAGTGAAAAATATATTATTGGAAATAGTTAAAATTCAAATCTGATGAAGGAATATGTAATTTTTATTTGATTAAATATGCCCAACAAAGTTATGTACCAATGATTTATTATTTATGATTATAATAACCACTTATGTAAATATAAAAATCAGTTTAAAATAAAAGAGCTTGTTCAAATAAAAATATAAGAAAGAAAGCATATTTAGGGACAATGGAATTTTCCCTCATATGTTTCACGCTTGTATTTCCCACATGCATAGAGTCTGTAGTCTTGACATGTTTTAAAATATTTTTTGAGATTATAATTACAATTTCCCTTTCTCTTTTCTCCTTCAAAACCCTCCATCTTGCTCTTTTTAAAAACCATGGCCTCATTTTCTTTAATTTAAAACACACACACACACACACACGCTATATATATATATATATATGTATATATATATACATATATATATACACACGCGCTATATATATATACACACACACACTCCCAAATATATAAGTGTACTTAATGTGCTCAGTCATGTAATGTTACTTACATGTATATGATTCCAGGAATGACAAGTTGGTATTGATCAATTGGGACAGTCTTCTTTGGGGTTTTTCTTTTTAGATTTGTGCTTCCAAAGTATGAATACGTATTAAAATAGCAAAAAAAAAAATTCTGTAAAATACATGAAATGAAACTGAAATAGTGTATAACTCAAAAACTGTGAAGACAAATACTTCATTTCCTCTTATATGTTAGAAGTATGCTTAGAGTTATAAAGTGTGTGCATGTGTTTAACTGTGTGTAGGTATTCATTATCTTGAGAGGGGACAAAGAGATATCAAGAGAGATAGAAAGAAAAGAGGGAAATGTTGATGGAGTTCGTGTAACATGAAAGCAGAAGGGGAAACTGACTCATGGGGAAGAGACAGCAGTGAGGATGTGTGGCAGGTCAGGATGGAAGGAGAATGAAGGAGAGGAAACCTCACTGACACATATGTATCAAGATGTTGCTTGCTACATGTTGTTATGATAACATTGTACTAAAATCTACTTGACTATAAGTCCTGTTTACTATTTCTTGATTCACCTGGGCATCCTTTGGCTATGTTCCTCCAAAGTAATAAGTATAGTTAATACTTCAACAGAGGATCTTGTGAAAGTAAGTTTCCTGATGTAAATTCCTTTAGGCCAGTCACCAGTTCACAGCATTGCTGAGTCTGAAACTTATTCTGGTCCTTAATATGCTCATTAGCTGCATCATTTGAAAGTCTAGAAATAGGTCTGTCATTTCCCAGCACAGTGTCCTTTGGATACATTCAAAGTGTCACCTTGGAAGGCTTTCTTGGAGAAATCTATACTAGTATTTAGGTCCACTGGTGGTGCATCTAGAGCCAGGCTTAGCAAGGTGGATTTAATGAAACAAACCTAATCCACATGTCAGATGTAATTTTGGTGACAGAGAATAAATTAAATCTAACATCAATTCTGTCACAATTGGCATGTCTTTGGTAGAACAGGCTTGGGATTGGAGTCAATCTCTTTGAGCAGCCAGATTTCCTTGGAGTTGCCAGAGACTGATCTACAATTGGTATTAAATGTGCTTGGAAGTTGAACTATACACATGTGACTATGGAGTATGCCAATCAACATGTAGTTAGGATTTTGCTACAGAGGACAGGAGTAGGTATTGTGAAGGGAAGGTGCGTGCTATAGAAGATATTTGTCGATCGAAGATGTATCATAGTCTTGGGAGCATGCACATAAAACTTACAGCACTCTCAAAATCATAAAAATTATCGAAGGGTAGATGGCTAATGTCAAATGAATGTACAGGGAAAACATATTAATCAAGTTCTGAAGGATCAAAGGTCAGATGAGAGAGTGTAGAGGGAGGTGCTGTTTCCCTAATTGGTTCTTGATTTGGTCAATAAAGAAGACAAGAGCCAATTGTTGGGTGAAGGGAAAGGTGGGACTTCCAGGTCCCAGGAGGAAGAGAGGAGATGCAGGGGAAAAGGAGGTCTTCAGGTCAGATTTCAGAAAGGGAGGCAAGCTATAACCGTGAAAGATCTTGGGTGGCTGGAAATGGGGGCCTCTGACAATAGGGGATGGCTGAAATAGGCTAGTTGATAAGATTAGGGAAGGAAATTTCAGTGCCCAGAAATTGTGTGATATGGCTAGTTTAAAAATTATAAAGCTGTCTAGTGTTTTCTTTCTTGGTGCTAAGGTGGGCAGGAGAAAGAGAGATGCTGGGGCAGTTGATGGCAGCTTGGTAAAGCTGGCACGGAGGGAGAGGACAGCAGCTCCCAGCCTTCCTGGGTTGGGGGATGGTTGCGTTCAATTCTGGGCTAAGCCAGGTGGAGAAAAGAGAACCGGGAAAGGTCGGATCACTGGATGAGCTCCCGGGAAGGCAAATAGCATGTTTTTAAAATTACACGCAACAAGAGAGGCCAAAGAAAGACTCATAAAGTAGATGAGACTTTGACATGATCCTAAAGGGTGAGAAGGCATTGATGGGCAGAGGAGTGTAGGGGGCTAATGATGAAAGAAGAGGGTGGTTTGGAGCATGATAGTAAAGAAGGGTGAATGAACACCAAGACAAGTGTGAAACCTAAAGCAGATCCTGACTGACAGCCCAAGTGGATACCAAGTGTCAGAAATTCACTCTGGCCGTAAGCTCTGGGTAAATCCAACTCTGTGATTCAGCTAAACTACCGCTGTTGATTACTCTGGCTACTTTCCAAACCTCAAACTAATAATAGTATTATCCATTTTTGGTATTTCAGGATAACAGAGTCTATGTGCTTATTGTATTCTTGCGATTTAGGGGCAGACTCTCTGCTATGTTGAGCTACCTCCTTTGGTACACATATATGACCACATTGAAATGACTGTGTCCAGGACCCTATTATTTTTCCAGGGAAGAAAATAATCTTGGTGTGGCAATAACGAGAGAGAATGACTACAGTCAAGGAAGGGATGTAGGTACGTCATCAGGAGTAAAATGACTCCATGTGATTTCATTTTGATTCCCTCATTGGTTGTCCACGGGTGTAAAGAGCACAAGTATGGGACACTCTCTAACTTGCAGAAGTTTAGCTTCTCATGGACTCTCTTTTTCTTTTTGTTAGATGTTTAAATCATTTTGCATTCAATTATAAATGCACATAAATATGTTTCTAAAATATGTCAACATAATTCCTGCTTTTATATTTTCATTTTTCTGAAATATTTAAGCAGTTTAAAAATAATTTTTTAAAAATACTCCAATGAAGGACCTAGAATTTTATTACCAAAATATCTCTAATATCCCCACCTCTATCTATCTCTAATCCGGGAAATATGGTATTCTATTCTGGCAAGTAGATTGGTCCTCAGGGCAAAGGGAAGCCTTCTCCACCCCCTCCTTTTCTTCCTTCTCCTTTCTTCTCCTCATCTTCCTTCTTCTCCTCATTTTCCTCCTTCTCCTCCTCCTTCTTCTCTTACCTCTCCTTCTTTTATAAGATGTTTATTTGTATTTTTATTTGTTCAGGTAGGGGTGTGTGTGTGTGTGTGTGTACACGTAAGAATAGAATCTTTTAAATGGTGTTTTATTCAAAGAGACAGCAACCTGAAAAAAAAAACAGTAAAAAACCTAAAATTCAGTTCTTCCATCTCATCTACAGTTGGAAGGTTTTACGGGAAGAAGGTAGTGTGTTGGGGCTCAAAAGCAGTCAACCATGCTGGAGTTCAGTTGCCCCGCTGGTCAACTACTCAGCCATGCTTTTGAGACTCATGACATATGTATATCCCATAGTATCATCTATAATTTTCCTTCACTCTGTGGAAATCTGAGCTCAAGCACGTTTTTGAACTGCTGAGTCAACTTAGTGTCTACCAACTTCAACCTTGTATCCTCTCCATGGACACATCAGGGCTAGAAGATGATTAATACTCTCTCTCTCTCCCCCCCCTCTCTCTCTCTGTGTGTGTGTGTGTGTGTGTGTGTGTTCTAATTTCTCTTTACACTATGAAGTATAAATGTACCTTTCCACTATCAAATATGAAAGTGTCCCTCAGGCCAGGCGTGGTGGTGCACGCCTTTAATCCCAGCACTCGGGAGGCAGAGGCAGGCAGATATCTGAGTTCGAGGCCAGCCTGGTCTACAAAGTGAGTTCCAGAACAGCCTTGGCAGAGAAAGGTGACATGGGACTCTGTATGAGTTTTATTGGCCCATTGCTTCTGTTACACAAGTTTCTTCTACCATTGAAAGAATGCTTGCCTCAGGTTAGCCATACACACACACAAAAAAAGTCTTGTACTTCTTGACAGAGACTGGCTTTCATAGAAGTTTATGTTTGATTCCATTTTCATCAGAAGAACTTTATAATTCAACATAACAGGGAACAATAATATTTAGGGGGAGTAAATACTACACTAAAAATCCAAGGCCAAAAATTCTGTAAGAGGACAAAACATCTCATGAACACAAATATGACTTGGATGCCTACTGAAAAAGCGAACATATCAAACATTAAAAGGAAGGAAAAAGGTCATGTTTTCCTATAATCAGAACCCATGGATTTTACTAGCATGAGATTTCCTCTTGTAAGTCTCACTGGATGGAATTATGTGTCTGCAGTTAAAAGATATCCAAATTTAAAATTGAATTATCAATTTCAGTCCACTAAAATATTATTGAGTGAAATGGTATTCAATTCCTCTAATCAGCTTATTCTAACCTTGGAACATTAGTAGCTCTGAGTCAAATCAACAAATCCTTATTAGGGCACTGGAAAGACACTTGTCAGGCAAACCAAACATCCAAGCTATAATTCTCACCCTCAATTGTTACCTGGTCCAGGGTACGACAGTGAGCCACTAACAGGAGCACACTGCGGGTCTAGTTTCTAGCCTTACCTTCAGCTTGTAAAGTGTCATCTTAAATCTGAAAAGGTTACAGAAGTCGGTTCAGGTTAAGGAAGTCTGTAAAAAGTTGGCTTTATCCATTTCATGTAAATGGAAACATGTGATAACAACATTTAGTTCCCCAATCTCTAAATGTTCATTTGCGTATACTGTTATCTTCATGAATGTTTATAATTTAGGAGATAAGGAGTGGACACTTTATCGCCTTTCTTACTTAAAGAACTGCTACTCCTTTTCAACTCAAAGATGTCTTCCCCAGAAAAAGTACCTTAACTCTCCAGAGATGGTTGGATTTATCCCTTCTTCCCTAACTATAGCACCTGGCACACAACTTGAGTGTAAAATGACTGTATTAGAAATACTTGTTTGTTGGCTCTGTTTTCTTTAATATTGAATCCTGGCAGCCCAAGGACTGTCATTTTTAGTTATTCCAGTCTTTAACATCATGCCTGGTGCTTGGTTATTACTGATGTGTCTTAGGGTACATTTACAAGGACGCTCACAGAATCAGACTAGGATTCACTTGCCAAAAGGTAAGTTCTTAAATCAACATCAGGCCACCCCCAGAGAAGCTTTGGTTCTAGACTAAAAGAGATCTGTACCCAGACCAAACTGATTACCTTGAGTGCCAGTGAGAAAGGTGATGTCATACTCATCGCATGATCCTAATAGCTGGAAGCATCTTTAGCTACCCTCATTCACTGCTACCAGTGAGATGGACTCCAGGACCCTCTGCCCACTGGAGACTCTATATTATGTGCCAGACATGATTTCTGATATTCAAATGGCCTTTTAGACATTCATTGAGCATCTGCTATAGCCTGGGACTATGCCTGAAAACCAGAGAGATGCAGACATATTGCCAAAGTCATTCAAGTAGACCTGTATCAGGGAATTTTCTAGAACAACTGTCTTCTGGGTCTTTCAAGAGTTTGTTAATGATTTTAGGAAATGGAAAGAAGAAGAGGCCATAAACCTTAATAAAAAATAAGTTAAAATATTAGTAAAATTACAAAGACATAGTATGCTGAGTTGTTTTTTCCTGGTCCACTCTGGTTGAGTGCTGTCAGCCTTCACCACTCTAAAGGATACTGAACTCTGTGGTGCCACCTGTCTAGAACTTGGGATGTTACTCAGAGTCACAAGTGGTCTGAAGAGACACAGCCCTTGTCAGGTACCTTCAACAAAAACAGTTTTGTGCTTCTTGAAAGAAAATGCAAAATAGGTAAATGAGAAGAATTGGGGAAGAGAGGTGTCTCCCAAGCCCTGAGAGACCTAGGTGTGTAGAATGGAAATCTCCCTACACAGAAACAATTTTAAAAGCCAATTTCTAGACGCTATTACCACTGGGTCTCTGTTTTTGTTGAAGGTACCTGACAAGGGCTGTGTCTCTTCAGACTACTTATGGCTCTGAGTAACATCCCAAGTTCTAGACAGGTGGCACCACAGAGTTCAGTATCCTTCAGAGTGATGAAGGCTGACAGCACCAGCCAGAGTGCACCATGAAAAAAAACAACTCAGCATACTATATCTTTGTAATTTTACTAATATTCTAACTTATTTTTTTATTATTGAACCAGATGAATATAAATGATCATATACCTTCCAGGGATGTTGATTTGTCTGAAACAAAAGCAAAGCCCTTTAAAGAGGCATATTAAAACTATCTATAAAATTATTTATGAGATTAGTATGTTTAAAAAAAAGAAAGAAAGAAAAAAGAATAACAACAAGCTCACAGAACAGCCAGCCAGAAGAAATGTCAGTGTTGAAGCAATTTACTAGACAGCTGGGATCATATGTGTTCAAGTAAAGGGAGGATTATAATAAATTAATCCACTGCAGTAGATTGGGTATAATCTGCAAACTTGGTAGTAAATAGGAAATTGAATTTAAAAATTTAGTCTTATTATAAATTGACCTTGGATTTTCCACATGAAAGGAAGCCCTTAATTCTTCTGTTTGTATAAAAAGAAACATTAATCTTTACATCTACATTTATTTTTATCATGACTCTTGTCTATTCAGGCTGTTTTCTCAACACTATTTATGCTGAAATGGGCATCTGCTCAGTTCACCCAATTCAAAACAAAAATTTGCATAATCTGTATTTGCATAGCAGCAAGTGGGTGGGGTTTAGGCAAGCGCACAGATGAACATAAAAATCAAATATGGGCAGGAGGAAACTCAATTTCATTATAAAAAAAAGCATGTTTGTTTAAACATAAAAAAGCTGTGTAAACAATCCAAATGTGTTTGCTGTAGTTTAGCCTACAAGGCTCCCATTTTGTTCCCATCCCCTTAGCAGTTCAATTGAATGAATGCAAATAAACTCAGGATGCTCACAAGAGACTTTGATTTAAAAATCCACTCAGAAAAAAAAAAGTAAAAAATAAGATAGAACAAGGCAAAAATAGAATGGTCTGCAGAGTCTGGAGGAGGAAAAGGTAAAAGTTAAAGATAACAAAGATTCAAAGAAACTGTGATTTTCTTTTGAAAATTATGTTGTCAGAAAATGGAAAAAAGAAAAACAGAAAAAGAAATTTAAAAGCAAATATTTAAAGAGCTTAGAAGTGAATAAGTATAGTAGCTGGTCTATGAGCCAACCTACTATGAGCCAACCTAATAGAAAATGGAGCATCAGAGATAATGATTATAATTTAAGGTGACACCATCACTGGAACAAAGACAAGGGAAGAGAACGGTATTGAAATGGACTATCAGAAACTTAGAAACAATGCCTTGGTCCAGTTAGAATGCTCATCAATGTTGGATCTAAGCATAAATCTCTCAGACTGAAGAAACAAAACCTAGACTCATAGCTCACATTTTGTACAGCTGAATTTTAGCAAGTAGGCTGTCATCTGTGGTCAGCTGAAAGACTGTAAT
Organism: Mus musculus; assembly: GCF_000001635.26. NCBI lineage: Eukaryota > Metazoa > Chordata > Mammalia > Rodentia > Muridae > Mus > Mus musculus. The sequence continues at coordinate 19,425,023 of NC_000076.6, forward strand.
GTTAGGTCTATCATAACACAAACTGGGTATTAATGGAGCCATTAATCACCATCAAAACCATATTAGGAGTGGATAGCCAAAGAGAGCTGAACTGACAGCAAGTGGCCATAAACCTGTCCAAAAACTAATTTGATTACCATCCTATCGGCATCTGTGCCACTTATGAGGGTTCATTTTTTTGATGAAATTAAGTAGACAAGTCATTCATGCGTATAATAGACATCTAAATCATGGTAAACGTGTTGCTGGCAAGAGAAGTAGTGGGAGAAAGTGGGGACATTTTTGGTATGTGAATATAGGACCAAGTGAATGGAGAGCAGCCTTTGCACAACAGTTGGGTACAGAATGCCATCAAAGACACTTTGGATGCAGCCTCGAGCCAAGTGAGAAATGCATAGTTTCAAAGTCAGCTGGTGAGACATGGAGAATGTTGTTTATTTATGGAAAGGAATGTTTTGCCAGAGTAAACTCTCACTCTTTATGGGTCATAAATGTTCCCAGCAAACAATCTGTTTTATTTGGAGACATTTGGATCAGTTAAGTTTCAGTCTTGACGGTTAGAATGGTGACATGTCATCATTAGGGACAGTCTACAGAGAAGCAGTGCCTATGCAGTGGGCTGTGAATAAGAAGCACCATGAGTAAGGGAAGGAGTACTGTGAGTAAGGGGGAGCACCATGAATAAGAGAAGGAGCACCGTGAGTAAGGGGGAGCACCATGAATAAGAGAAGGAGCACTGTGAGTAAGGAGGAGCACCATGAATAAGAGAAGGAGCACTGTGAGTAAGGGGAGGAGCACTATGAATAAGAGAAGGAGCACTGTGAGTAAGGGGAGGAGCACTATGAATAAGAGAAGGAGCACCGTGAGTAAAGAAGAGCATCATGAGTAAGTGGAGGAACAGACATTGTTACTCAGAGTAACTTTCCAACTACTACATTACTACAACAACTACTACTGCTGCTGCTGCTACTACTGCTACCACTACTACTACTACTACTACTACTACTACTACTACTACTACTACTACACACACACACACACACACACACACACACACACACCATTAGTTTTTGCTTGTTATTTGTTTTTGAGACAGGATTTTACAGGGTGGCCTAAGCTGGCCTGGAATTCACTATATATTCCAGTCTTACCTCAAAATCCCAAGCTTTCTGACTACAGGAGGTCAGCTAAGAATTTTAAAAGAAAGTAGGATTCCTTCCCCAAATTTGTACTCACATTATTTGATGCTAGAATTTGGCTTCAATAGTGCATAGTTCTGTCAATTTATTCCTTACATGAAAGCACATTCCCTCCCAGAAATTCTCAATTATTCACATTATTAGAGGGATAATACAAATCCTATACCGAGGAAAAACTTTGTTGAAAAAGTGTTTTATGCATCAAAACTTCGGATATGCTTTAACATACAAAAGAAGGTACATAGGAAACACAATTGCATTCAGGTAGAGTCACGTATTCCCCCTCTTTCTCAGTATGCTCATTCTTGGAAGCTAGGGTTTTGCTGTCTCATCAGTTGCAATTGTCTTGCCACATATAATGTGGGAGCATTGAGGAGAATCAGCGAGCTTGAGAAAGAAAGCATTTTCATTTAATATCAAGACTAGGGGCAATACTCCATGAATTTCTAAGGCAGAGTGAGACTTGTCTCTGGGCCCTTGAAAATGCCACATGACCAACAGGAAACCCCTTGCAGTGGCTACAATAAGGAGCCTGAGACACAGGAAGCTGCCTATGCCAGACACAAGCTGAGGCCTTCTATGGCCTGCATCTTACCTGGAGTTTGCAGATGGGCCATTTCCCAGGTGGACCCAGCCAAACACTCCTCATTAATCATGACTTAAACCTCTCTCAGCGGGGAGACCTCAGGTTAGACATCATTTGGAAACAAATTGGGTGAAAAATAGCTCTGACAATAAGGAGCCCACATGGAATTCCCCTGTGAGGACTTCAGCAGTGTGAAAACAGGCTCTTCCAAGACACTAAGTGATCTGTCAGTTAGTGGATGACATTATAATCCAGTTTTGTGTCATATCCAGCTCTAAGCCACTGCAGCAAGCTCCAGCCTTTGGCTGAATTTCCATCTCCCTAGACTCAGTCAATTTACCGAGGGCGTTAGGACTTAGAACTGAAAAAGTGTGTGTATGTGTCTGTGTGTGCCTGTGTGTGCCTATGTCTGTGGTGTATGTACCTGTGTGTGCCTGTGTGTGTATGTGCCAGTGTGTATATGTACCTGTGTGTGCTTGTGTGTGTATATACCTTTGTGTGCCTCTGTGTGTATGTGCCTGTGTGTGCATGTGTGTGTATGTGCCTGTGTGTGCATGTGTGTGTGTGCCTGTGTGTATATGTGCCAGTGTGTATATGTACCTGTGTGTGCTTGTGTGTGTATGTGCCTGTGTGTGTCTGTGTGTGTATATACCTGTATGTGCCTGTGTGTGTGTATGTACCTGTGTGTGCATGTGTGTGTATATACCTGTGTGTGCATGTGTGTGTATATACCTGTGTGTGCCTCTGTGTGTATGTGCCTGTGTGTGCATGTGTGTGTATATACCTGTGTGTGCATGTGTGTGTGTGCCTGTGTGTGCATGTGTGTGCATGTGTGTGTGTATACCTGTGTGTGCCTGTGTGTATATATGCCTGTGTGTGTATATGGCTGTGTGTGCCTGTGTGTATATGTGCCTGTGGGTGATATGGCTGTGTGTGCCTGTGTGTGTATATACCTGTATGTGCCTGTGTGTGTGTATGTGCCTGTGTGTGTGTATGTGCCTGTGTGTGCATATGTGTGTATATACCTGTGTGTGCATGTGTGTGTGTGCCTGTGTGTGCCTGTGTGTGCATGTGTGTGTGTATACCTGTGTGTGCCTGTGTGTATATGTGCCTGTGTGTGTATATGGCTGTGTGTGCCTGTGTGTATATGTGCCTGTGTGTGTATATGGCTGTGTGTGCCTGTGTGTATATGTGCCTGTGGGTGATATGGCTGTGTGTGCCTGTGTGTGTATATACCTGTATGTGCCTGTGTGTGTGTATGTGCCTGTGTGTGTGTATGTGCCTGTGTGTGCATATGTGTGTATATACCTGTGTGTGCATGTGTGTGTGTGCCTGTGTGTGCCTGTGTGTGCATGTGTGTGTGTATACCTGTGTGTGCCTGTGTGTATATGTGCCTGTGTGTGTATATGGCTGTGTGTGCCTGTGTGTATATGTGCCTGTGTGTGTATATGGCTGTGTGTGCCTGTGTGTATATGTGCCTGTGGGTGATATGGCTGTGTGTGCCTGTGTGTGTATATACCTGTATGTGCCTGTGTGTGTGTATGTGCCTGTGTGTGTGTATGTGCCTGTGTGTGCATATGTGTGTATATACCTGTGTGTGCATGTGTGTGTGTGCCTGTGTGTGCCTGTGTGTGCATGTGTGTGTGTATACCTGTGTGTGCCTGTGTGTATATGTGCCTGTGTGTGTATATGGCTGTGTGTGCCTGTGTGTATATGTGACTGTGGGTGATATGGCTGTGTGTGCCTGTGTGTGTATATACCTGTATGTGCCTGTGTGTGCATGTGTGTGTATATACCTGTGTGTGCATGTGTGTGTGTGCCTGTGTGTGCATGTGTGTGTGTATACCTGTGTGTGCCTGTGTGTATATGTGCCTGTGTGTGTATATGGCTGTGTGTGCCTGTGTGTATATGTGACTGTGGGTGATATGGCTGTGTGTGCCTGTGTGTGTATGTGCCTGTGTGTGTGTATGTGCCTGTGTGTGTATGTGCCTGTGTATGTATATGGCTGTGTGTGCCTCTGTGTGTGTGTGTGTGTGTGTGTGTGTGTGTGTGTTACATGCAACAGACATGCATATTCACGGCTACATGGTAGCAAAGCAGAGCACCTGGCCATATGCTGCATGGCTAAAATGAAACTTGGCAAATATTCTGTGTGGCTCAAAGAGTCACGTGAGGATGAGCCGTAACCTGAGTAGTTTTATGGGCTATTAAGAAGAGGAGGAAGAGGAGGAAGAGGGGAAGGAGGGAGGGAGGAGGACAAGAAGAGACTTGGAATTATAACAACATTATTTGTACTCTAGGTGAGAAAAATTCAGCTACCTTCCTCCCAAATGCATCCAATCCTTCAGAGCCTTGGGATATATTTATTATTTATGAGCTTCTTAAAAGAAACTGTGTATTTGCCTTAAAGTGACAGATGGTTCTACCATATTTTAGCCATTATTTATACTAACAGATTGCATTCAAACTCACTGTAAATCAGTGTATTTTGTCTTTCTCATCTTAGAATGGTTTAGTAAGAGGAAAAAATAAAACAGAAGAGAATGCCAACCCATGTCCTATAAACACCAAGATTTCATTTATAAAATAAATATTTCTTGGAGCAAAGACATTATCCGAATTCTTGTCTTAAACAGACCCAGTTCATTTGAATCTTCTAGGAATGTATTCTGGAAAATGTAGGACATGTGTATCCCTGGAAAGGTCTAAGGGCTTTCTTTGAGCCTCTGGCTTGTTAGAATCCAGAGATGTTTACACAAACCGTAATATGCCCACGTTTCTTAGCTTATTCACAACCAAGCAACTTTTTGATAGGTAGGTTTCAACTGGGAGATAAAGATGTCTACATTCTTAGTTCAGGTCTCTATTGCTGGAATGAAACACCACAACTCACAGAAATTTGGCTTACACTTCCACGTTGCTGTTCACCACTGAAGGAAGTCAAACAGGGCAGAATTCTTGAAGCAGGGACTGATGCTTTGTATCAGCTTTCTCAGCCTGCTCACTTATAGAGCACAGGACGAGCAGCCCAGGGATGGAATCACACACAACTGACAGAGACTTCTCCCATCAATTACAAATGTAGATCTTATGGAGGCATCTTCTCAACTGAAGTTCCCTCCTTTCAGATAGCTCTAGTTTGTCAACATAAGACCAGCCAGTACACTTGCTATATAAGATCCTGGAAAGGCTTCTATGAGTCTAATTCCTGAGGGGACCTTGGCTCTGAAAAACCGAGACACCTTCAGGACCAGTGACCCAGAGGATGTAAAAGGAAGATGCTGCCAATTTCCCCAGAGGGGAGGAGTTGTGTCGTGGTTAGGACTGATAAGTGAGAGGCAATTGTGTAAAAGTCTTAAGGAATAGCCTCTCATGTAGCAGGACAAACAGAGGCAAAGGCACTGCGGTAGCATAAGCAAGCTTGAGGGTTTGAGGGAAGACTGTTACATACACCATGGGTAATGAAAATAACAGGTTTCTGGGGATTTTCTAAAACACTGGAAGCTGAGTCAAATATATATCACCGCAAAATTAAGCCTTTTTGAAAAAAGAATTATATTTTTATTCATTCTTGGAGAATTTCACATGCTGTATTTTGATCAAACCCTCATACCGTTTCCCCCAACTCCCCCCATATTCATGACAACTTCCTTCCTTGCCCCACTACCTGTGTGGTTTGTTTTAATTCAAGCCCATTGACCCCAATTTGTGTTGTCCAAATATTCTTACATGTGGGCTAACACCTGGAGAGCAGTTGATATACCAGGGATCATACCCTTAGTGGAAACCAACTCTCCTTCTCTCAGCAGCTATCAATGGCCACTAGCTCCTCAGAAGGGTGTAGTACTTTATGCCCCTCCCTGCTTCATCCGGAAATGTTGTCTGGTTTGAGCTTGCAGCGATCTAGCTCATGCTGTTCATACGTGCAACTGTCTTGTGTCCATATAACACTTGCAGTCATCCACCATCTCTGGTTCCTACAGTCTTTCTACTTTCTCTTCCACAAGGATTTCTGAGCCAGGAAGGGTATGATATGTCCTATTTGAGGTAGAGCATTTTTTAGTCCCTTTTTCTGCATGTTAACCCACTGTGGGTCTCTGTGGTAATGGCTATCTGCTGTAATCAACCTCTCTGAAGAGGGTTAAGAGATGCACTATTCTATGGAGATAGTATTAAGACATTGTGAGTTGAGGTCATACTGTGACTACTTGGTAGAATAATAATAATAGGTTCTCCTCTAGGGCCTATGATCTATCTAGCCATTGTTTCTTAATGCCTGTAACAATGTCAAACATGGCTTCCATCTATCTAATCAAGTGGGCCTGAAAATAAAACAGGTATTCATTCAGTTACTCCCAAATATTCCTGCCTTCCTCACCCAAGCAGATACCAACATCTCAATCTTATCCTCGTGGACTAAAGAAATACTTACAGACGTGATTAATCATCTGACACATTGTTGGACAGTTTGTTTCAGTCAATAGAAATCTTTACCTAACAGCTTGTATTTGAAAATGTACTTATCCTTGATTAATGCATTCTAAAAGATGGCACATGGTTTAGTATAAAGTTTATAGTATTCTAAAATACCTACATAGTAATTTTTTTTCTGATTAGAAAATTCCTTTCCTTGCCAGGCAGTGGTGGCGTACACCTTTAATCCCAGCACTTGGGAAGCAGAGGCAGGTGGGGATCTCTGAGTTTGAGGCTAGCCTGGTCTACAGAGTGAGTTCCAGGACAGCTAGGACTACACAGAAAAACCCTGTCTCAAAAACAACAACAAGAAAGAAAGAAAGAAAGAAAGAAAGAAAGAAAGAAAGAAAGAAAGAAAGAAAGAAAGAAGAGAGAAAGAGAGAGAGAGAAGAAAGAAAGAAGAGAGAAAGAGAGAGAGAGAGAGAGAGAGAGAGAGAGAGAGAGAGAGAGAGAGAGAGAGAGAGAGAGAAAGAGAGAGACAGGAAAAAAAGAAAAAAGAAAGAAACAAAGAAACAAAGAAAGAGAATTCCTTTCCGTGTCAAATACATAATAATAACTCATTGCCAAAAGTCACTTTATATTCAGGACTCATGGATAGCCTGACATTTTCTTTCATTTTGACCATCTCTTTGACTCGAGGGTGGTGAGCATGCCTCCCAGCACCTCCATTTGCTGTACCTGCATACCACTGCTTCCTAAAAGGCAGAAGACAAAGGTAAATTTGTGTAATCCCTTAGGAAATACTAGAAACCCTTTCGGTAATTCATGGTCTTTACAAGTAGGTTGTAAAGGGGCCTAGGAGTCTCCAGATGTTCATGGCTCCTTCCATTGAGTCCATTCTCCAGCAACTGTCTCCCACTTGACCCAGTAGAGTACTGTGTAGATGTGAACAGAAGTGCCAGGAAATAAATGCTCTCAGCTGGGACTGGGAGTGTAGCCACAGTAAGAGAAGAACATAGAAGTCTCCAATGATAGATGAGATCTCCAGTCATGTGGAAAGGAAGTATTAAGAGACAAAACCGAAACCTAAATCTGTCTTCATTTGAAAATGTCACACCCAAGGAGAAAACCAAGAACTGAGAACATACCTTGACAGGTTCTCAGATTATCAAAAGGGAGATAGGCAGCACATAACAAGAGGTAAAGAAGGGGGCATCTCACACATTCATTTCTTTATTGAAGACATGAAGGACTCAAGAAAAAACAAAATATAGTATGGTTGTATAATTTTATTTTAAAATTTAGTATAATTGTTTGTAGAATATTCTGTGGTAGTTGAATGAGAATAGGCTCACATATCGAAAAGTTTGGTTCTCAGAAGAACTATTTGCATCTGACTAGCAGGTGTGGCCTTGCTGGAGGATGTGTGTCATGGGGGGCGCCCCCCCACCCCAGGAGGCATTGAGGTTTCAAAAGTCCACAGCAGGTCCAGGCTACTTACATCCTGCCTCTTGCTGTGAATTAGTTGTGATCTCTCAGATACAACACCTGGACCATGCCTGCCTGCCTGCCTGCCTGATTCCATGCATCCCGCCATTATGGTCTTGGACTAACCATCTGAAACCATAAACAAGGACCCAATTAAATGCCTTCTCTCGAAGTTGCTTTGGTCATGGCATCTCTTCACAGCAGTAGAAAAGTAACTAAGACAATTCACACTGTGTTAGGTGTTATAATATAGAAATGATTTAAAGTGTTTAAAAGTTGGTGTGAAGGGTATATAAAAATTTGATGGCATTGACTGGAACCTATGTGGCCTTTGTATCCATAGGGGGTCATTGAACAAACCTCTTGTGGGAAATTCCTTTCCTTTGATATAACAAAGATGAGCAATATGCTCAAACCTGTACAGAAACCTTCCCTATGACATTCTGCCCTCTCCACAGGAAGTTGGTCTTCCTGAAGTTGCCAAATGCTTTTCCTTAGTGTGTTTTCCTGGTTTTGCTATGTCCCCTGAGGTATTTTCTTTCTACTACATGATTATATAATAAATAAATATTTTGTAGCTTAGCTTATCTAACTTACATCATATATATATTTATATTTATATATAGTAGTCTATGACTTGCTTTATTCTACATATCTTTTGGTGACATATAAAAAGTCTGTTCATTTTTAACAGCGCGATCACAAACTACAATTTGTTTCTGCATTCTTTTGCTATAGGCTATCCATATTGACTTCAATATTTTATTTTCAGATTAAGATCCTGGTTTTGAGACAAGAAGCAGATTCTTGTTGTAACGCTAGTCCCATATTAGTGCCATTTCTCAAATGTCCACCTCTACACCCTCTCTGGGCATGCCTCTCGTCTATGAGTTGGGGAAAACAAACAGACAACTACTTTAGGAGAATGTAAGGTACTTCTTCTCTTACCTCCAGTCACATGAGTGCTAGATACACTGACTGTGAGTGTGTTGGTCTGAGTAAAAATGGCCCTCACAGGCTAATAGGGAGTGGCACTATTAGGAGGTGTGGCCTTGTTGGACAAAGTGTGTCCTTTGGGGTGGGTTTTGAGGTTTCCAAAGTTCAAGCCAAGCCCAGTATCACTCTGTCTTCCTGCTGCCTACTGATATAGAACTCCCTGCTCCCTCTCCAGCACCATGTCTGCCTGCATGCCATCATGCTTTCCCCCAAACCTGTAGAACAGCCAGCCCTATTGTTTTCTTTTAGAAAAATTGCCATAGTCTGGGTGTCTCTTCCCAGCAATGGAAACCCTAACAGTGAGCCATTTCACTTCTCAAGTGAACACAGTCAAATCACAGGTGCACATATCACAACACCAACAGAAATGCTGACATCATAAAATGATCCCTACGTACACATACATACAGAGAAGTGGCAAGCAAATATCAAAGACCATGTAAGTTGAGGGAAACATTGCACATTAGCCTGAAATGCTATCAGTGTCATTGTACCACCAATGTGTAGCACACGCTCAGTGCTCTCTGCACACCCACCACAGTGCCAAGTGCTTTGAATGCACTGCATTATTTAATACGTGCTTTGTCCTTATGTGCTAAGTACTGATTGGGCTGTGAGACAGGAGCATGGAAGGCTGCTGTAGGAATTCCTTTGGTAAGACTGCATGTTTCCCAAGGAACAAAGAACACAGCAGAGGTAGCATGGCAAAGCCTACAGCCTGTCTGGCTTCTGCACTTAGCCATTGAGTAAAAGGCAGCAGACTCTCAGTCAGGTGTAGGATGTCACCACAGCCTCCAATGGCATTCAACTCCTGACAAACACGGCATCTGTGTCCCTCATTTGGAGTATGGTTCAACAATGAATATGTAGCTGTATAGAAAAGCTGTGAAGGTTTGCCTGAGTTGTGTATCCATTCTCTTCTGGGACCAGTGCTTCTCTGGGGCACCCACTGAGAGATTAGCCCCAAAAAGACAGAAGAAGAACCCCCAGTGCCATTTATGAAGCCCCAGGGAAGGTACAAGAGTAGAATTCCAACCTCACCACTGGGCACAGAAACATGGAAGAGGTAAAACAAAACCTCACAAACAGTTTGCCGGCATCTCGGAAAGGGAGAGAGATTCCAAAGAGGCATGGAGCCAACACAATTAACTGAGCTAACATGGCAGATTGCCTTTGGATATCCAGGCATGAGCTGAGGCATCTCAGAAGCAGGACAGATTCAGCAATCATCCCGTCTCAATATGTTTGCACCTTGAACTCAGCCCCCAGAGAGCTCGGAGCTTCCTCCAGCCTCACTTATCACGCAGAATTAGTGGGTATGTGAGAGCCAGGGCACGGCAGCTCCACACAACAGCCACCAAGCAGGAAGATTTATTGCTGGATTTGAGAGGCTGTTCTTTGAAACCTAAGCATGACACATCTGGGATTTAGAATCATCAACTTGACATCTAACAGGAAAACAATCCTTTGGGAGGAAGAGGAAGGGGGCACAGAAAATTGGCAGTCTTCAGAACAGATTTCCCATTTTCCTCTGACCCTGGTTGTTGGTCTAGGCTTAGGGGCATCATGAGACTAAAGGAAAGGACAGGTGCACAGAGACCCTTCATCTGCAGTGATGTGATGAAGCTGTGAATTCACTGCACAGAAAGGCGCTTTGGGTCCTGAGAGGTCGGCATATCTTTCCTGGGAACTTTGGGCAAGTTTTTGTGATTTCCATTTTGTAGGAATGCATGCTGCAAGGTGGTCTTTGCACATCTCCTGTTCTGGGCAGCTCAGCTGAAACAGACCCCAGCTGCTTCCAGTGAATAAATAAGGAGTCCTTGAAAGTTCCCTTTTGGCCTTAGGTCTATGATTACAGTGTGTCTGCACATCACCCTTTCTATGCTTTGACTCTGGCCCAGCTACCATCTTCATTTTCTATCTACTGCCTTTGCACTGAAACAGGGATAAAGACAAAAATCATTGCCTGCCCAGTGTAGAAGCCAACATTCTGCCTGGAGAATTACTGCAGACTCCACCTTGGCCATTGCTCACTAATGATCACAAGCACGATTTATTTAATCTTCATAGATCCACTGGGAGTCATGGCTCAGAAGACCATGAATAAAAATGGAAAGTTTGCTCAGAGCATTGAAGATAGTCAAGACAGTTTGTTTAGCCTGCTGTGAAGTGCTGTAAGAACTTAGCCACGCTGGCTGAAACTCTGCGTGCCCACACCCACACACATCTCAAACATCTCATCTCACAGTTAATATTCTAGTCAATGAATGAAGGATGGGATAGGAGGCTTAGATATAATTCTGCCTCTTTTGCTTTCTATAGGCTACCTCCTTATAGTCTGTGTGTACCCTCTTCTTTTATCTCCTGCTTTTCCTTTCTGTGGTTCTCTCTATCTTTATCTGTCTTTCCTCTCCGTGGCTCCCATGATCTCCCCATCCTGTTGTGTGGCCAAGTCTTCCTCTGACCCAAGAGAAAAAAAGTAAGCAAGGGCTTTGAGTCACATTCTCTGTTATGTCTAAGCACAAAACTCTAAACTTAAGAAATCCCGCAGCAATAATGGAAAGGTGAAGTACAAAGAAGTTCTACATCCTAATTTATTTATAAAGTGGGCTTTAATGTTGATCTTTCTGACAAAGTAGTCTTTTAAACAGACAGACAGATGGACGGACAGACACACACACACAGAGAGAGAGAGAGAGAGAGAGGAATTTGAAGTTGGGTGAGTAGGGAGATGGAAGGACATAGGAGGAGAGTTGGGGGAGAGAAAAGCATATATTCAAATATATTGTATATAAAAATATCTTCAAATTAAAAGACAGTTTAATTGGTAAGGGGTAGGGTGCTGGACAAAGGTGTTCTAACTTGGAACCAGAAATGGATGTGAATGAATTGGCAAGTATAAGAAGGGAATACCTAAAATACTGGCTTGAAACAAGATAAACAGATGACACAGAGGCCCAGAGGCTCCTGGCAACAGAAATTCTCTCACATCTCTCTCTTTTTTATCCTGAAAATAAATCTTTAAACTAAGACCTAGATAGGCTGAGTAACATGGGGATTTGTAAGACTTGGCCACCATTAATATCTGTATCTCCTCTGTAATACAGCTCTGTTCTAACTTTGTGTAACGGTGATTATAAAGCAAAAGATAAAATTCAATGTATTTCCACTTCATGGTATTTCTAGGAGGGTGATGGGGCTGTGTAGGGGGGCAGTAGTCCAACATGAATCATGGCACTGTCATGCAGAAAGTGATGGCTGATTGAGAATCTAGTCAGCACAAGTGATAATGTTGGACAAGGCTTCACAGTTGTCAGGTCACGAAGGCACGAGTATTTTCCCTAAGATATCATTTCAGGCCATTGGCTACAACTCTAACAGGTTTGCAAACAGAAGGCACTGTCTCAGAAAGATTCCAGGCAGCTGGCAATCTACAGGGACCACCAAGGCAGCAGACAGTGTTCAGTAGAGTCTGAGAGCTCTGTCTGTGCCATCATTAGGTAGGATCTTAAACATCACCAATAAGCTCGTGTGTGTCAGGCTTTGTGCCCAGTGATGGTGCCACTGGAAAACTGTGGAAACTTTAAGACTTGAGGCCTTGTACAAGTTAAGACATTAGAAGTGATCCTGATGAAGAGATTCCGGGCCCTTTTTTTTTTTTTGGTTTTTCAAGACAGGGTTTCTCTGTGTAGCCCTGGCTGTCCTGGAACTCACTTTGTAGACCAGGCTGGCCACGAACTCAGAAATCTGCCTGCCTCTGCCTCCCGAGTGCTAGGATTAAAGATGTGCGCCACCATGCCCAGTGGATTCCGGGCCCTTCTTGTAGTACAGGTTCTACGTTTAGAAATTTAATATCCATCCCACTAGAGGCTGTGACTTCCCCCTCCACGATTCTTCTGCAGGTCCTGCACTTCTCATCTTTCTCCCTCCTGCTTGGACATCCATGTTTCTGGTTCCTTGTGAAACTCTACATGTGGAGAGGAGAATATTGTGCCAACTGTCATCATAATTCATAATTAACATGTCCCTAAGATATAAGATAATACAAATATTCTCTATGGGAAAAGTGGCAGAATTATTTGCAGAGATTCCCTCCAAGAACCCAGGTGCCTCAACCAACATAATTCCCTGGCCCAAACTTCAGAAATCTTGTGTTACAAGCAAAATTTATGGAAAGGGGGAAAAGAATGTTGATTTAATTTAAAAACTAATTGCTATTCTTTCCTCTTTGTTTCTAGGACCAGGAGAACAATGTCATCACTAGTATTTTCCCTAAGATATCTTTTCTCTATATTTCAGTTCACTCACAATGCAATTGTACTTATTCTCTTACCCCTTCCTGGCTAGCCTCCATTGCTTCTTTTTGGGGTAGGGACTTTCATTCTGTACCATGACATACTGAAAGCATGTGACTTGTTTGTTAATTTTATTTCTCAGTCAAGGAATTTCCTTTGGTCTTTAGACTTTTGGAGAGCAACTATTAAGACTATCGGAATCTCTGAAGTTGTAATAAGTTCATTTTGCAATGCAACAGTCATGCCCCTAGAGGAGTGTTTATGTCAATTGAAAAGAGTTAGACTCATGATAGGTGGTTTTGATTTCTTGCCTTGACTGGTAAAAAACATCTAAAATATTTTGGAGGGAGAACACTTTAGAGTATGTCTTTGAGGATGTTTTCAGGGAAGTTTAGCCAAGAAGGAAAAAGCCACACTGCATATGTCCAGAATCATCCCCTAGTTTGGGGACACTGACTGCACAAAAAGAGGAAAAGAAGAAAAGAATCTGAATGTTGGCCTTTCCTCTTCTATGTCCTTGGTGGACAATACCACTGTCAGAGCTACTCTGGCCACTAGGAGTTCCCCAATAAGCCTTTCTTCCTTCAAAATTTTTTCTTAAAAAACAAGAATTTGGTAACAACAGCAAGAAAACTGATATAGATGATAGATAGATGGGATATGATGGATGGATAGATAGATAGATAGATAGATAGATAGATAGATAGATAGATAGACAGATACATAGATACATAGATACATAGATAGATACATTGATTGACACATAGCTAGCCTCATAGACTAGATGATAGATAAATGGATAGATGATTAGATAGATGATAGGTAGATGCTATAGACAGACAATGGATAGATTAGATAGATAGATAGATAGATAGATAGATAGATAGATAGACAGACAGACAGACAAACAATGTTTTGGAAAAACAGGATGCTATGTGCTCATAGGACTGCCAACAATCTACTTTGGATCAGATTCTGTCAGAGCTTTGAGGAGTTGACACCCCAGCCAAGACTGAAATAGGCAAGAGAGAGTCTAAAAAGGACAAGGGAAGAGTGTCTCTTAAATCGAGGCTTTCTTTGGGACCAGAAGCTCCTGAATGATGACAGGGAGACTTGTATAAGGCCTGGCGTAGCTCATAACTCAATTAACCCATTTATACTAATGAAAGTTCTGCCATATGACTAGTTAGTTACCGCTCCTTCAGCCCTGGCCTGCTCCTTCCTCTATAACTGGCTGACGAATCTCTCCTGCCTGATTCTTTCCCAGAGTTTCTCTCTCTCTCTCTTTCTGCCTGGGAGTCCCACCTTCTTTTCCTGCCTTTGTTATAGGCCATTAGCTTTTTATTAAAACCAACCAGAAGGTAAGAGGGGAGTGTTTTAAAAAATATAATGCATTTATAGCAATAGCAATAGCAGAGTCCTGCTCTGGCCTCAATTCTAGGTCTACACAGAAATCAGCATTTGAATAATCTTTACATAGCACACAGTAGCATTATCCCAACAATCCTGGTGGTGGGAGAGCAATACATTGGCTTCCAGAAAGGAGTAAGATACTTAACAGTCGCTTTAGCTTGCCCCTGTGAAATACAAATACTTAGAGGAGTGTTATTTACTTATGAAAACTCAGTTGTCCTAAACTGCTGAATTATTATACATTTTGATTGCTGATGATAGCATGTACAACAACTTTTTGAGACTAAAGCGGTAATAGTAGAATACTAAACATGTATAGAATATCAAATACCATTTATGACTGAAACTTATTTTAGTTGGCCTTAATCCCAACTCTTCTATTCCTTAAAAAAATTACACACACACACACACACACACACACACAATTTCTTGATAACTGTTCCAAAAATTCAAAATCTTATATCCATGTGGTATTCTGATTAGTTTGTGATCATTTCCCTGACAGGAAAGGCATGGGTACATTAAAATCGGAGTCCAAGGTTGGAAAACTAAGGCGGCATCCTGTGTGCCAGCTTGACTAAACAGTAGGGATTCCTCGCAGTGTTGTTCAGAAGAGTTCTGAAGCTGTAGCCAGACTCAAAGCATGCTGGTTTACTGATTTCTGCCACAATGTGGGAGCGGGCACACTTGTTCTGCAGTTTGTTTTTAACTCAGTCCATTATTATTTAATTTCACTCTGGTCCCAAATAACAATATCTTTATCAATGGTAAACACCCTTAAGTAGATTAATTTACTCAGCAGGAAGGAAAGTGTGTGTGGGTTCACAAGCTTTTATATCACAGCTAACTTCAGAGTCATAGATGCATGTGGATAGGAGTGTAGTCCAATGCACAAGGAAACATTGTATTGCAACTCCATCACAACAGATTAGCACTTATCACAAGCTCTGGATATCTTATATGTACACACATATCCTGTGTGGTAAGCAAACCCTAATCCCTTTAAAAGAATTATTTCTAGAGCTAACTCTTTATTAAAAAGCATCACCAAAGAATGGCAAACCCCTAAAGTCAGAAACTTAGATGGTCACCCTAAATTTAACATGAATGTGTCCTGTTTTTACAGAATACTAAGTCATATGTAGGAAGACACGTGAGAGCCACATAGCACACAGGCAGTAAGTTCTCTTTATGAATCCAGTACACATCTGATTGTTTAGAATATCTTCTGGGCTTAGTGATAATTTTGATAAAACACCAATGAGGAAGCTTTATCAAGGTGATTGAATCTCCAAGAAACCACTAGCATGGATTTCTGCCAGGGGTTTCCACACCAAAATAAATGATGTAATTAAAATGTGTTACCTCAGAGCTGTTAGCATTTGGCAGTTCCTGGGAAAGAGAAGAGTCACATTTCCTTAATTATGTGACTCTTGATAGGTTGACCACACTACCAAGACACCGTGGTAGCCTTGTCCACTCTCAAGCAAGACTAGCTACTAACACAAACTGGAGTCCATGGGGGTGGATTGGGGGGTGGGGGGGAGGAAGAAAAGGAGGAAGTGGTGGGGGAAGAAATAATCTCAAAATTGGGTGAGATGGGCTGGAAAGGCAGAGAGGATTTGAATGGGAGGGTTTGGGGAAGGGAACATGTTCAAAAGACATTGTATAAAATTGCCAAAGACAATACAAATATTGCAAAAAAAAAAAACAAACAAAAACAAAAACAAACAAAACAACCCACCCACCACATCCTTTCTGAGTCCTTAGATCATGTAATCACCCTTTATGTCTTCTGGTTATCCAATTACACTGTATAAAATTGTTCTTGCCTCGTGAATAGTCATGGTCTTAGAACAACAAGCATTGTTTAAACTATATTTTAGTTCTTTTAAGAACAAACGAGAAAAGCTAGCCGAGCTCTCTTCAACAGTAAGACATAAAATTTAGTTATACATTGCAATAAAAGCAGCCACACTATTTTGGTGTCCAAGTCTCTTCAAACATCTCCATTAGCTACTTCTCAGTTTGAGGAAAAGGCCTTCGGAGGTTGGAAATCCCTCATTAACATTTCACTAACTCGTTCCCAGCCTTGTTCTCAAATATTCTCCACCCTACACCAAACACCCAGACGTGGTATCTGGATGTGAACAGCTACACCAGGCAAACATGGTTCAGTGTGTTGTGTTTCAGCTGGAGTGAGCCGGGGGAAATGTTGTCTGTGAAGTTTGTTTTCTGTCCCTTAGTTTGCCCTTTCTGGGGACGCCTGGGATTTACAGAGGGATAAACAAGGCAGCTCCTGCAAGGGTGGAAAGTATCTACAGAGAAGAACATCTGGAGTCCCCACGCCCTCGGAGGCTTCCAGCGGGAAGACAGCTTTCCACATTCATGGCTGTTTCCTAAGGAAGGGGAGAAAGGGGACAAGAGAGGAGAGAAAAGGCGCGGGAGTCTCTTTGTATCTGTGTCCAATATGGTCTCTTTTGATTTTTCATTCTCCATAGTGAAGGGCTCCCCAGGGATTCTCATCTGTTACAGACTGGGCTGTACCTGCCTGCCTGTGTGAAAGTTGCTCAGCTGCTGCCCGGATGAGGGGAACATATCACATCTATCTCCCTGGCATCCGCTGAGCCCGCGGCCTGCAAGGATCATGCCCCACGTGGAGCACAAAGGCAGGTCTGAAGAGAAAGGCCGACCTTGTGCATTGTCGGATGCTCTTTGTGTTGGACGCTGGGGGTCAGCGCTTGCTCCACATTCTTGCTTACTCTGTGAGACAGGAGGAGAGTTCCCGTGTGCAGGGTGAGGTCACTGTCTTCCTCTGGACAAAAATGCAAGATGATTAATGGTCAGCCATTTCCCTACTATTTATACCACAGCATAAAACTTAGGACATCAATACAGCTGACAGTTTTGAAACCAGTTTTTGTTGTTGTTGTTTGTTGTTGTGACCCTGGACAGTATTTTAAATTGTGATGTTAAGAACATGGGATAGAGAACTGGAGTTTTAGTTTTAACCAGTGTCCACTGACCTTAGACGACTAAATATCAGTTATCTTCCTCAAAGTTATCATCCATCATTAATTATTATCACAGTTTAAATACAATTTTAGAAATCATGTGATTGATGACTAAGGTTAGAGTGGAGCTGCACAGAGAAGGGATAAAATGAGAATGAGAGGTAGAAAAGAAACAATTAATACATGGAAAACTTTAAAATTCGATGACACAGATTATATTGCTCAAAACATTTCATTCAAAACATGTAATAAGCATCGAACAGCCAGATCCAGACATGGGATTCTTTAACGTCCTTATGGATGCTGGGGCTATAAACATAGACAAAGTACCTTACATCCTCAGCTCCCTGGGTTCAATCTCCATTGCCACCAAGGGAGACAATGAGAGAGAGAGAGAGAGAGAGAGAGAGAGAGAGAGAGAGAGACAGACAGACAGACAGACAGACAGACAGACAGACATGGTTGCTCATCCTTGCAATCTTAACCCTTGGAAGGCTGAGGCAGAATTGCCATGAGTTTTGAAGTCACCTTGACTTAGCTACATAATGTTTGAGACCAGCCTGACCTACAGAGTAAGACTCTGTTTGAAAAAGCAGAAATGAAAGAAAAAGTAAATATGTTATTGTATCTTAGGTACTTTGCTTTTTGACAAAGTTGGTTTATTAACAAAAATAAATAAAATAAAGGGTTCTGGCCCACTGGATCATAATCTTTGTTCTTTGCATTTCTGTATCCAACCTTCTCTTCCTGTCCCCATTTTTTTTTAATGTTGTATCATGATTTTGAAGAAGATAATTTTCCAAAAATTAAAACTTTTTCCTAAATCTGCCTGATATATTCTGCTTAGAAAGCATTTGCCACTGCAGAGTTAGGGACAGAAAGACATCCCTTATCTGAAGTGTCTGCAAAACACCACAAGTGCGCTCTGCACTCATTTGCTTTTCCCCTCCAGTGAATAGTCCATGGTCCTGGCTACAGAAAAACACTCACCAGTGACCATGCCCTGTCACCCTTAGGCAAGGTCTACCTTTTCCTGCAAGCACTGTGTCTTTAAGAAATGCTTTCCTACTTCCTGTCTGCCTTCTTCCCGAATCTGAGAAGACTCTGAAAAAGTAAAAAAGAAAAAACACAAAGCCACTGCTCTCCCATTCGTTCCGCCCTGCCCCCAGAAAAAGCAGATATTTTCAGGTTGACTGAAAGTTTAACTTTGTTATTTTTTTTATTTCGCAAGGAAATCCAGCGTGACATGGCACGTGTTAGGGCCCTCTTACTTAACAAATTACATGTTTTTTTGACCTAAGTTAAAAGCTGTGCAAATATCCCTTGTCTGTGTTTGCATTGTGCATGGATTTCCGTGCTGTGGCCTCGAAGGCATAAGTGTAAGCGGTGGGATTTGTAAGGCTTTCTTTCTGCCTGTAGTTGCTACTCCTCAGAAGACATCATCATCAAGAACATGGTGTTTTTCAATGGCCACACTCAGTGGCTTTCCTGTGAGTTTTCGGGAAGCAGAGGAGGCAAGATTCCTATCACCTAGGGTGCCACGGTGTCATTCCCTAAAACAGCTGATCTTTTGTCAAGATGGAAAAAAAAACGATTGAGGCTTCCAAGTTTCTCAACAATTTCTTCAAAGTTGTAAAAATAAAAATGATCCCAGGAAACACAAAGTCTAGCTTTTGAGTTTGAGGAGCGTTTTAATAAATTCTCCTCCGGGCAATAGTGTATTTTAGAATGCGATTTGAACTGGGTGCTGCCATTTTCCTTTTGTGAGGCAATGATGTCCCGGAAGAATTGCTACCTTTGAGGAGACTCTCAGGAGAGAGCTGAAGCCTTTAAATACTGAGGCAGCCTCTCTCCACCCTGTGACTGAAGACACCTATCCTTTCTCTGCTTCCTTGGGGAGCTGGCCAAAATAGAGCCTTGTTTTGGCCTTGGGTAATGAATGTTGAACTGGTCCTGCCTGGGGTGAAGTCGTTTCAGCTAAGCCGCTTCCCTACTAATGTCTGTGTATGTGTTCCACAGCTGTAAATCTCTCTTTCTTTGCCTGCCTGCAGCCCCTGTCCTTATGTGGGGCACTGCCCCTCAGAAGTTTTTCTTTGGTTTGGGCAGTTCAACCTGCTGTATACCCCGGCAGGTGATCCCACACAGCAGTCAGGGGCCAGAAGGGATTTTATTGTATATTATGAAACAATGATAGGACACCTTTGTCTGCTATCTGGAGCTCTCTATGACAGGCTGTGCTTCATGACAGATGGCTGTCCACACGCTGACCCTGCTCTAGCTCCAGTCAGCCTGCCTTCCAGTGCAAGGCAACCAACCCCACGTTCTTCCAGAGAGTATATTCTTTTTACTCAGTCATAGCTGATGATAGCCATGAAGAAGGTCATTTAGGGCCAATTTTGGAGAATTGAGGAAATAGTGAGGGTAAGACATTCACATAAGGGTTGTCAGGCAAATGCCACTCACCACCCTTCTGGCTTTTTCCACTAGTGAAATTTCATTTTACCATTTTTCCTACACACACACACACACACACACACACACAAAAGAATACACACACATTCATGATTCAGTTTTACACTTAAAAGAGGGAGATCTTATTGTAAAGAAACTTAAAAGTTATCAAAAGCATTTAGTATAAAAAAGAATAAGTACAGAATAAACTTACAGTCAAAGCAAGGATTATTCTGTTTAACCTTGTCCTTGCTCTATAGTTAAATGTCTTATTATATGAAGATCAATCCATTCACAATCTGCATTTTAAAAATCCTATAGCTGTTGTGAAAAGTAAATATAAACTCATAACATGACATGGCATTATGATTTCAGTTAACTACAGCATTATGATTTTAGTTAACCAAAAGCATAGCTTTTTAAAGCAATAACAACCAATTCTTTTTCTTAAAGAAAAATGCTTGGGAAATTAATATATATGTTTTATCTGGGTACACACACACACACGTGTGCATGTGTGTGTGTGTGTGTGTGTGTGTGTGTGTGTGTGTGTGTGTGTGATCTATCTATCCATCTATCTATCTATCTATCTATCTATCTATCTATCTATCTATCTATGTATAATCTTTATCCCCTGTTCATTTTTCCTGATCCCTATTTGTATGTCAGGCCATTACTCTTATGTATATTATGAAGCACTGATATTTAAGAAATTTTAAATATCTTAAATTTAAAATTTTAAAAGTTGTTAACTGCTCACAATAGTAGGAATTAAAGTAGGAAGGACAAAATTAACAAAATTCCCCATGAGTGAGAGGAAGGGGCCCTAGGAATGCAGAATCAGGATGTAGTAATAGACAGCCTTGAGGCTGGAAGCCACAGAGAGGAGACAGGACATTAGCTTGGCCAGTGTGCATGCCATCAAAGTGGGATAACAGGCTTGACAAGTCACAAATCAAGGATGCATCTCTTGGGCTGCAGGAGGAAAGGTGGTACTTAGGACGTTGGTAATGTTCTGACATGCAAATAGGGGCCAGGAAAGATGAAGAGGGGATAAAGATTATACCCAGAATATCAGCAGGCTGGCAGTGGCAACAGGGAAATGTCTCCAGCAGGTTACTTGCTTGTGAATATGCCCGTGGGTAAACTGAGGCACAGGAAGTTCTACTGAGGACTAACGAAGATCATTCTCCTTTTTTTCCTCCTCTTTTCTGAAGAAAGAAAGATATCACTTTCTTGCCTAAGTTGACTGAGTACTTACTATGTGTCTCAGGCTGGCCTCATTCTCCTGCCTCAGACCCTCAAGTATAGGAATTATAGGTATGAACCACCATGATCAAATTCTTGATTATCAAAGATATTTTATGCATTGATTAGATGTAGTCTCTGTATCCTGTGCTCTGGATATAACACAGTATATCAGTACATGACCAAAAGAATATGGTTAACTAAAAGGACTATTTTAAGAATGGAAATAAACCCCACACATATTTTCTCTACATAAATAGTGTCCAAGGTAGAGCAAGACAACATGAAATGGTGCAGGTCTCAATGTGACACTGCTTTCTACTCAGGTCAACCAGTCACAGTGTGATTTGCATATCGGTTGTCTCCTAGTAGTCGATGCCCCAGCTGATGCTCAGCTACACTTTCAGAGCTCCATCCTCGCAGGGCACTGAAGGCATCAAGGGGCACATTGGGTTCTGCTTGCTACAGAAGAAGCTGCACTAATTTGGCTTGTCTTCCCTGATTTTTCCTAATGGCAAAACTGGGTTGTGCCAATCAATGGTGTCTCATTACTAAGCTCTTATTTTTCTTCTCCAGATCCAGAATTCATGCTGGAGATGAATTTTACTAAGTCATTTGGAAAGCATCATTCAATTCTTCATACTCAGTAATAGTCACTGTGGCCTGCTTCTGCAGACCTAAGGGAGGGAGGCATGGCTCACATCCAGTGTACTTAACTGGTATGCTAGTTGATAAAATGAATGTTAGATTTACATCCAAATAAACAGCTTTGAATCCTTTCTATAAAATTCAGATATGACTCATGGCTCTTTATAAAAATAATGAAAATGAAACGACTTTATAAACTTAAAAAAAAGTGATATGCAATTAGGATAGGTTATTACTTGCTGTTGGACCACTGGGAGGGAAAGCCCCATCTGAGCCAATGAACACATCAATGTAATCAGCCCTGCAGGCTAAAGAGCACAGCTCACATTCTAATGCCTCAAATCAAATGTTTCTCAAAAATCCCTAACTAACAAGAATGGCCAGAATCAAAGATTGGTCATTCTTGCTTTAGCAGCAAATATTAATTATGCTTCCATTAACATGAGTAGTCACTTATCAATGACTATCATTTCCCAGTGATACTAGTGGAGATATTATATGAGCTACTGGAGGAGACAAAGACACACAGGAAGAACTCTGACATCTTTATATGGAAGGACTGGAACAAGTCACTGTGATGTGTCCCTCTGTGGTAAAGGCCACACTGACTCCTCTTTCCTTTCTATAGGGCTCAGCCCTTCTCCTGGTTTTAGAAAATGATCTTAGGCTTCACACCCCAAAATATTGAAACTATCACATAAAATACAAAGAATCTGGGACAGAAAAACCAAGTACCAGACTAAAGGAAGCTGGTCACCGAGCTGAGGAAGGCCAAAACTGGCACCACCACCATCATCATCATTATCATCATACTGATAATGATGATAGCCATTGAACATAAAACTGCATAGTTTACATTTCCCCCATTTTAAGTTTTTCAAGTACTGGAAAGTACTGTGTTCTAGTTTTGATGTGATGGGACTAAGCTTAGAAGGGTGTGGCGACTGACCTCCATCACTTAGTAGCTCATTCCTGGGACATCCAGGACCTTACTGTCCCCCCTCCCCCCCAATCAACTAATTATATCGCTAATCTTTTCCATTTGGTTTCTAAAGCTAATCTACATTTGCATGAGAGACTAGCTGCGCAGTGTGTAGCAGTCAGTGCTGAACTATAAAGAGAGAAGAATGTTGAGCTAAATCGTACACCTGGATGAAACATGCAAACTTTACAGTGACTTAGAACAAAAAAAAAAAAAAACAAAAAAACAAAAAACAAACAAAAACAAAAAACAACAAAAGAGCCAAGAAACAGGTTCTTGAATTATTGGTTTCTTCTATTTAGGTAAGGAAGGTAGGGTTTTTTTTTAAGATTTATTTTATTTTTTAATTATGTATATGCTTGTGTGTGTATGTGCTCATGGGTGTGCATAGCCAAGAAGGACACAAGAGGGTGTTGGTGTTAAAGAAGCTGGAGTTGTAGGAGATTGTAAGACACCCAACTTCATGGCTGGGAACCAACCTTCAGTCCTTAGCAAGAACAGCGTCTGTGCTTCAGCACTGAGCCATCTCCCCAGCCCAAAGATAGAGATTTAATCTTTCAATAAATTATCTTTCTTTCTGTTTTACTCAAAAACATTGTTGCCATCTAGTAAATTTACCAAATTTAAGTGCTCATTCATTTTAGCATTTTTAATACAATCAAAAAAAGTTTAGTGGAAAACATAAAAGTACCTGGGGGCATTAATTACCTTTTGCATCTTTTCATAAACATGGTGTCTATTGTGCTTACTTTAAATAGGGAAATCATTTATTCATGTTAGTAAAGAGTACTGAAAATATGAATGCTGAAAAGTTAATATTGAAAAGACTCTAACGTGCTGTGATTGGTATAATTCAAAACTAATCTGTAGAAATAAGAAATTTATGACACACTTGTACTCCTTCACACAAAGGCCACTTCTATGCAGATACTCATAGTGAGTCTCTGGTTTGTTTCTCAGAGGCTCAAAGAATTCTATATGCAGGGTGCTCACCTGGAGTTCCTCCCATGTCGTACACAGGTTGAGCTATCATATTGAAACTGTCAATTCTTTTGATAGCCTGTCCACTTTACTACCACTGGGCTATGTCTCTTAATCAAAGTCACTTCAAAGACCCCAAACAGATCGATTCACTTGTGAATGCTACCCAAAATGTTCTCAAGAGGAGGAGGGATTCTAGTCTTCCATCCCTTTGGCTGCTCACTTACTACTATTTACTTTGCATGGCCTATGGCTGAACCATGGAAATCGGAAAACAAACTCCCATTCAGTAAGTCATGTCAAAGGTGACTGCGGACCCAGAGAGCTGACTGTGGGACAGACATTCTTTCTGATCAGGAGGCCTCTTCTGCGGTGCCGCTGTCTCCACAGTTACATACCTGTCCGTGGAAGACTTTCGTTTATCTTGTCTACGTGGGAAGTCCGAGACGATGCCATCAATCTGAGAGATGAGAGAAATGCCCACTTGACATGCTAACAATAGTTGTAGAGGGGAAAGAAGAAGAAAAGGAAAAAAAAAAAAAAAGAAAATTAGCCAGACCCTGAGCAAAGGTCTTTTGAGCTGTGCTGTGGTTATAAGGACAATTCAATGGCCACTTTGTTTAGAAATGTACTTTGTACTGTGTCAGACACAGTTAAACGAGAATTTCCACTTAAGATCATGAGACAGGCACTTTCCAAAGACACAGTGAAGAGTTGATCAGGAAACAACTCATATTCCTGAGTTTTCTTAGTAAAGAAACAGATTCCCCGGTGTTACAAATCTGCAGCATGTATCTCTGCTTAACAGTTGTCAATGGGAAATGTATATCTCCTTGATGATTCTTACGGCAGAATCGGGGATGGGATATAAACTATACCAAATCTGAGTGCTTTGTGGGTGCTATTGTTCCGTCCCCAGAATGGATAGTATTCTCATTAAAGGGCTAGACATGGAAACTGTTAACATTGAACTCTTGAGAGATGCATTTGGATTTAGCTTACGTTCATTTAAAGGTAAAAAACTGAAGAATCAGGATCCAATTATTTTTGTCATTTAATTTACATTTTATCTCTTGATGGTGTCTTAAGGAATTATTGTTCACTGTTTTCACAACACACACAGGGAACCCTCTGAAAAAACACTCAATTTAACGTCACCATCATTTGGTTTATATTTTGAATGCTTAGCTGATGGCTTCCTCTATGATGGATGTCGCTCCTGCCATGTCACTAGAATTGAAATGAAGATGAAACTTCTCTTATGGGAAGGTCCTGAGCTAAAGGGTTTGCTGCCAAAGTCACAGAACTCTCCCTAGTTGGTCTTGAGGGCAAGGTGCAAATTCCATCTGTCTATACAGACTTGGCTCTGTGGGAGACAATCTGAGACGAGAATTTGCAGGCATGATGTTGAGGAGATGTGAATGTGGGCATTTAGTACCAGATTTCTTTGATATTCTATTTACAAAGCATTACAAACATACTGATGTGGTGATTTAAAACACTGCAAAGTGGTATTTACAGTGGTATCTACTTAAATAAAAATACCTGTTGAAAGCACAAATTCAAATATACACTGAAACATTCTAACATGTGGTGAATAGACATTGATTTGAATAATAATAGTCCTTTAAATACCATTCTAATCTCAATGTAGTTGAAAACAATGTTTAAGTAAATGAGAATAAGGCAGATTTTACTCATTACAGAAAACCATGAGCAATCAAAATTCAGGGTGTGGAGCAATGGATACAACTACATAACAACTCCTGCCCCTAAGATGGAGGAAACATTGCAGGAGAGTGGAAAGTTTCTAAGAGCCAGAGAATCAAGGGCTTTACTGTGAGACTGTCTCCTAGTAACGTGAGAAGCTACACCCATAAAGTCTCACCAACATGATTGCCTAAACATGAGATGAACAAGGACAACAACAATAGCCATGCCAAATTAGACAGATCATGGGGAAAGATCATGACGCCTTAGCCCTACACAATGAACTACAGGCAATTAAGGAATGCCCCAACTGGGAGAATTCGTCTTCCCCAGAGAAGAGCACACCAACTGACTATTCAATATCAAATGCTCAGCCTCCAAAACATACAAATAAGTAACATTATATAGACTGAACAGGTTATATTTAGCAATATAACCTATATATACACATACACATATACACACACACATATATATACATACATATGCATGAATTTAATTGCAATTATTGAAAAAAAGGAGGTCATGCATTTGAATAAGAGCAAGAAAGATTATATGGGACGGTTTGGAGGAAGAAGAAGGAAGGGGAAAGTAATGAGATTGTGTTACAGTTTCAAAAGTAAAGGAAAAAAGATTAGACGTGTCTATTGAGAGGTCCTATGTTAGCTCCAGTGATGACGACCATAATCTCAGGTCTTTTGCCCAGACTTTACTACCCTTGCAGTGTTCCTGAGGATCCTCTGCAAGATTATCTACGAGGAGACCATCCTTGGACTTAGATTCCACATACCCTGATAAGACCACAAATGCTTTACATTGTGACCTCAGTCATCTTGGTTACGAATGCTGTGGATGCACTAGAGAAAAGGGGGACAAGTGTTACATGGCCTTGAGATGCATAATACAGCATACTAAAAGTTTCCACATCATACTAGATACATTCTTATAACTTAGTATGTATTCTTTATACCTGTCCTCTCCCCAAAGAACAATTCCCTAGAATATTCTCATTACACCATGGATAATAGATTCTATATTTGGAATACCTTGCTATTATAATGTTGTTCTCTAGAGCCACAGGTAACAGTGGTTGTGTATATTTCGAAACATACCAAAAACTTTAACTTTTTTTTTTAAGCATCATTTAAAGTCATCAGATCACTTTTGCCTGTGAACAAATACTGCTGGATAGGGGAGGCTGATAGATCTGATAAAGTTACCATTGGTATATAAAATTGTAGCAAATAATTTTATTGGCTTAGGCAATATTTTACACATTAAAATAAGTCAATTCCACCTCAGATCTAATTTTTAATTTGCAATTTCTCTTCAGTAAAGTTAATCTATACACTGAGCTACAAGGAACACCTGCTGGGAGACTGCTTACCTATAGCCAACTAGTGCATCAGTTTTCAACCTGTAGGTTGACCCCCTTTGGGAGTCAAAACACCCTTTTACAGGGGCTGCCTAAGACCAACAGAAAACACAGATAGTTACATGATGATTCATAATAGTAGCAAAATTACAGTTATGTAGTAACAACAAAGATAATTTTATGGTTGGGAGTCACCACAACATGGGGAATTATATTAAAGGATCATAGCACTAGGTGGGTTGAAACCACTACTAGTGCCTACAGCTCTACCACCCAGAGTGGGACCAGTCTAATCAGAAATAACTGATAATTATATCAGCAATAGTGAGTATCTCCACTACCCTCTCACTAAGCACTTGGCTAGTAATACTTCATTTAGCTCTCACAATGACTCTGTGAGGTGTGCTTACTTCAATAAGATCAGGAAGCAAGGCTTAGAGAGGAGCATAAGCCAGTTCATTGGTGGTGCTAGGTCCTGCATTATTATTATGTTTGCTTCTTCCTCTATGAAACTTGCACTCCCTGGTGACCAAATAGATTTGGTAAAAAAACAGCCACATCCATTAAACTGAGGAGTCACAGTGTTATTTAGTAAGGAGACTGACCCAGTCAAAACTACAGCTCAACAATCAGATAGACAAAAAAGCAAGGGCTGAACAAACAGAGAAGTATCAAAGGAGTGGCTGCTAAAGTCAGTCCATTTTGATGTCCAAAGATCACTTGATTGCTGCCAGTGTCATTGGCATACAAATGGAGGCTGATGTGAGCCTAAACACTTTGTTCTCCAGTGAAGCAAATTAAATATTCTCTTTGAAATCTGGCTCACAATATCTGTTTCTCCGAACTACTCCAATCAGAATACAGTGACTTGATCAGACCCCTGGGAACGTCAGAATTGTGTTTGGACAAGTAGGGAGATCGCAACATGTCTATTTACCTTGCGATGTCCATTAATCCCCGAGAGTAGCTCTCTTCTACTGGTGATAGGTTTGTCTCTAAGTGAATTAGCCTGGAGCCTCGGATTTCTCTCCTCTCACCTTTTTGACATTGCACGTGATAGAATGTAAGTCTATTCCTGCCACCAGCAGGTGCAGGATGGGAAAGAAGACAGTTCTGTGGATGATAGACATGGGTATGTCTGGAAGATTTAATTAAATGAAGCACCCCTTAACAGCTTCTGCAGATGTTCACAACAAGCAGTTGAGCTAATTTTCTCACACTCTCCTGCTTGGTCTATTTTCTCTTTCCCAAGTCTACTCTCCTCTTCAACTTTTGATGGCTACATAAACACAAGTTTCCTTCTGCTCTACGAATCTAGATACTTTGTCTTCTGTGTGTGATATTGAAGAGACATGGCTGCTTGCAGTTAAGAGCATTGTCTTGTGGTCACATCTAGCTTCAAGCTCTAGCACATATCATGTACATTCTGGTTTCTCTGAGACATACTGGTTCACACAATCAAATAATCAGAAGAAAACAAAAACAGTGGTTCCATTTATCTAGGCTGCAGAAGCTAAATCAAGAGCTAGTGGTCCCAGAAATAAATGTTATTGTTTAAAGAACGTTCCTTATTCCCCAAAGATGTCTAGAATTACATCAACACATTAAAATATTGACATTTAAAAAGCTTTCTGTAGCCTTGTACCGGGTAGCACATGCCTTCAATCCCAGTTCTTGGAGGCAGAGGCAGGCCACCCTGCTCCACAAAGCAAATTCCAGAACAGCCAGGACTACACAGAGAAACCCAACTTGGAAAAAAAAAAAAAAAGCTTTTCATACTAGAGTAAAATGAAGACTTGAAGAAGGAAGAAGACCAATAGGGTGCTTGTCACATTCTCATCACTAGTGAGTCAGATGACCTTAGCTATAAAATGCATGCAGATCTCTGTGTGTATATACATATTCATATGCACATACACGTATGCTGGAGATTAAACTCAGGGCCTTAGACATGCTACGAACAGATTCTGTAGCTGACCAAGATGCTACTTTTGTGATTCCCTCTATTTGGCAGGTGTAACTGGGGATATGAAGTCTGTCACGGGAATACCAGAATTTTACATAAATTGCACAGGAGCAGTATAGGCAGATAACAGTTATTATTCTGATTGACCATGATTTCTCCCAAGGGCATATTTAAAGCATCTTTAAACTGATGAAGAGATCTATAAGCCATCAGGTAGTGACACAGCAGGAAAGAGAGAGCTAAAGGGTGTATTGTGCTTGCTGCTTCCCTTACCATCTCCTTTGGGTCTCCCTGAGTCCCAGTTCCCTGGGGTTTTCCTTACCTTCCCAGAGTGGATGAGTTTTCCAGATTGTCCCCTAAAATCTTTTCTTTTGAAAAGTGGGCGGAGCTAACACAGAGACTCACACCTGTCTAGCATGAGGAGAGTAAGTGGTGTTAGATGGGTTTAGTGCCCAGAGCTAGAATAAACATCCACTTCTGCCTCACCACAACCCCACGGCTCAGGGACCAATCGGAGGGGCTGGGAAGAATGTCAGAGCTGGAGGCTGGCGAGAAGAGCAGTGAAATGCTGCCTTCAGCACTTGACACGGCTGTTGCACACATGAACTCACAACAGCTGTGGTTCTCTACCCGTGAGCCATACACAATCAAGCCAAAATCCCAGCACAAATGAGAGGGGCTCAACACTAACTGAGCTTTGAGCAGTTGATAGCAGCCTGGGAAGGAAAGGCCATTTCTCTTTAGGATTATGGCCATTTCTAGGTTGTTTGGTCTTCAGTGGATGGCACCACACCCAGGTACACATGACCAGTACCACTTAGACACAGTGAGACATATATATTAATACACTCACACACACATACACACACACACTAAGGGCAAATTAAAATTAATAAATAAATGTACACAGTTAATCTCTCACAACTTCTGAGATTCTATAAAGCAAACCTGCCTCCTTCCCATTTATAAATAACCAATGATAACTACAGGTTACAGGTTGGGTTTGTGTAAAGGTCTGCGTCAAAATTTAGTTCTCCGGCTATTTAATTTTTAGTTTCATCTAGTGTGTGTGTGTGTGTGTGTGTGTGTGTGTGTGTGTGTGTGTGTGTGAGTTGCTGTGTGATATATGTGTATGGGTATGGCCATACAAATGCAGCAACACACATGTAGAGCTCAGAGGAAAACTTTTGGGAGTTGTCTCTTCCACTATGGAATCTGGGTATGGCACTTAGGTCATCAGGGCTACATAGCAAGTGGTTTTATGTGCCAAGCCATCTCACTGGCCCTTACTGTTTTTTAAATAGTGTCCTTTAAAAAAATCTGTTAAAACTAGTATGTGTTCTGTGGTCTTCTTTAAACTTAATGTATGAGAAATTGACTCATGTCTTCCTTGCTAGCAGCACCTTTTATCCAGGCACCCTTCTGTTTTAAGATAGGATTGATGCATGGGCTACCCGGATCCTTAGTGAGTAAGAGAGTTAGGGTTATTGTCACTATCAGCAAACACGCACTCATTCTCACAGAAAGGGACGTAGTACCTTTTTGCCTTTAAAAATAAGACTAAGAAAGACTGACAAATTTAAATACTATTGAGCCTAATTCTATGATTTTCGGGAATGGTATGTATCAACTCACTATAGGAAGAACATTGAAACGTCGTAAGCTGCTAAGTTGCCAACGGTACACAACAGAGCAAGCATACTGCTCTTTTTAGATTTATTCTTGGAATTTAACTTGACTTTGATAAATTCATGAATCTGCATCAGTCCCTGTCCCCTCTGGTTCCTTAATTCATGACCCCTTTTCCTCCATTATTATTCATACACACCCACCAAACTTTCCCTGCATGTGCATACACAACATATTTAGTCTGTTTAGCATTGCTTGTATGTACATGTGTCTAGGACTGACTATTTGAGAAAACTTATACATATTTTCTGTCTTCAGGAGTTATTCTGTTCAGCACATGTAAAGTGTGCATAAGGTGACATCACCATCTATGCAGAACGCTGTTTTCGTCCCTATTTTTCAAGAACACACAAATCTACCTGCTTAAATAGAGGATGCTGGAACTTTGATGCAAGAGATTTGAAGAAAACATTCTGAGGTCTAGTGGCCTGTATTTCCTTTAATGCTTTCTGGGATGCAACCTTCCTTAGTTCCGATTCTAGGAGAGTTGTATGTCTCATACCAAGTGTATGCTAAGTGTCTGAGCTATGAAATATCACAATGTAAGCAAGCACCATGTATAGCTGGGGGCTGCTTTGATGATCCCACCTCTGTTCTTTAACCCTCCGAGTAGGACTTCATGATTCCTGCCAAGCCAGAACCAGTGAGGAGTCTGTCATTTCCAGGCCTGTCACTTCTGTTTGCCTGCTCTCTACAAAGCAGTCCACAGACTGGGGCTGGGAACTATTTGGCAAAGAATGGCCCTCTTCTGCGGGATATTGCAGAAGTGACCCAGATTGAGACCATAGGCATCCCTAGGATGCTGACCCGACCCTGGGAACTCTGGAAATTGACACAGGGGTCGGGAACCGATGTCCCTCGGATGCCTGCAGAGCTGTTATATGACCCCATCCCACTGGGCGGCTGTCAGCATCACAGTGGACAGACATTTTGCCTGGAAACCTGCCTTATTGTGAGAGGTTGCTCTGGGGTGAAAGGAACACTTTCATAAAAAGATCTGCTAAAGGATGGCTTGGGAAATATGGTGGGGCACTTGATTTGTGTGCTCCAGGTTGTTCTTCGTTAGATTTATTTTTTCACCTTCCTGAAGATCAGGATCAAAAACTAAAACAAAGCAAAACAAAATAAATACCTGCTTTCGACAAGGAACATCACAGGTGATTCATCTTCCACCCCATCTTTCCCCTATGAAACACAATGTTGTCCAGGACATTTTGGCTCAATTAGTGCTCTTTTTACAAGTTACAAAAGAAGAACCACTTTCTTTTTGCCTCTGTGCTTGGCAAGCCACTTAATCCTCCATGTACAAGAAAGTACATCTAAGGAAAAGAATCAAGCTCTACCAGGTTCCTTTATCTCTCTCATTTTAACTCAGATCCAAATGGTGTGTGTGTGTGTGTGTGTGTGTGTGTGTGTGTGTGTGTGTGTGATTCCAGCCTTCTCTGACATTCAGAAGAGAAAGGACACATGTCCTAAGGATGGAGAAATGTCCTTTGGATCCAGTCGTTCACTGTTATGGTCCTAGTTAAACAATTATTTGTCTATCATTAATGTGTTTAATTCCACAAAGACTGCATGGGAACTTAGGTATCGAGCTATTTTCTTGTTGAAAGCCTGAAAGAATCCTGGCAGTTGAGCTTCCCTGCTCCACTTGCTCCCTGAGGTATTTCAGGGGCACAGAACATAGAACAAAGGACAGAATGATCAATTATCAAAAGCAAAAGTCTTCACCTAAACTCCAAGTCATCTCAGTTTTATCTACACTCAGGATGGCCCTAGGGAGGATACCACGAAGCCTCCCAGGTTCTACCATTGAATATACGTTCACAGTCCAGTTGTCCCAAATGTTTCCCAATTGTTTAGCTAACCTGACCCACATGACTGGTGTCTATTCTCTGCTCAGAGAAGAAAGGCTTAAATGCCTACCCCACAATGCTTGTCTTTATCAGAAGTTTAAGAGGAAGACAGCTTGTAATAAAACTAGCAACAGAGACAGAATAGGAATCTAGACAGGCATGGCTGTACATATCTAAGTTTCAAGACCAGGCTGAGGCAGGAGATCATGAGTTCAAGGTTGACCTGCCAGCTTACATAGTCAGACTGTGTCGCAACACAGCTCCCCTAAAAGGAGTATGACTCCCTTTATTGAAGCTCAGATTAAATCAATAAATGATAAATAAATAAATGTGCAAAAGGGATCTTTGGTACACAACTAAAATATGTTATATAATAGACCTCTACACATCATTTTAAAATTATTATTATTATACCTGCTTAAAAGCATAAGCACATATTCATTAATAGTTACATTGACCTAACAAGATTAACAACCAGTTGAAACTATCTTTTAAAATACTTTTGAATTTTAAAATACTTTAAAAAGTAAACAATCAATTATCTTAAAGTTTCTTTATGCAGTTAAGTTCTTGGGTTAAGATCGAATCATCAGATATTTTTGTATCATTTCTTGGCTTTGCTCAAAAGAATTAAAGTCATCTTATTACAAATTACAAATGCCTAAAATCCATGTTTATTGCTGATTTAGTCACCAGAGCCAAGTTATAGAGTCAACTTAAGTATCTATCAATGGGCAAATTGGAAAAGAAAAAATATAGACTATATACACAATGAAGTTTTGTTCAGCTATGTCTGTCATCATCAAAAGTATACAGAACTAGAGACTGTCACGTTTGGCAAAAATATGTCAAAGTAAAAAAGATTGAAAGCACTTGTTTTTCCTCTTATGCATAATTTAGAGGGAGGGAGAAAGAAGAAAAATATAGGCAAGGGACTTCTAAATACCTTGGAAGAGAGTACAGAGGAAGAAGAAGAGATGGCGAAGGGCTAGCTTCTATTTATTTAGAAGCTTCTATTTTATTTATTTATTCTATTTATTTACTCCATTTAACTATTTATACATGTGTATGAAACTGATTAAAGATTTATCTACTTGAGGTTTTGGTGACTTTAAACAGCTCTCCCCATATGAAGTCACATTCATAAAAATAATATGTAATTTTTATTATTTTTTTATTTCATACGAGTTAAAGTGATTCTGCCCATTTCTCTTTCTCCTTCCAGTTCCACTCAAATTTTCTTAACGCCTGTAATTTTCTTATGTAATGATCTCAAGAAATAGAGTCAGGGCACCAAAGGGAGAACCTCTTTTCAAGCAGTACAGAGAATTTATAAATTATTTGAGAAAAAAGTTAAAGGCCGTTTGGGCTCATCTTGTAACCAGAGATTGGGCTTCAGCATGAGGTTTATTTAATATAAACAAGTATTATATGAGCTTTAGAAACAGAAACATTTAATGCAATTGTCTGAATAATAAACTATTAATAAATATTCAATTCAAAAGACATTTTCTCTCATATGCAAAAGACTCCAAAACATCAGCCTAAATAGACTTCTTAGGAAAATGTTTATCTTGATCTTAAAGGATATTGCTCTGTGGGCATTAGAAACATACATCATTAATCTTTTATTATCCAGCTCATTGGTTAGTAAGAAGATGGAAGTAAAAGTAGATGGATATGGAGTTAAATAAAATAGTAAAATATGAGGGGAGCTTTCAAAAATAGTAGATCTTTTTTATTCTCTTTCTTTTCTTTGCTTCTTGAATGATGTCAGGTTACAAAGGCTCCACGGGCTTCTCTCAATGGATGCTCAGCCAGGGATCAGCCTGCTCGGGGGGCCCCCAGCGCTGTGAAGGCTCCATGCTTTCCCAGCCCCCCGGCACCCCCCACCTTGTTTCCCAAATGGAGTGTGCTCTCAAGTGTGACCCTAGCCTGCTCCGCCCTCAGAGCCGCATCAGTGTACTAAGCGGTCAGTTCAGACCGAGCAGCCCCGTAAAACAGGCACATGCATCATTAAAGGCAAGATGACATAAAACTATACACAGCACAAAACGCACTTGGAATCAATGGCTTTGTTCACGTTCAGATACATCAAAGTGATGAGGGATCATTCCTGGATGTGTACACTCATGTCTTCTATGTCTATAACTCAGTGAGGCTGCCAATGTACCTGACTAGGAAAAAACAAACAAAAAACAAAACAAAACAAAAAAACAAACTGCTGCTGATAAAATGAAACTCTCATTAGTTAATGAAAAAGAAATATACGAGAGTACAAAAAATAAAATTGTGGAGACTACTTCAGTTGAATTACAGTCTACCTCCTCACGCTCTACTGTTACAGAGACTCACAGGCTTCATTCCTCTGTGTATTAGATATGTGGACAGATTTTGCCGCACCGTTTTCTGTTATTACAGTTCCCAGTCCAGAACTTGCAGACAAAGGGTCTAAACTCAGCTTGGAACCCTGGAAGAGAATCACATCATTAGCCACGAGGAATGCCAGCAGTTTAAAATTGCCATCATTCATAGGCCAGTAAGAGCAGCAACAATAAGGCATTTTTGTGTCTGTTATTAGTTCACGGTCAGCTCGGTCCAAGGCATATAGCTCTGGCTTCTTGCCTGACAACACAATAGCACATGAGTTAAAGTTCAACTAGTTTCCCATTCTTAGTGTTGCTTACATGGGTCAGAATGTGTACCAGAAGTTCAGAATGCACTTATTTCAAGAGGATGGGCTAATATCCCTAAGTCTATTCAATGCACATCACCTCTAAAGTTGGTACCAAAGATGCCACCTTGGGGACAGTAACCTCTCCACCAAAAAATACCAGCTCCTACCAGTCAGCTGCCTACCAGCCTTCCATGAGCCCCAAGAAATTCCTTTGGGTCTGTCAAGGATTTGGCTAACTGCCCACTCAGCGGGCATTCTGCATGCTCCCTGGACCCACCCAGCATATTGCCCTGTAGAAGGTGGCAGGCAGCACAGCGCCTGGTGTCCTTGCTTGGAGTTGAGCACTAAAATGTCATTCTGGCTTTGCCCAGCTTCAGCCTGGGGAGGAACAAATCGCTTCCAGAAGGCCTTGCATATGATTATTCAGAGCCAATGAGCAGCCTTGGACAAAGCAGTGGTTGCCAACAGAGCAGATGTGTCTAAAGTCTGCATCGGTTCATCTGGTGACCTCCTGAAATCAGTGGAAGATTTATATTGCTAATTATAGACTTCTCCCCTAATTTAGTCCCCCTCTCTTCATTAAAAAAAGAATGGAGATGAAGTCATAGTTTAAAAAGCTAATGTTACTTTAGAAAAATGTCATCATTTTTAGGGGTTTGTGGACCACAGTTTAGATTCTCTTGAGGCAATCAGACAAAGCACACTTGCGCATACTGCTCTTGACACCAATGTAGCAATTAGAGAGCTCAGAACAATTTTTAAACTGTACTTTGATTAGAGTTTGGTGCTTGTAACTTCAAAGTTTAATAAAGATACCAGAGCTGACTAAGCATTGATTCTGTCACTGCACAATTTTTATTGATACATGAGACTACAGGAGGAATTAGAGGATAACCCAAGCCATATTGCAGGGGTCAATTGTTTGAGGTTATTTCTTGTTGCTGTGACAAAATATCTGGTAAAAAGCAACTCACGGGCAGATCACGCACCCAGTGGTAGCGAGCTCAGTTACAGTTTTGGAAGTTCTTTGCATCATAATGTGTTTTCAGGACTTAAACAAAACCAACCAACCAACCAAAAAAATACCTTATAGGTCTTTTGAATATACATTATTTTTTGATTTTGTGTTCATTTGGGAGTTTTGTGTGAAAGTGTGTCTCTGTATCTATGTGTTTCTCCTGTTTATTTATTTTATTCAATTCCAATTTGTTTCTTTTTATTTTATTTTACTATTTTTTTCAAATTTGTTTTCTAATGAGAGAGAGAGAGAGAGAGAGAGAGAGAGAGAGAGAGAGAGAGAGAGATTTGCAGGCAGGGGAAGAGGAGAGGATCTGGGAGGAGTTGGGGAAGCCATAATCAGAATACATTGGATGACTAAAATCTATTTTAAATAACAGGAAAATTGGCAAAGATGGCATAGTATGAGTGTAAAGTAGCTAATCCAGCTATCTTAGCATTTAGAGGAGGGAGGGAGGGAGGGAGGGAGGGAGGGAGGGAGGGAGGGAGGGAAGAAGGGAGGGAGGGAGGGAGAAGAGGTCATGAGCCATTTGCTTTGTCCCTTTTCTTCAGTCTGCAAAGCCTACGAAGATGCTGCCTCCCACGACCAAGGTGGGTCTTCCCCTCCTCAGCGACACCTCTTTGGAAAAGTCTTCCACAGGAATGCTTAGACATTTGTCGCCTACGAGATTCTAACCCTGTGATGCTGAGGATCAAAGCTGACCGAAGTCCTCCTTTCTCAGTGTGTCACCCAAGCACGTCACCCTTCAATCAGAGCATCAACCACTGGTCCTCAGAGAATCAAGGGCATCTCATAATTCAAAATGCATTTAGCTCCTATGTAAGACTCCTCAGGCTCTTAATAGTTCTGGCATTGTTTTGAAAAGTCCCACTGTAAATCTGGCTAATCGCCAGTGGCCAGAGTGGTCAAAGCCCCAAGGAGAGACGCTAATGGTATTATTTTGCTAAATGAACATATTGCCAACCTGATTTCTAGATACTGATCTCCATACCCCTAGGCCGGCGCAGCAGCTCTTGTCGCAGAGGGTGGCCATTAATACAGAGACTCACAGTTGAACAAAATACAGAGAATAAATAAATGCTGAGTTATCAGCTCTAAATGGAATATCTATACCACACCCACTCCCCTTGAGAGTCAGGGGATGTCATGAAAGAAGAGGTAGAAAGATTGTAAAAGCCAAAGTTTGTCAAGATTCCAGTGGGGGTAAAATGTTTTCTGGAGGTGGTGGGGCAACTAAACTCATGAAGCCACAGCAGCTACAGTTCCATGAAGATGACCTGTGTATGCTCAAGTCAGACAAATGGATTAAGGAAGAGACACATAAAATCCAGTCATAACTGGGAACTTATTATTACTGAAGACTATGGAAGTGGGGGGAGAGAGTGGATTTTCTTCTGAGATGTGACCAGGGTAGGTTGCTCATGCTCCAGGAAATGGCTCTACACTCAAACAAGCATAGACAGCACTGACTGGATTCGGTGGGTCAGTTTTTAAAATAGAGAGAGGACATGGCGTCGGGAGTAGGGCAGCATGGTGGTGGTCTGAGATGAACTAGAAGAGGGGATTTGGGGATAGGTATAACCAAAATACACTTTGTATATGTATGAAATTACCAAAGAATAAATAAAATGTACTCCCAAAATCAAATAAAGAGCACAAAGTTTCTCCATAGATTCTAGGCAAAATGTGAGTCCCTGTGAAATATTTTTCTAAACAAGTTCTTTTCATCCCTCCAACACACAACAGCATAGCATAAACAGTCTCATGCCAAAAAGGAAGAACGGAGGTACGGCAAGGAAACGTTAGATCAAAGCAGGACTGAAACCTTCCATGGCCAACACAGAGCCTCACAATTCCATGTTCCACATCTGGGGCTCATCATGGAATCACTCGAGTGGTGCTACCCCTCCAGCTCTTCTGTCTGCACCAGATGTAGTCTCTCTCGTGGGTAGTTCCACTCCGTGCCTACAGCTTACTTGGGTATAAACCCCATACTCCTAGCATCTCCAATATCTTGGGGTCTTCATTGTGATTTAGACTTTACTTTCATGGCTCCATGCAATGAAAGTCTTTCAGTGCCAACCTGCTACACACTGGCACCATCAGCTTCCTGGAACATGGGGGCAAGCCTCCATGAATTCATAACTCTTAAATTTTCCAGGTCTACAAAAGCAGGTACCATATACAAGCCTCCCAGCTTAAAATGTAACATCATCCCCTTCAGCCAGAGCTGTAGTGACTTCTATATGGCTTGGCAGCTAAGCCTGGGATACCGCTTTCTACTCATTGTTTTTAAGTCAGGAACCCTTGCCCAACATTCTCATTTAAAGCTGTCTCCTTTCAAATAATTGCGTTTTCATACATTGGTGGAGGTTCCTGCCACAAAGAGTGAGTGATTGTTCTAATAGCTTTGACCGTTGCAGCTGCTTTCTCCTGCTTTGTATGAAGCGTAAAACTCACTCTTACTAGATTGCACATTAACTTTCCATTCCCTCTCATTGTAGAAAGGCAATAACTATACCACAGCTTGAATTTCTTCTGCAGAAAAACTTAGTGTAGAGTCTTTGGATCCATTCTAGCCTCAAGTTTTCAGGACAGGAGAAGAAAACAGCTAGATCTTTTTGTCATAATATGAATAACCTCAAGCCCAGCCACTCAAAGAGTTCTTGTTCCCTTCTTAGATCACATGAATACAGTGTTCACTGGCTTCCTTCTATTGGCATTAAAACTTCCACGCTCCCACCAGAATGACCCATTAAGCTCTGCTTACAACATTATGGGGATTGTTTTACTTACAGATACAAATTCGTACCATGAATTGTCTCCAGGGCCTCTAATCCCATGATAAGGTTTAACACAGAAATAACTCCAGTCTTGATACCAGTTTTCCATATTAGTTACTTTTGCCGTTAATGTAACCCAATGTGTGACAAACAAACAAGAGACTTGAGAAATCAGGTGTTTGTTTTGGCTCATGGTTCAGAGAATGAGATTGGTCATGATAGAGAAGGTACAGCAAAAGAATCATGAAG
This sequence comes from Mus musculus, assembly GCF_000001635.26. Taxonomy (NCBI): domain Eukaryota; kingdom Metazoa; phylum Chordata; class Mammalia; order Rodentia; family Muridae; genus Mus; species Mus musculus. The sequence continues at coordinate 19,464,060 of NC_000076.6, forward strand.
AGGTTGATCACCTTGTTTCTGTCGTCAAGAACCAAAGAAGAAAGAGTGATGTCATCCCATTTGCTTTCTCCCTCTTGTTCAGCCATGGACCCTAACTAGCCCATGGGATGGTGATCTCACACCCCCTTAATTATTCCTCTTTGGCACACCTACAGGTTTGGTCCCTTGGATGATTCTAAATTTCAACAAGTTGACAGTCAAGATTAATCATTACAGAAGTATTTGTGAATATTGTTTAAATTGGGGAGACTCTCTTGATCTACATAAGGAAGGAACAAATCTACAAAGCTTTCTAAACTGCCATGGGGAAAAAAATAGCCCTTTTTGTTAACAGTTCATTGGCTTGCCTGTAGAACATAGGTTAAGATTTTCCATGCAGGATTCTATTATGCCCACAAACATGATAATGGTTCTTTGTCTGTTTGTCTTGGACAAACAGGTTTTAAAAAAACATAGACTCTAATCTATAAAACATGAACCAAATTGACAAACATGAAGGTGGCTGCAAACCAGTTATTTCCCAATCCCAGAGGAATTTGTCGTCAAGGACCTGACTGTGTATGAAAGGAATGCTGTCTTGTTTCTGAAGCAAACTTTTCCGACAAGTCAGAGCATGAGCTGTCTGAAAGGAAAGGGCTTTTTATGTTTTTCTCACAAACATGCTCAGACATAGCTTTTCTTTCAGCTAATTAAGCTGTTTTAAAGCAAACTGGTCAAACAGTGACATCCTGGTGGGGAGCCATGGAGTCAATTGCACGAAATAGAGAGTAGGACACTCGGAGGATGACTTCGACCATTGTGCTTTCTGCCTGAATATTTTCTACTTGGTCAATGCTGCCAGAGTGACCCCATACAATTGGGAGAATTCAAAGCCACTGACCTCAAGAGATGCCATTAAAAAAGGCAGCCACAGAATAAGATTTCATGGTCAGAAGCTAAACTTACTCTCTCTTACCAAGTCCTGAAGCTTACAATATTTTGAATATATGTTTTCTTCCTGTTGTTAGCATACTGCTGAACAGCTAAATAAAATAAAATAAAATAAAATAAAATAAAATAAAATAAAAAACACAGCCATTGGTAGTCCCCAATGTAAAATTCATTTTTCTATAAGAGAAGTTGTTAATTACACACAAACAAAAACAGCTCCTAGGTTAACACTATGTAGTATTTAGAACACATTTCTTTCAGCCAAACACACAGTAAGAATAATGAATCCTCTAGAAATGTTAGTTAAACATTGGATGACACGTATTATCCTTCGAAGCTGATGGGCATAACATGATGGTGGTTTTGACATTTCTCCAAGCCAAAGCAAAAAGAAAACTGTGAAATTGTCTTTATTAATTGCAAGATCATTGAAAATGTTTCCCCTTTGTTCTGTAATTTTAAACCCCAACACATTAGATCAAGGATAGAAATGGGTGTTTTGAAACTGTGAAAATGTTTATAATTTTTTTTGACAATTCATTATGTATTGCCAAGTAGCATGGTGTTTTTATAACCAGTGCTCTTCTGGAACTAATGACAATGAAAACCACGTGGATCCTCTTGTAGAAACCAGATGCTGGGGTTTTTGATAGGACAAAAGAAACTGGAGAAACAGTTCAACACAGAAGAAGCAATGACTAAGTTGTTGCCTTCCATCTATTTATCAACAAGGTGGTTCACTATCATATCCACATTTATGTCAGAGGTCTTAAGTGTCTTAAGTTTTCTTTTGATGATCTGTATACCCAACTTGTTCCTCAAACAAGCAATCCACCGAAATGGATAATTTTGCTAGTAAAGAGAGAGGTGATGAAGACCCACCCTTGCTTAAGAGGGGAGTGACTGACAACAGATTGTCTTGTTATCATTTGTGATTAAAAGAGAAGTTGTGATATCTAAGCTCCATAGTTTCACATCTCCACTCCACCACCTTAAGCATATGCCTCCGTTTCCAAACCAGGGGGAGGTTAGTAAGAGAGTGGATCTCATTGGAACTGGGAGCAGTTGAGCTGAGATCTGTGTAGGTTGCAAGAATCATGCTGTGTGAGTGTGTGTGTGTGTGTGTGTGTGTGTGTGCGCGAGTGTGTGCGCGAGTGTGTGTGCGAGTGTGTGTGTACACAAATACATAAATAAAACCATCTGGATCTGTTTTTGTTGCTTTTGTGTATATGACTTCAGAGCTGACCACTTTGTATTAGGTAACAATACAAATCTGGGAAATTGCCCAATAAAATTTGGGAAATATATGTAATAATAATGATGAAAGAAAAAGGGGTTGCCATTTTTTAGAGGATATAAGTTAGGTGGCATGGGAACTGGAGAGACAGGGGGAAATGATGTAATATATATATATATATATATATATATATATATATATTGGTTTTTGGAGACAGGGTTTCTCTGTATAGCCCTGGCTGTCCTGGAACTCACTTTGTAGACCAGGCTGGCCTCGAACTCAGAAATCCACCTGCCTCTGCCTCCCGAGTGCTGGGATTAAAGGCGTGCACCACCACTACCTGGCCTGTAATTATATTTTAATGTAACATATAATTTTTAAAAAGAAAATTAAAAAGAACCACGTATTAAGACTTGGTGGTAGTGACAATGAGCCAGACATGCTACACACACATTATCTTAATGTTAATCTTTACAAAACTCTACAGAGCTAGCTCCTTCTCTCTCATGTAAGGCCAAGGAACCTAATGTGCATAGACCCTGGTAAACTGTTCTGTCGCCATAGACCTCAGACTGTAGCTCCTTGGTTTGCTTGACTTTAAAGTCTTTATCATTCATTACATCTTATTCTTTCTCACAGAGACACCAGGGCACACGTTTTGTCTGACATTCACCATTCACCATACAGTAAAGCAGAAAGAGGAAATAAATGATCACGTTCTGTCTTTACTGAGCAGCTTTGCTCACATGTTGATAGAATGGCCCTTACGTGACAGAGCATCATACAGCACTTCGTCCTTTCTTGTGTAAAGGAACATCTTGGCCATATTCACAGAGCCATACTATGAGAAGACAGAAACCAATGATTAGCACTGTGGAGGTGTTATAGGTCAAGGATGATGAAACTTTTAAAGATCTATAACCAATGGCGCTTACTAGTGATGAATTCAAAACTCTGATCTCTGAAGGAACCTTCCTGGGGACATAGTATCCTGGCCTGCATGTGTGAATGTTGTGGATGCCTGTCCTCAGTCTTGGGATTGGCTTTAGATCACTCCCCACCTTGCTGTGGGGCCCACATGTCACTGAGAGTTTCTACGGTAAATTGAGCAGAAGAAATAGTATGATTAATATGACAAGTCAGGTCTAGGTGGAAACTCTAGCTTTGCCATTGTCCTACTATGTATGTGACTTTCTTGTCTCAGCTGATTTCCTTCTTAAAAAAAAATAGAGATGTCCCTTGACTCTCAGTGGATGGTTGCATTCCCAATACATTGTTACTGTAAGATACTCTAAGTCAAATGCATTTCATACACCTGACCCAACCAAAACCAAGGTTTAACAACACAGCATACTACAGAGCATCAGCTGTTTTCCCTATTGCTCAGAGGACAACTTCTGAGATTTGGTCCTCTTCTTCCACCACGTGGGCTCTAGGGATTAAACTCCGGTCATCGTCCTTGGCAGGAGATGTGTACCTGCTGAGTATACCACCCATATCTACCCTAAAGACCCTTGTCCCTGTTGCAAAGGCCTCATGTAGGCAAGTAATTAAATTTGGAAGAGATGGTGGGAATGACAAAGGAAAGTATATTCGAGGGAACTGCAAGATAATGGTGTGTGAGTGTCTGTACACAAGACAGAAATCAGAGGATTGCTCTAAGGAGATCATTAGTCTACCTTCACAGAGTTGAATCTGGATGACAAAGGAGGAAAGAAGCCCCTTAGAGGCAGTGAGGCAGCCAGTGCTCTTATGGATGCCCTGCAAGATGGGGGTATAAAAGCAGATGCTGGGGAGGATGTGGAGAAAGAGGAACACTCATCCATTGCTGGTGGGATTGCAAGCTGGTACAACCACTCTGGAAATCAGTCTGGCGGTTCCTCAGAAAATTAAACATAGTACTACCAGAGGATCCAGCAATACCTCTCCTGGGCATATATCCAGAAGGTGCTCCAACTTGTAATAAGAACACATGCTCCTCTATGTTCATAGAAGTCTTATTTATAATAGCCAGAAGCTGGAAAGAACCCAGATGCCCCTCAACAGAGGGATGGATACAGAAAATGTGAAACATTTACACAATGGAGTACTACTCAGCTATTAAAAACATTGAATTTATGAAATTCATAGACAAATGGATGGATCTGGAGGATATCATCCTAAGTGAGGTAACCCAATCATAAAAGAAAACACATGATATGCACTCACTGATAAGTGGATATTAGCCCAGAAGCTCAGAATACCCAAGATACAATTTTCAAAACACATGAAACTTAAGAAGAAGGAAGAACAAAGTGTGGATACTTCAATCCTTCTTAGAAGGGGAAACAAAATACCCATGGAAGGAGTTTCAGAGACAAAGTTCAGAGCTGATACTGAAAGCATGACCATCCAGAGCCTGCTCCACCTGGGGATCCATCCCATAAACAACCACCAAACCCAGACACTATTGCGGATGCCAACAAGAGCTTGCTGACAAGAACCTGATAAAGCTGTCTCCTGAGAGGCTTTGCCAGTGCCTGACAAATACAGAAATAGATGCACATAGTCAGCCATTGGATGGAGCACAGGGTTCCTAATGAAGGAGCTAGAGAAAGAACCCAAGGAGCTGAAGGGGTTTGCAATCCTATAGGAGGAACAACAATATGATCTAAACTGTACCCCCGGAGCTCCCTGGGACTAAACCACCAATCAAAAAACAAAACAAAACGCAAAAAACAAAACCACATGGTGGGACTCATGGCTCTAGCTGCATATGTAGCAGAGGATGGCCTAGTCGGCCATCAATGGGAGGAGATGCCCTTGGTCCTGTGAACATTCTATGCCCCAGTATAGGGGAATGCCTGGGCCAGGAAGCGGGAGTGGGTGGGTTGGGAAGCAGGGGGAAGGAGGAAGGGGATAGGGGATTTTCAGAGGGAAAACTAGGGAAGGGGACAACATTTGAAATGTAAATGAAAATGTCTAATTTTTAAAAAAGTGTTTTCTTGTGGAAAGGATATTGGGAAGGTGTTGAAGGTTCTAAAAATACTTCTTTCCCGGGCACACAAAGGTCCTTTAAATCTAATGTCAGTAAAGTGTAGATGAGTTCGTTTACATTCAACTTTCCTACATTTCAATAATTACCATATAATTAATATCAAACTTTCTCATATTATTGATATTTGAAAGTTGTAAGAAGCAAGCTAAAAATCTATCTGGTTTTCTTCATTCTTGTGAGTCTGAATATAGCACACTATGCTATAAGCCATGTGTACATGTTTTAGGGGCATTGCTTTTTGATAATTGGCAAAACCAAGATAAACTGTGATATATCAGTACAATGGAATGTTACTCAGCCATAAAAATACATGAGCTGTCAAAGCAGAAGCAGACATGAACAGACATTGAACACATGATAATAACTGAACAAAAGCTGGCCTGAAAAGGCCACATATCCTGAAATTCCAACTATGTAATATTCTGGAGAAAAAGGAATGTGTTGGTCCTCTGTAGGACCAACAGTTTTTAAGAGGTTGGGGAAAGGGAACAGGGAAAAGGAAAAAGGGGAGGAATACATTGGGCACAGCAAATTGCATTTTATTTTCAAATGACCTATACCTGTAGACACACATTCTTGTATATTTGTCAGAATTCATAGAATATAAAATAAAAGCATATGCCTAAATGTATCTTTGGAATTAATAATATATATAGTAAAAACTGTAAATGAACCTATATTTTAAAAACCTATCTGGGAAGTTTACGGTACAGGAGATGGGAGTCAATGGGGAAACATGTGAATTCCAAAGTCTTTTCTTGAGGCAGATGCTGTAGAAACAGGAGACAAATGGGGTAGAGCTCTTAAGGCACAGGTGAGTGAGCTCTGTAGGTCCAAGTGGCTTAGGAGCGACTGCTATAGGCCAAGGATACTCCTCAACCAGCTCTAAGGAAATGGGGTGCTGAAGGAGTGCTAAGACCCCAGACATTCCTTATCATCCAGAGAGAGCCTCCGGGCTCTGAGTCAGTTGGAAAGAACAAACTCTGAGCTCACCAGGTTTCAGTCACGGGTGAGGATAGCAAGCAAAGACCAGGAATCCTAGGGTGCCACAGCAAGACCAATGTAGGAACAACACTAAGGCTGGCAAAGGCCATGGCTCCGTGAAATTAAGAAATTGTCCAAGACATGGGCACAGCAGAGAGAACAAACAGTGGATGCATGTGGCGATTTCAGGAAGCTCGCCCCATCCCTTTAGCTAAGAGAATGCAAAGAAGAAAATCAGAGGCTGTGGAGAGCTACAACAGTGGCAGGCTGCGGTTAAGAGGCACACCAATGGTTTTCCTTCTCAATAGCATGTGCACTTAAAAACAAAAGCAACAACAACAACAAAGCCACTGACCGCACGCATTGCTCCCTGTATTGGCCCTGGTGTAAGACTGCTTCCCACAATGGCCCCTAAGCCTGACCAAGAACTCTCAGCTCAGACAGTCAGGCAATCTGGGTCATTTGCAGGCTCTCTCTGTGAGTGTCCCAAACACTCAAAAGGAATTTATACTTCTTCATCCAACCTGCTTTTCTTACATTTATCTCAATAAAAGTTCTTTCATCACCGGTGTTATGCCACAATATTTCCAAGCCTCCTCATGATCTTTAACAACTCTCCCACCGAGTTTTTAATATACATAATATATATGCATGTGTGTGTGGGTGGGTGTGTGTGTGTGTGTGTGTGTGTGTGTGTGTGTAAGATAGGAGCTGAGCATCATTATCATTGTACATTTACATAAGATAGAAAATATTAACTATTCATAAACTGAATCAAAAATTTGTGAGACAAAGAAATATACTTCTAACAAACCTTTGGGAGAGAATGTGTGTTTGCTCACCACAGTAAAAATGTTTTTGAATTTCAGTCTGGTTGAGGCATAATTTTTTATTTTTGTCTATTTCCTTTTTTTCCTCATCAAGTCTCAGTTAAATACTAACATCCCAGTGCTGGCAACCCTGTCTTCCCACACAGCGGAAACGACAGCTTTCCCAGGGAAGTCATCTTAAACCAGAGGATTGGAGCTTCGAGGAAATATTTGGGGAGCATCCACAGAGACAGGACACTTTCCGAGACAACGTTTGCATCACTACTGAAATGACGAGGGACCATCTGAGAGTGGCTCCTGGTCCTGCTGCCTTGGCCAGTGTGACTTTTCCTGTGTAGTTGCATGTTAAACATGATGTCTTGCTGTATAGAAGCCATGTGTTGTCATAATGTAACATCATTAAACAAAGTGTTTAGAGCAGTTTTAGCTGAGCCAGAACATGAACAACAAAACCCGCCAATTACAGTGTCATTTCATGTAGTTGTTAAGGTTTCAAATGTCTCCAACTTCTTCTGGTAGGCCATATTGAGCATGTCACAGTGAACATCTGAGATAACGATTTGCTACCAATGTGCAATTCTCGCCCCCCTTTTTTTTAATATCAGAGAAGAAAGAGTTCTTTATAACAATTTGGCTCAAATGTCTGTACACATTTCTCCAGCGTCTGTAGCAGCATGTGTTTCTAGGATTGTTCTGGAAGAGAAAATGCAGAAACAGCAGGGAGCAGAAGATAAACAGGCAATCCGTGACTCATTAAAACAAGCATTGGTAGCCAACATGGTGGAGTGTGTGAAGACCCCAGATCCAACTCGCCTATAAACTTTTTTACCAGCTGGACTTAGCATCTGTCAGAGTTTGGAAGGAACGATAATCTGGTACAAATGATTTCAGTGTGTCACATTTATTAACCTGCCACCTTACATAACTGTGTTGACTAGGGACTCGGGGAAGTATTTGAGCAATGACACAGTTTATTGTTGGAATGTTCTAACTGCACTAATAAACACGCAACTTGTTATTTAAAAAAAAAAAAAAAGAATTGCAAAGACTGCCCCCCACCATCTCCCCACCCAGCCACTGGAAAAAAAAAAAAAACCCAAAAACCGATAATGAAGTAAAGCTGAAACCACTCCCAGTCTTGGGAGATGTACGTGCCAGGAGAGTAATTGGGATTCAGTTCGGATTTCTAACGTTTTCAGTTCTTTACATCAATTAGGCAAGAAAAGTGTCTTTTTCCCCCTTAATAGTTTCCACATCAGAGTTTTGTTAACAGCTCCAGTGACAACAAACACCAATTTGGGAGCCTCCTCTTGTGCTTCCCTAACTTCCCACTGCTAAGTTAGCAGCCTGCCTCTGCTGTTAACCCCCAACAACTGCTGGGAAGGCGATTCTGGCTTCAGCATTTTCAAAGCGCTGACACAAAGTCAAATCATGTTTTTGCCTGTGGGTCATTTGTTGTTGTTGTTGTTGTTGTTGTTCTGAAGAGCGTTGCCTCAGAATTCGTTAAGGACAAAGATATTCACGCTGAAACCCCCAAACTGCTCAGGTTGGCTGCAGACTTCTCCTCCCGAGCCTGACTGGCTTCTGTTTTGGTCTCTGGGTTTGCTTAGGACTATTTGCCCAACAAGGAACAGCCCCACAAAAGCACTCCTCTCACTTCTTAGCCAGACCACATGCCACTCATTTCAAATTAATGGGGATGTTTACTCTCTGGTACAAATTCCGTGCATATTAGCTTATAAAATATGGATAAGCTGGTCTCCTATAACAAAATACAACCCTGCAGTTTCAAAAATGAAAACTACAGAGTCTTTTGGAAAAAAAATATCAGCTAAAGGAATGCTTCCTGTTTCACAATGGTTAGCTGATTATTTGTAGTTTTGAAACTTTATTGGTCCCTAGTCTAATCTTTTCTGAGTATAAAAACATTAACATATGGTTTAACACAGCTCGGGGCTGGAAAGTCCATACCTCGAATGCACATTGTGTGCAGGGTGACATTCACACTGAATACCATCCCTCAGGGTCCCTACTCCATTTTACCTGGGATTGGAGAGCCATGAAATCCCTGGAAAAGTTGTTCATGAGTCTGAACCAAATGGTGCACAGTGTACTGAGGCACTCTCGCTGTGTGCTTCTGCCAAAGGTTGTGGCTCAAATGTCTCTCTAAGTAACATTAAAAATCTGCTGCTTCATGCCTATGAATTTCAATATTTATGGCATTCAATAAAATGGTCCACTGTCAGAGGGAGATGTGCCACTGTGCACTCTCTGAGCAGATGGGCAGCAATATGGCACATTTACATGAACCAGCTGTGGAGCTCAGAAATGGATGCTGGTCAGGGGCAGGGTGCAGGCCCACATCTGGAATTCTAACCAACTGGCCTTGATACCCATTGTAAACTTTTCTTCCACAGGACAAGCTCTGATTTAGGGTTGCTCACTAGTGTGCCTTAAACTGCATCAAGAGTCCTCATTAACACAAGAGACTAGAGGGAGGTGAGGGCCTGGAACTCCTCTGTCGGGCATCTGTTAGAGTCTGTGGATGATACTCTGCAGTCAGTTATAGATGGACCCAAGGGAAGATTCTCACGCGTGACGCAGTATTCTCTGTTTAACTGGTTTTATACCAAAGAGAATTTATTGTAAACAGAACTATTTTCTTTGCATCCTCCATTTTCAATGGGTTGGAAAAACTCTCAAATGATAATCCCTAGGATATTTAAAAATCTGGCAGAAATGGTGTCTTTTTTTTTTTTTTTGAGTCTCAAAGAGAACATTGTCTTATTTTTGCAGAGCAGCCTTGATTCAAATGCATGGCTAGAAGTATCTAAATATACAAAGTTCTTTTTTAATAAATAAAAATTTATGTCACTGGGAAACATCCCAGGTATCCTCCTTCATCATTTCCCATGGTCTTACTTCTCAAGTTGATAGACTCTTTATTATTGTTACATGTATGTATGTATGTGTGTGTATATATGTAATATATATGTAACATGTGCACAAACATATAAATACAACCCGCTGAAGATTTTTAAAAAACATTTTATTGGTTCTTTGTGAGTATCATATCATGTGCCCCATTCCCTCTCATCTCCTCATTGCCTCATATCTGCCCTTTGTCCTTGCCACCTATCCCTCAAAATAAAACATACACACACACACACACACACACACACACACACACACACACCACACACACACACACACCACACACACACACACACACACACACACACACACACACACACACAACAATAACAACAACAACAACAGCAACAGCAACAAAAACAAAAACAAAAACCAAACAAATCATAGATCACTAGTCTCAATGATCAAGATCTCTGGTTTCTATACCATCAATACTGGATCCTCACTGGGACTCCTCCCAGGTATCTTGTTGTTGCCCTGTGTCATGGAGATCCTGCAGCCCCAGATCAGCAGGACTGGTCATTCCACACATCCCAACCATTCTCAGATAATACAGATTTTGGGGTGGACCAATTCAGAGCCCTGGAACTGGACCTGGGACCAGCCTGCCTACTCCCCATTATCTGTATCACCAGGGTGAGCTCTCTAACACTGCTCTGACTAGGCCACCCAATGCCTCCAGAGGCAGGAGGCAGGGTCACCTCTATAGCTCTCATCCTTTGAGGGCTGGCTTATCCCTCACCCACACCTCCAGAGCCAGCTCCACTGTGCTGCCTAGGCAGGATTCAAGGCCCAGTACCCCAAGTGCTACAGCCTATGAGAGGCCAGCTCTCCCTCACTCAAGATCTCAGTGCTCGCTCACCTGCACCTCTGCCACCAGGATTAGCTCCATTGTGCTGCCTGGGTGAGGCACAGGCCACTCTCCCAAGTGCTGCCTCCAGTTCTCTCATCTCTCACATCACATCCAGCACCTCCAGTGGTGGGCAGGGCCAGTTATGCGCTGTCCCTGGATATCCACATGATCTCCCATGACTGCCCTGACCAGAGAAATCCTCATGATGTTTAGTGGTAATATGAGCCATGGACTCAGACACTGACCCCTACTACTGTGTAGCTATAGACTCAGACATGACCCTCAGTGGCAGCCTAGGCAGGCTACTACTCTACACTCTCAAGTCTCCAGTTCCATCTCTCTTCATAGTGATCAAGCTGTCCTGCTTCTCTTTCTCTCCGTTCTGACCACCGCATACTCACACGTTGTGGTAGCTCCTGCTGCAGGCTGGCCAAGTGGCTTGGGAGGTCCCTGGGAGACACCCTCTATCGGTGCTGAATGGCATGGTGGCAAGCAGGTGACTATGGCCTTCCTGTGCTATGCACTGGAAAGCAGGTCTGTGGGTGTCATGGTGAATCAAAGGTCTCTGTTTTCCTCCTCCTGTGTTGTGCTACCTGAATTTGATTTGATTTGATTTGATTTGATTTGATTTGATTTGATTTGATTTTTATAAGTCCTAGGCATAAGACAGCTGTGGCTACCAAGCCAGACATCAAGCTAGGAAGAATGGTCAATGGCCAAGCTTTGGAACCTCTTTAAGCCAGTGTCACATTCCATACTCAGGATGTATGTCTGAGCTATGTAATGAGACTCTTCCTACAAACAAATAATTTTGTAAGAGACAACATCATATTTCTTTTACCCTTCAGTCACAATTAAATTTTTCATTGGCAGTTCAATATCTCAAAGATAATATGTAGCTATGTCTTAATAAAAAAAATAACCCTCTTAGGTTAACCTCGATACCTGTATAGCTTATAGATTGTGGTTGTACTGGGAATGAAATAAAATGAAACCTCTGGATAGAAATAAAGTCTTCTAGGTAAAATAACTATTGAAGCTAAGAGTATTCCATGATAAATAGATGATAGATAGATAGATAGATAGATAGATAGATAGATAGATAGATAGATAGATATGGTAGACAAGAATGCTCTTGTTTGTAGGAAATTCAAACTATCCTATCGAAAAGTACTAGCTCAGTAGGTGAGCAATTTTCTCTAAATGGTTCAGGAAGAAAATTGTTAAGTTCTATATACTCAACCATCCCTTGGAGTTGTTTCAGAATTAAAAACAAAAACAAAACAAAAAGTCTAGCAGCTATAAAATATTCATTTTCTTAGAATATGAATTCTAAGAAAATCTAGATTGATTTAAGGCAGGCCTCAGGCATGTACATTTTTTTAAAGGTGCCTGAAAGTTAGAAAAGAGGACCCGGACAGGGCAAGAGGAGAAGTGTAAATGAATACAAAGTACAATGTATACATGTTTGGGACATCACAGAGGATACCGTTAAGTTTTACAACTAATATTTGTGATTCTAGTATTTTTGGTGTTCTTTTAGTCTTCCATTGTGCAATCAGGATTGAGAGCCATTGCTCTAGACTCTAGACAAACCTTTTAATTTTACAATAAAATGAGCAAAATTCAAACACCAGACTAGAGTGATGCATATGGTAGAACCATGTTCAGAAGTCAGATTTTAAGACTCTTTGTTGACCCATCCATTCACTGTATTGACATTCCATCCCAAGCACTGATCTGGGTATTTTAAATGAAACACTTTTAATAATAATAATAATGTCTACCCAAGTGCAGACCTTATTTTGTATAAAGATTTTAATATTTCATTTGGTAGTCAAGGTTGCCCCCTTGAGTATTATTACCTCAGCTTTGCAGACAAGGATACACAGGTTAGAGCAAGCGTATGATTTTTGCCACTCTGGCCAGAGCTGTTCAGACACACTCCAGTATTTTCATAGAAATTGAGAATGTTTGATTTCAAATTAATAACAAAGAGAATAAGCTCTGGTCACACACAGGAACTCTACATCCCAGTAGGAATGCCATTGTGGAGAACATTATAAAAGAAGATGCAAGCTGGAAACTGAAAAGCAGTTTTGGAAAGATTTTCAAAGCAAAGAGAAAAAACAGAAGAGCAGAGTGTATGAACAAAGTAAAATAGAGGCCTTTGGGGCTGGAAAGATGGTTCAGCCGTGAAGGACACTTCCTGCTCTTCCAAAGGACCCAAGCTCATTTTCCATCACCCCTGTTGGACAGCTCACAAATGCCTGGAACTCCAGATGCAGGAGACCAGATGCACTTTCTGGCCTCTGTGGACACCCACATCTTAGAGAAGATAGATAGATATACACACATACACATATGCACACACACACACACACCCTAAACAAATAAACTTCAGTGTTTTAGTGGAAGAAAGTAAGCAGGCTTGGAATGCATAAAATCCTGTTTCAAAAACAACAACAAAACCCCCAAAATGTAAGGGATGTGTTTTCCCCACCTCTGCTCCCAATATTGAAAACCCATCAAAACACCAAGAGTCCTCCAGTGAGTCGTCTGAGCCGGTAAAAAGGCACAGTTTGTGCTGGCTTTGCTGAAAGTCTTAGAAATTTCATCAGCTCATATTAGAATGAGTGGAGGAGACAAAATGGCAACCAACAGATTGAGAAAAGATCTTTACCAATCCTAAATCTGATAGGGGGGTAATGTCCAATATATATAAAGAACTCAAGAAGTTGGACTCCAGAAAATCAAATTACCCTATTAAAAATGGGTACAGAGCTAAACAAAGAACTCTCAACTGAGGAATACTGAATGGTTGAGAAGCACCTAAAAAATGTTCAACATCCTTAATCATCAGGGAAATGCAAATCAAAACAACCCTAAGATTCCACCTCACACCAGTCAGAATGGCTAAGATGAAAAATTCAGGTGACAGCAGATGCTGGCGAGGATGTGGAGAAAGAGGAACATGCCTCCATTGCTGGTGGGATTGCAAGCTCATACAACCACTCTGGAAATCAGTCTGGTGGTTCCTCAGAAAATTAAACATAGTACTACTGGAAGATCCAGCAAAACCACTCCTGGGCATATACCCAGAAGATGCTCCAACTTGTAATAAGGACACATGTTCTACTATGTTCATAGCAGCTTTATTTATAATAGCCAGAAGCTGGAAAGAACCCAGATGTCCCTCAACAGAGGAATGGATACAGAAACTGTGGTACATTTATACAATGGAGTACTACTTAGCTATTAAAAACATTGAATTTATGAAATTCATAGACAAATGGATGGATCTGGAGAATATTATCCTAAGTGAGGTAACCCAATCACAAAAGAACACACATGATATTTATTCAGTTAGTGATAAGTGGATATAAGCCCAGAATCTCAGAATACCCAAGATACAATTTGCAAAACACGTTAAACTCAAGAAGTAGGAAGAACAAAGTTTGAATTTGTTGATCCTTTTAAGAAGGGGGAACAAAATACCCAAGGCAGGAGTCACAGAGACAAAGTTCAGAGCAGAGACTGAAGGAATGACCATCCAGAGGCTGCTCCACATGGGGATCCATCCTATAAACAACCACCAAACCCAGACACTATGGCAGATGCCAAAAAGAACTTGCTGACAGGAACCTGATAAAGCTGTCTCCTGAGAGGCTTTGCCAGTGCCTGACAAATACAGAAGTGGATGCTCACAGTCATCCATTTGACAGAGCACAGGGTCCCCAATGAAGGAGCCAGAGAAAGTACACAGGGAGCTGAAGAGGTTTGCAGCCCTATAGGAGGAACAACAATATGAACTAACCAGTACCCCCAGACCTCCCTGGGACTAAACCACCAATCAAAGAAAACACACGGAGAGACTCATGGCTCTAGCTGCAAATGTAGCTGAGGATGGCCTAGTTGGTCATCAATGGGAGGAGAAGCCCTTGGTCCTGTTAACGTTCTATGCCCCAGTATAAGGGAATGCCTGGGCCAAGAAGCAGGTTGGGTGGGTTGGGAAGCAGGGGGAGAGGGGGAAGGGGATAGGGGATTTTCGGATGGGAAACTAGAGAATGGGACAACATTTGAAATGTAAATGAAAATATGTAATTAAAAAAAAAAAAGAACAACTAGAGGCCCCTGACTGGGATTGTGACTGCAGGCATCCAAAATATTACTTGTTTTACATGATTCACCTGAGGAAACAGGCTTGATGGTGGGAGGCCATTTTAGTTGGGACACAGAATCTGGACTCCTTCTACTGCCTAGACTGACACTTGCCTTGAAGCACAAGCAGTCAGGCGAAGTAATGATGAACCCAGGCTCTGCCCACCACATCTCATCTGTCAGAATTCTCCAACCCTCCACACTGTTTAGACATTGGGTATCATCAGTATCACAAGTTTATGGGAAGGAGATAGGTAAGCCATCATCTTGCATGTAGGTAATGAGTTGGATGCTTGCAGTCACAACTCTAGTCAAGGGACCTACACTTACTCTGATGCAATAGATTAGAACTAAAGTCTTAGTATCAGCATTGATGAATGCTCATTTGACTTTTTTGTGATTACTTGTAGCATCTGAAATTCATGTATGTTGGGATCAAAAACATGATGACAGGAAGAGTTAAATTGTGTCTGAAAGGACTGGTTTATAACTCTTACCTCCAGAATGACCTGATACCACTGTGTCCCGGGCAGAAAAAAAAAAAATATATATATATATATATATCATAAGGCATCCTTTTAACTTGTTAACAGACAAAAATGCTATTTGCCAACAACAACTGAGTCTGTTAATTTTTCACTTGATAAACTCCTAATAAATAATATAAGTAAAATTTTTTGCCAAAAATAAAAGAACAAACTAAAATTAAAAATACATTATTAAAACTCTATGAAAATACATTGTAAGTCATAGTTAATTAATTTTGATGTTCTGTAGGACTCGGTTACCCCTAAGTCACTGTAATCAGCCTTTAGCTGCACATGATAAGGAGGAAAAGAGCCATACAGGTCAGCCATGAACTCTTCCTACCGGGGCCTTAAATTTATCTTTGTAATTGTCTGTAAAGGGATGCATTTTGGCTAGGAGGCTGGCTCTGCAAGTCAATCATTTGCTCTGCAAGCCTCGTGATGAGTGCAGATCACCATAGCCTACAGAAAAACTAGAGGTAGTACACAGTTCTGTGCTCTGCTGTCTGAACTTTGGATTCTTTTTTCTTTTTCTTTTTTCTTTCTTTCTTAAAGATTTCACATGTGAGGGAAGACAGGTGACATTTTGTCTTTCTTCCTCCTTTTCATAGTAGGTGGTCTGTTGAACTGTCTGTTATAATTAAGATTGACACTCAAGATCTTTATATATTGCTTCTCCATCCTTGTAATATAGTCATAATGGCTGAAGCTCAGTGAGCATGTTTAAATTCAGCCAGGAGAAGAAGGAAATAAGGTGTAGATGATGAAGCCCAATGCATAACCCACAGGTGTAGAGATAGCACCCATCCTATGATACCCATTACATTTTACCTAGGGACATCTGCTTCCATCCATCCATAAGAAGTACCAGGAATTATAGAGTCTGGCTGCTAAGTCCTATGCTCAGGTTACACTAGAAGAGCAATACTGGGATTTAATATAAATCTATATCATTAGGGTGTAGGGAAAAAATGTTTATTTCCCTCACACATCACTATGCTCATGGAGAAGGCCACTACAACAACAACAAAACAGATAAACAAGAAAACACACACACACACACACACACACAAGTTTGCGCAGTATAAGTTTGGTGTGGTGTGGGAATCTTCGTAATAAGAAGCCTAATGAAGCAGGTCACCGTTTTCAATGCTGTTGTAATGAAGAGTGACCAGTCACAGGAGAATTCGATTAGAGAATAAGGAAGAAAACCTAACAAGCTGGAGAATCCTATCAGGCTCCTCCTGTTTCCTCAACTCATTTCCTCAACATCTAAGAACTACTGTGAATGAGGCCTGATGGTTTTCCCAGGAGGATGGTCTTCATAGTCTTTAGGATTTGGCTGTTGGCTCAGATATGCAGATGCCATGTTACATTGTAGCATGTCCTGAATTCCACTAGCATGATTCTGAGAGTTCACAATTACATATGTAAGCTTTAAACAAGAAGCTGCCGATAAGTTCTCCAAGAATCTCAGCTTGGTATATAGCTCAGTAACAGAGCACAGGTGTTAAGTAGCCCAACTTCCTTCCATCTTATCTCCCGGAAAAGGTATGTGATCTCCTTAAGTAGGGAGCAAAAGCCAGCATTAAAATAAAGTGCAATCTGTCATATAACTTACAGTCTGACCTAGATCTAATAATAGAACCATATTAAAAACTAAGAAGAGTAGAATAGACCCCACATGACATGGCACCACCATACAGAAGAAAGGAGTTCCCAGACATGGTATGTCACTGTGAGAAAACTGTAGCTTTCACTAGATGAAATGGAAAACTTTCAAAAGTATCAGGCTGTCTTTTCCACCTAGCAACAGTGTATTCTTCTGGGACAGGCAGTAGGGTCTCCACCATCTCCAAGATAGCCTCCTGTCTTTTACTTGTACTCTGAGACAGCCTCTAAAGATGGATGGTGTTTGAAGCCCTGTACTGTGTGAGGATGTAACAACCCCACAAGAACACTGTTTCGGGGAAGTCAGTTTGTTGCTGTCAGCAACAACTGTAGCAGCCTCAATTATGAACTGTGGACCTCATTTTTCTAACATTTCATATTCTTTGCTAACCACTGAGTTGTCAATTTCAGTAAAAAATTAGATTTCAAGCTAAGAAGGTGGTTCGGTTGGTAAAGTACAAAGATATAGTTCCATTCCCATGACCAAACATTTAAGAAGCCTTGGAGATGCACATCTGTAATCCAGTGCTGGAGAAACAGAAGTAGAAGGAGCTATCCCTGGAACTTGCTGGTCAGCCAGTCTAGTCAAATTAGCAAGTTCTGGGGCCAGTAAGAAACTCTGTCTCAAAATAATAGTGTAGAAAAAAAAATTAAGGAAGATATCTACCATCAACCTCTGGGCTCCACACAAGTGTACATATGAGCATGTACGTACATGCGTACACTCACACAAACATAAGGTAGAGATTTCTGTTTCTTTGGAAAGTCAGTTAGGTTATAATGATGTTTTTCTGGGCAAACAGGTGAAAGAATGTTTTGCTGTAGCAAACACGTGAAAGGATATGTGAGGATTAGAAACAATGCAAATGTGACCCCACAGCCAGGGGGAGCTCGAGCACTGGCTCGCCTCGATCCCCTCTCAAGCCTTTGCGCGGATGGGTTCTTTGTATGGATTGCTGCTTCCGCGGACCCGGCCTATTGGTGAGCCTCTTTCTTCTAGATTGACCTGCCCTTGCTGAATCATGTCTGATGTCTGCTGAGCAGACGGAACTACAGCAACTGACTTGTGTTTTTGTTTTTCCTAGTGGACTAGACTTAAGACATCTAAGATTGGAATCACTATAAAGAACTATTGCTAAGCAGGTCTATTTCCCCCGTATCCTAATAACCTTTCATTTCCACTACCTCTGATGGGTGATGGGCTAGAGGGGAGGTTGAACCCTTATTAAAGTAGGCTGTGACAAATATATGCCTACACAATTCATGCAAACCCTTAGATTTGTTGAGACTAGGACATACATCAATATTGAAGGTGATAGCTGTATCTACTGTAGTGCAACATCAAGAGAAGTTTTAGAGCATGAGACAGATTAGGGGGATTAGACTATGTGGTAGCTTAAGTTAGTTTTCAACAGGATGGTTTCCTGACTTGATGAAATTAGATTCTTATGATAAATTCCTATAACCTAAGGTACAGAATACCACATGAGGAAACATGTAGAAGTGTGATCCCGAGCCAAAGAGAGATCATTTGTGGTTTGTAAGTTGAACGGGCTCCTCCACCACCATAGATGGCCATCTCCTAGAGAGAGTCCTAGTCATCATATTCTGATGTGAGTCGGTGTGTAAAGCATAGGCAATCAGTACAGAGTCGTTACGGTAAAACCAGAGATAAAGCACTAAAGCACAGCTCAAACGCAGCACAATTAGATGAATCATTAACTAATTTGGACATCTAGTGAATTTGTGTATTAACTTGAAATATTCAGGATCTGTGGATGAAGCATTGACAGGGATGTGAGCTATAGCTAGGGAATATGAATTATTTGGAAATACATTAAGACTATATTTGCTATTGGAAAAATTCAGGGAAGATTAGAAAATAAACTCATTAAAAATTTTAATTCCCGTTAACAATTATAAAGATAGAATACAGCTGGAAACCCGGTAATAATAATACATACAGGACAGGAAATTGGCTTGTGTGCCTGGGGCGGGGGCTGGGGGGGGGCTTTTTCCTTTCTTTCTATTTCTCCTCTGTACTGCCATTTTATGTAAATAGTTTATCTAATTCCACTCTGAGTGAAGTGACAGACTGGACTGTAGCTTAAATCAATCAGTTGGTCAGAGAGTAACATTCGAGGCCAAATGCGGAGAAAATAAATACACCATATGCGTTAATCCTCTAGAGCTCCGTTCAGATCCCGTCGGTGGAAAATTATGACAGGGTGCTGGCTCTCTGGTCTCCCTCGACAGTCAGGGCTCGTCCTCTGCCCGTATAAATCTGAGCTTATGTCTGGATTTGTTTGGGAAGAGAAATGAATAGCAAAGCAAAGCACACACCAGGGAAATCCAACAAGACCATCATTAATGTGCTAAATATTTCTAATATCTATCAGCCTCCTAGAGCCACGCTGCAAGCGCCCCTCATAGCAGTAAAGCTGTCTTCACCCACTGAAGCGCAGCAGATGAGGAGACATTTGCATTTGACTTCTGCTGACCAAAACTGAGGCATTAAAATGCTATCTGGGAAGTCCACCAAGACACAGAAGAGCAAAGCGGGGCTCCCCACATCCCACCCCCTGCCCCCGGTGTCGTTTCTTACAGAAGTCCCCTTAAGAGTGCTCAGTAGGGTGTGACCATATTGCTCTCTGTAGCCATCATATGGTTTGCCCACGCAGACTCGGAATTGTTTTGTGGATGTGAAATATTGTATGTTACCCCGAGAGCTGTGGAGCCAGTGCATCCAGGAACCCGTGTTGAGACTGACAGTTACATTGTGTCTGTGAATAGCGAGAGGGCACAATCACAAACACAAACGGACCCAGACAGAATGTCCTGACCTTTCAGAAAAAGGCTGATTGGATATGGTGTGAGCTTGCCTTCTTCTCCTCTGCAGGGCATTACACCTTTCTCAGACCACTTTCTCAGACCAGGCAGCCATAGGAGAGCGTCTCTTGGATTCTTTATGTTAAATTATTTATGGGGGGGAGGGACAAAAGCCACCTCTCCTCACATAATTTATTCCTCATACTTTTTTATATTAACATGATGCAGACATTAATAACAGAATGCTACCTTCATTAGCCCAGCATGGCATTCATTCCTACACTTCAATTTAAAAAAAAAATGAAGACAAATGCCCAGATATGAGGATATTTAACGAATGCTTCCAAGCAAATATTATTGATGTCCCTAATAAATTACCATTTACAATCACAGTTCACCAAAATGCCAGCTTTTTTAGGATATTAAACACTCAGAAGGGCAGATGAGTAGTTGATATCTTATATCTGGATTTGCAACAAATAAGGTTGCTAAATAATGAAGATAAAACTAATTTACTGATGAGGCTGTGATATCATGATAAGCTAATTATAGACTGTGTTTCTGTATATCCATCTTTCAAGCTCAGCTTCTTTTACTTATATAAGCAACTATCAAATAATCACTTAAATAATCAAATACGAGGACAATATGCTTATGTGGAAATATCTCTGTGGCCTAGCACCTAATCCACTCTGCCACTCTTTCTGATACATCATGGCTAAGCGATAAGACAGAGGACAAGGGATGAAGCAATCGTTATTTGATGTGTTTATTTATACATTATTAAATAGACATGGTGAAGTGAGGTTCTGATCCTCGGGAAACTTCGATTTCTATAAATAAATAAAAAAATGCTTATTGTTGAAAATAGCTCCTCCTTATTCTTACTAACCGTTTTCCTCTTTGCGTTTCTTTTCTGATATATTTTCCTCTTTAGGACAAATGCCATCAGCCTTTCCAAGGACTCTCCCTCTCCCTCTCCCTCTCCCTCTCCCTCTCCCTCTCCCTCTCCCTATCTCCCTCTCCCTATCTCCCTCTCCTCTTCCCTCTCCCCTCCCTTCTCTCTTTCCCCCTCTCCTTCGCCTTCCTTCTCTCATTTTCTTTTCTCTCTCTCTCTCACTCTCTCTCCTTCACAAGATTTCTAGACTGCCTCTATAACTAACAAAATATCTCCTTCTACCTAATAATTTTGATTTCCACGGCTTTTTTGTTATGTAAACACAATTTATATAACACTAGATTTATAAGAAAAAATTAAAATACATATAAAAGTATAGAGTGTTTATTGTACTTTACTGCTATCTTCCTTAAATCAGAAGCCAGGACTTTAGTTCTATTTATATTTCTGTACTCTAAGCTTTCGCCAAAGTCTAATGGTGCTTCTGGAATTTCTTACATTTCTGTTTTACAAGTGGGAAGCGTTTTCTAAGTCAATTAGCATGCTAAAGCATGAGTTTGGTTCTGTGCTCCATTAAAGTCAACTAAATGGAGGCACTGCATGTCTTTATTTCAAAAATAAAGCTGAACAATTAAATCCCGTGTCTCTTTGCTCAGCTTTGATCCCACACAAAGCGTTTCCACTTGCTGCCTTTGGATGTAATGTTGACAAAGTCAGTAACCATCCGGCACCACGGTAACAGGCATGGCGGAATTCCTTGTTTCTGCTCAATCAGTCTGTGTTCAAACTATCAGTTTGATTTATTTGTCCACATTGACCCTTATTCACCACTTAATTATCCTCATATAATCTTTCAAGAGGCTCCTGACACAAGGAGAAAGACAATGGCTGAAGTTCTGTAAGACAACAGTTGACCTGATGGGCGCAGACGAAGACCATGGGTCGAAGGTTGTTTGCCGAAGAAGCAGCCACTTCTCCTGTCCGAGAGCTGTGGCCTGGGCTCCTCTCTGTGGGTGCCCAGGGCTGTCCGGTCAAGCTGTTAATCAGCCTGAGAGTGCGTGCAAGCCAGCACGCTGGGACATCCACGGCCATTCACTCTCACGACTTCACTCACACTCATAATTTCTTAAAATTATATTTAGAATGCAGCAGGGGGTGGGAGGGGAATCTGCACTTGAATTTCTACTGCATCTTTGTCAGAGCACAGTTGCCAGTGAGACCGGAAATGCGTTTCCTCGCAGTTTCAGAAGTACATACGTGAGATGAGAAAAAGCACTGCAGACATTGATTTGCTTAGCTTCATGATTGATCTCTAAACACTGATCTCGTGAGCTACACTTTTAGTTGGAAGCAAATTAAGACCTTCTTCTATACCTCGTCAGAAACACCGTTGTCAGTGACCGATTTACCTGGAAGGCACAGCTTTCTCTCAGGACTTTTGAAGTTGGACAGTGATTCTACATTCACAGCTGCTAAAATTCAAAATAAATAAATGATAGTTAGAAACACAGAGAGCAGTCATTAACATTTACCAAAAAATCAATAGCGTGAAAAGCATAATTTTACATTTATGAAGTAATTTCTTATAAAATTTTGAAAATCTCTCCTGGCAAGTTGAGCTTCATTTCACTTGGCTAAACCATAATATTGTCAAAATTGTACCTATTTATTTTACAACATATACCCAAGCTCAATTTGTCCCTCCCTCTCATTCATCTATGGAATTCTGGTCTCCATGGTTACTGGTGTAACTGACATCAGCCTAACTGTGCCCATACATTAAAAATGGTGCATCAGCACAGGGTAGACCTAACACTAGAAAAGCACCTAAGAATCACTGACCCTGCACGGTCTCCATGTCCTGGTGGTGTTTAGCATCTTTAGAACCTTTTGTTCTTTGTGATGGGTACATGCTCTATCACAAAGGTTGCCACACAGAGACAACCTTGTAAGAAGTGGATTAATTGCAGATGGTAAGTTCAAAACAAAAATATACTAGGCTACTGCAATAGTTACTTGGTAGGGTTTTGCTGCTTTTCCTGTAATTAAGACCGTAGGAAGCATTTCCGGAAATCAGTGTGAAAGCCGCCATCTTGTATATAGCACAGCCCCGAGAAAATCTGAAATCCCCATCTAGTGGCCAATGACGTTCTGCGTGGTTGGCTGTGAAGTCGGTGCGTATTTAAGGCCACTGGCTTCCCTGGGCATCCCGTTCAAGTGTGCTACTTTCGATGACAGCTCACATGAACAGTCCTGGGAACGCAGCGGGTGTATCTGAGTGCTTGATCTGGGGTAAGCACTGTGAGCCTACAACCCTGCACACCCAGGTTAGATGAAGCAGATTCAGTTTTGTCATTCTTCTCTCTGTATAATTCATAACATGCCCCAGACCTTAAAGAATACATGCAGGTCTTCCAGCTTGGATATTATATGGTTTTAAAACCAAATTTTAATTCTTGATGCTGAAAAAAACACAGAGAGAAGAAGAATCAAGAAGGGGAGCAGGTGGCAGTTTGGCCTCCATGCTCCTCCTTAGACCGGTCCACTCTCCTTCTACTGGCCTCATCCTTTGCTGCCACTGATAAATCCATTCCATGTGCTGTGCACCTGGATCACATGGGCTAAGATCTGCCAAGGGCTCCTGGCCAATAGCAGGGCATCACTGGGAAGGTGATGAAATCAGAATCATGCATTAAGGGTGGTTCCAACAGAAATCCTGCTCCAAAAAAGGACCTGGGGCTACTTTCTCTAAAAACACCTGATTTCAATCTACATGTTGCTTTGTTACCCCTTTCCTTTCAACCACTAGCTACGATGAAAGTCAATGTCTAGCTCTTGCATGGCCAACGATTAAGCATGAAATACTAACATAGATAAATTCCACGGTGAAAAAGAATAGTTGAGCACAGCAAGAAGGGTGTCCTCTCTTCAACACACTGCACCAGTCCCTGGCCCAACTAGTCTCCCAGCCAACAGAATTAGTGTGATCCTTACCAAGAACACAAGAAGGAACTGGACTGCTGAGACAACTCCAAAATCATGGGGTTATTTGTGCCATTGTGGCCATGGTTAACACTTTGCTAGGTTTGCCTTTGATAAGAGCAGAAGTTGGAGATGGTACACACCTTTATCTTCCTGAGAGAACATGGATAAATATCACTTGATCTTCTGTATTGGTTGAAGCTTTGAGAAGTGTATTTGGTACCTTTAAAGCATATTGAATACCTTTCTCTTCTTAACACCTCTAGACTCTTGAAAAGGATTGTTTTTCAAGAATTACAGTTAGCTTATATGGAAATGGGGACCTAGACTCTTAGGAAGTCTGCACAGAGAACAGCACACCTGTTATGAAGAATGCAATCTACAAACAGCTTTCCTTTGATCCAGTTCTGTGTGTGAGTCTACAAGTTAGTCTCAAGTTAATGTAGAACTTGCTGCTGCAAGCACTTTGAACAAAAGGGCATCGGAAAGCATCAGAAGCCAGGTCTCTCGATCTCGCTCCTGTAATTTGTCCTCCTGTAAAGCAAGCCACGGAAAGCAGAATTCTTCTTCCCCAGGGAGATCACTCCTCTCTGCTTTGTCCTTACGGTCCCTCTTTCCTGAGGAGCCCTGTCCTGTGTCTAGAAGAAATGCCACAGAAAAGTCAAAGAGAATCTGAGCCACAGGAGTTGCTGGCTTTCCATCTCAGATCACACTCTAGCTCCAGACCACACTGTTGTGTCTAGTTACATTGTCATGTGAGTGCCTGGTCCTCATGAGTGCCTGGTCCTCATCAGCCCTACCTAGGAAAAATGGACAATGTTCCCTGGGTTTTTTAATTGTCATTTCTGAAAGCCATCACTTTGGGTCATGCAAAACGTTGGCTAAGTAAACTTTCTATGCTTTTCTCTTGTCCACCTATGTTCTGAGTAGGAGTTCTGGCCATGACGCTTACAATAAGGAAAACATACTTTTGTGTCCTTATATATAATATCTGTGGATCCGGTGCCACCATCCTTTCAAGGGTGAACTGTCTTACACTCAGGTGAAGTCATCAGAATTCAGACATTGGTCTGCCATTCATAGGTTTCTCCACCCCAAGCTCTCTATATCACCTCACTTAGCCACTGCTTATCCCTAGCTGGCCACTGTGGTAAAAGGTTAATCACAAACGTGGGTATTTATAGGGAATAATATGATGGGAGTAACCACATGTGGGTGAAAAAGAAATGAAAAGTCATGGCGACACAGAGCTTGTGACTATCCTGCAATTGGGATGGGAAACAAACAAAGGGGTCAGAATTCTGCCTGTCAACACAGGAAGAAAAGCAGACTGCTGGCTGGAAATATTAATCTGATCTTGGATGCTGGTCATAGAGGCTACACTCAGGAAGCTGAGGCAAGAGGATTGACAAGAGTTCTAGGCCAGTTCTAGGCTACGGTGAAACCAACCAACCAACCAACCAACCAACCAAACAAACAAACAAACCTGTTGTGTTAGGAAGTTGACAGTTGTTGCCTCAGAGAGCATGTGGCAGTGTCTGCAGACAGTGAGGAGTAGCATGTCACTGGCATCTGGTGTGACATGGCCAAGGGTTCTGTAAGCATCCTAGAATGCACATAGAATGTACACACAGAGCAGCTGCCTACAACAAAGAAATTTCCAGGCCCAAGTGTCAGCTGCGCTTTAAAGCAGAACTCCACTGAGGAAGCCAGTCTTCTTTCCTTGCATGGTTATTTCCCAGTAACATGCTTGAAACATTCTGGCAATAGTGACAGACAGAAATGTGCTTAGAACATTAATTCATAATTATGAGATGATTGCGATATTTCTAGAATGGGAAATCAGATATTTAAATGCACATGTCTCTAAAGATTGGTATAAAAGAAATAATTAACATCCAAAGTATCTATGACTCTTAAATCACAAAACTACTACTAAATGTTAAATATTGGGCTAAAATACAGAGCACATTTCATCTTTTAATGAAGAGAATTCTTTCTGTAAATTACTAGAACTCTTAAGGAGTTGGAACAAGTACTATCCAAAGTAGACGAGGAGCCACAGAGTATGGTACAGGAACACTGGGGTGAGCTTGTGATTGCACTAAGCCTGGTCTCTGCTCAGTGACTGTATTGTGTTCAGGTCTAAACCCACAAGGGCATCCTACAAAAAAAAAGGGTAGATTTAATATAGCTTCATCACATGTGTAAAAGCAAAACAATTGGGGGGGCATATTCATTAAATGAAATATAAAAACTCTAACTTGCTCATTGAAAACTAAGTACTTGTAGAGGAAACAAAGACACTTTATTTTCTTATTCTGCAGGAGTATTTCTAATATAATAAGACACCGAGACTGTGTTTAGCTCAAAGTCTATATGGTTGACTCCAAAGTTCAAAATTGCTTTGTTAGATGTAAGCCTTTGTCCCTGGACGGACAGGCTTCTGTCTCTTAGGAAAGAAAATTAAGTTGTATTTTCTATGTGGTGGTTCCTGAATGCAGAATTTTAGATCCGCTTTAATAAAACACGTGGCTGTGTAAGATTTTATGTTAGTAACGGTGATGGAAAGAACATTGATTTATTATTATTATTATTATCATTATTATTATTATAGAAAATTTATGATCACAAATTCAGCATCTATCAAAGAGTTTGGCCACAGTGCACCAAAAAAGCCTCCACCTACTGGGCAATGTTACGACAGGGCAAGATAAAAGCAAAGCTGGTTCCCTTCTTCCCATCACAACAAAAAGGTCGATAAAGCACACACTTGATATCAAACAGAGCTTCCTGCTGGCTTCAGTTACCTGGGAGTCTGGAGCCTGTGGTTTGAGTAATGTTCTGTCCACAATGCCGGGCAGCAGAAGCATAGAGAGAATGTCGGGCTTCCAGCCGGCTGAGCGAGCGCCTAACAACTTCAGACTCATTCTTTATTCTCCATCAGAAACGATAGCAAATGTGTTAAAAGGAAAAAAAAAAGTATTCACCGATCTTCTGATGTTGCCTTTTTTGGTGCTAGGAATTGTGTAACAGAGGTGATCCAGACGAGGTGATCCGCCCTTGAGCTACCTTCCAGGGTCATGTAAGTTTGCAAAAGAACCGAAAAGGAAGAGTTTTGCATAGTTCCTCTTGAAAACAAATGGTTTTTGTTTGTTTGTTTTATGTTTGTTTGTTTGTTATTGTGGAAAATTCCTGAAGAAATAAGATAGAGGTTGCTGGGGTGGGCACTGCAGATGACCAGGTGAAAACAGGACCAAACAGAGTACACATGTGCAGCATAAGTGCAAACATTGTAACTTTTATCTCTTTGATCCTGAGAAATTTTGTCAAAGTAATGACGTTAATATTTTTAAACTCTATATTTTGGTATGCAATAGGACATTTATCCTAGAGTCCATAAGAATGATTTTTTTAAATATGAATGCTTATATCAGTACTAAAGAGGACTCTGCTTGAATCCTCAGGTACTTACCTCATTTTCAAGTGTATCAATTAAAAAGATTACATAATAGGTGCTCTGAGTGGACACATAATTTTCTCACCATTTCTAAACATTCCTACCAAAAGTATAACGTTTAGCTGCCACCCAAACGGTGGAAATGCATATGTACATCTGCGACTTACAAACTGTGTTTTGAGAAACGCTTGTGAGGGAATGCTGCAGCTGCTGATAGGTTGACCTTTAGATTAAAGGAAGGAGAAGACAAACAAAATTCTGGCATGACTGAAACAGAGTGGTAGAAGCCCCGGAGAAGGACCACCAGGGGGCAGCATCCTCAAGCGGTTGTGATGGGGTGAGGCGCCCCCCCCCCCCCCCGCAAGGTTGTTGGTTAGCTCCAGCTATTTAGAACCAGAACCGTTTTCTGATTTCCAAGTTAAAACCCCTAAGTACAAAAACATGTGTCCCCACCCCCAATGTGAAACGGACGAAATTCAAAAGCAAAAATAATACTTTATGCAGCTCAGCATGTACCCTACATCGTTCTGAGCGATGTACATGGATCAAGCAGCTGCCATGACAACCTTTGCAGTGTAAACACTGTTGCTAGTACATTAAAATCACGTGTGCATTTATATGATGCATTGTCTATGATTTTTAATTGAAATTTACAAATGAGGAAACCGGGACACAGAAGTTTATCACGTGCTCATGCCATACAAATACCAAATACCAAGTACCAGAGCTGAGATTCGGACCAAAAGCTCTGGCCCAGAGATCAGATCTGAGACTGAGCCAACAGACTGAGGCTCTCAAGGCAGTGTTTCCTTGTTGGCGCACTATCAAGTTCAGCTACCAGCGCAAGGTCCAACTTATGGCCTTGTCTGGAACACAGCTTCTGTGTGCTGAATCTCTTGAAAACACTTCCCCCGAAAGTTTTACCCCAACAATGCTGCTTTCTTCGTAATCGTGGCTAAATTCTCAGCTCTGGCCAACCAGCATTGAGTATCCAGCAAGGATTTTACTTTAGTAGTTCTGGTATCTTGTTCATCACAGATGGTTCTTCATCCCCAGCTAACCAAAACTACAGATCCTTCACACAAAATGTCCTGTAGAGTCTTTTCTTCCCGCTGACACTGCACAAGCTAGGCCTCCAGGTTTTTTTTTTTTTTTTACTGTTTGCAGCAAGCTCTTACAGAAGTGACTCAATGGCTTTTCTAGCCCCAAGTTTCACAGAACAGTTCATCCTCAAAAGCAGTGAGGACAGGAACTCAAACAGGGCAGGAGTTCATTCAGGGCAGGAGCTGATACAGAGCATGGAGGGGTGCGGCTTACTGGCTTGCTCCTCATGGCTTGCTCAGCCTGCTTTCTTGTAGGAGGCCAGGGATGGTGCCACCTACAGTGGCTGGGCCCGGCTCCATTGGTCACTAATTGAGAAAATGCCTTACAGCTGGATCTTAAGAGTCATTGTCTCAAGTGAGGCTCCCTCCTCTCTGATTCCTCTAGCTTGGGTCAAGTTGACATAAAACCAGCCAACATTTGGGTCTGACCTGCTTCAGGGATGTCTTAGTTACCTTTGTATTGTTGAAAAGGGATCATGACCAAATGTTTTCTCTTAGAAAAGAAGACATTTCACTGGGTGCTGGCTTACAGCTTCAGAGGATTGGTCTTTTGTCACCATGGCAGGGAGCATGGCAGCAGGCAGGCAAGCAGGCAGCTTTACATCCTGTTCCACGGGCATCAAGAAGACAGAGGGAGAGACACAGGGCCCAGTGTAGGCTTTTGCAGTCTCAAAGTCCACTCTCAGTAAGACAACACCTCCTAATCCCCCTAAGCCTTCTCGGTTTCATAACCTGGTGACTAAGAATTGAAATTTGGAAGCCCGCGAGAGCCATTTTCGTGTAAATCACCATAAGGAGAGATGGGTATCAAACATGAGAGGGGTCACCGTGCTTCTGCGGTTTTCTCAGATACCACAAGCTTGCACATCTCAGATCTCCAAGCTCCACATGGAGGGAGACCATGTTTGAGGATAGTATATCTATCTAAGGCAGTATAACATCTAAGACAGATATATCTAATATATGTATAATATATATCTAACATAGATAATATATGTATAATATCTAAGATAGGTATAACACCTAAGGCATCTGGGACTGAAATAAAAAATTTAGTAAGGGAGACTTGATTTTTGTGTTTTAGAAATGGAGAAAGGATGGATCCTATTTGAATGCTGAGCCAAAGTACACCTCTAGCAAGTGAGATTAGCCTTGGACATGTTTTTAAATAGTAGCATGAAAGATTAGAAACATGACCACCTTTAAGTTCACAGATGCTAGCGGGGAGGGAAAGCAAGCCTACATTTTGGAGTGTGTATTAGGAACAACATGTTTTGAAAAGTTAGCAAAGGCAAGTGAGGAGAGCAAGATGACACTAAAGAAAACTAGCATTCATCAAGACCATTACAGAGATGACAACTGCTTGCTGGTTAATGTTCATCTGGCTCAGACCAGCAGGTGCACATGTGTGGGTGCCAGAGGTCAACCTCCCACCATGACTCACTCTTGCTCCTGCATAGACCCCTATTATTGTCAATGAGAG
Organism: Mus musculus; assembly: GCF_000001635.26. Classification (NCBI taxonomy): domain Eukaryota; kingdom Metazoa; phylum Chordata; class Mammalia; order Rodentia; family Muridae; genus Mus; species Mus musculus. The sequence goes on from NC_000076.6 coordinate 19,493,979, forward strand.
AAACAGCTCGCCTCAACAAGATAAGAGATAGTTTATTCTAGAGCCAGTTATGAGTGACTATGGCTCAGGAACACAGATTTTACTTTCTCCAAATACCACGTTCCAACGAGGTAGCAATTTCGTGCTTTTCCAGAAATAGGGAACCCCAAATTAAGGTACTTTTTAAATGTATTAGTGCAAACATTTGATAAGCAGGTTACAACAAAGAGGTGGACTTTTTGGAATACCTTAGATGCTATCCAGTGATGCTACTAGCTTTTGGGTTGGTAGAAGCCAATAGTCTGTAAGTTCATTCATTCAAGGTTCTACCTTGAAGTCACAAGGACAGGAACAGAAAAAACAAAACAAAAAGAAGACAAAACAAAAAACAAAAAACAAAACAAACAGACAGGAACAGAAAAAAACAAAACAAAAAAAGACAAACAAACAAAAAAACAAAAAAACCCCACATCAGCGGGAGGTCTGAAGATGACTCAAGATAAAGTTTAATTAGGGTCTGAACCTGCAACACACTGCTGGATTCACAGTCTCCAAATTTCTAAAGTTAACCAGCCTCGCTGAAGGGTCAGTGAAAGGTGGTTTCCTTCACAGCAAGCAACAGGATGTGTTTGTTTAAACAGCTGAGACTTAGACTTACTTAATGCCAGGAATCTGCTCTGCGCTCACTCAGAGCATGGTGATAGTGGTGTGGTTTAGAGCCTGACCTTAAACTTAGAGATCTGGGAGTTTCGGAGAAACTGAAAACAGACACGTTAGTGACTAAAGAGAAAGGTGAAGATATGGACAAGTGAACAAAAACGCCCAGAATTCAAGGTCAGACAGTGGGACCGGGAGATAGGGATGGTTTCAAAACTAAACTCGTAGGGCATTCAGAGGGACAGGAAGAACTCGGTGCAGGAGAGGAGAGCACAAATGCTTCAACAAATGCTGAGTGTGTGTGATTACTGAAGGAGCTTCCGTCTCTCTGTTAAGCACCCACCTAGCATGTAGAAATAAGCCTAATCTGCATGAAAAGAGGTTACTGCACTCAAGAATGCCACTTCTGATGGGAAAGGTTGCTGGGAATTAAGGAGCATTATCCATGCTAGTCAGGGGACTTTCTTCCACAGGATACATTTAGTTCCAGATTAGACATGGAATTTTCAAAATTAATTATGGAGAGAGAGAGTTCCTGACTGAGACCTTTGCCTGTTTCTCCTGTCCCTTTATGACTTTGATAATTAGTTTATTTTGAAAGGTTTCCTTCTTTCTTTCTCTCTCTCTTTCTTTCTCTTTCTTTCTTTCTTTCTTTCTTTCTTCCTCTCTCTCTCTTTCTTTCTTTTCTTCCCCCCTCTCTCTTTCCTTTCTTCCGTTTTTTCAAGACAGGATTTCTCTGTATAACCCTGGCTGTCCTGGAACTCACTCTGTAGACCAGGCTGGCCTCAAACTCAGAAATCTGTCTGCTTCTACCTCCCAAGTGCTGGGATTAAAGGCGTGTGCCACCACCGCCCTGCTTGAAAAGTTTCTTTAATGACTTGAACTTGATTTTGCTTCTCTGGGACTTTGCTTCATCATCTATCTATGAAGACAGGCAATAATAGTGGGTGGCTTTCAACATCCCCCCACAGTAAGACCGACTCAGTTAGTACCACAGAACATTACAAGGTAAGCTGACCACATAAGTTATAGAAGGGCATATAGGATCTATAGAAAAGTTGGCGATGTGTGATCTCTTTCCACAGGTCAATGTTGTATGTGTCTATGAAGTATATGTGGGTAGACATTCGTCTTTGTGCATGTATGGTGTGTGGTGTATGCCCCTGCATGCATGCACCTGTATCCATGTATGAACCTGCATGCATGTACCTGTGTTGTGTATGCACCTGAATGTATGTGGCAGCCAGAGGTGAGTATTATGGTGTCTTCCTCTGCTGTTTTCTATTTTACTTTTTGAGACAGGGTCTGTCATTGAACATGGCGCTCATTTATTGAGCCAGACTGACTAGGCAGCAAGCCCCCAGGATTGTCTCTCATTCACTTTTCCCTTTCAGGGGTGGGGGAATGCGAATGTGCACAGTTGTTGTTCCTGGTCAGCGGTTACATGTTCAGCGGGGACTTAACTCAGGTCTCCATGCTTGCCAGCAAGCACATTACCCACTGTCTTAGTCAGGGTTTCTATTCCTGGACAAAACATCATAACCACGAAGCAAATCAGGGAGGAAAGGGTTTATTTAGCTTACACTTCCATATTGCTGTTCATCACCAGGGAAATCAGGACTGGAACGCAAGCAGGTCAGGAAGCAGGAGCTGATGCTGAGGCCATGGAGGGATGTTCCTTACTGGCTTGCTTCCCCTGGCTTGCTCAGCTTGCTCTCTTATAGAACCCAAAGATGGTCCCACCTACAATGGGACCTCCCCCTTGATCACTAGTTGTGAAAATGCCTTGCAGCTGGATCTCATGGAGGCATTTCCCCAACTGAAGCTCCTTTCTCTGTGATAACTCCAGCGGTGTCAAGTTGACACAAAACTAGCCAATACACCCACTGATCCATCTCCCCAGCCCTATCAACACAAATGAAAACAAGATGCACTTTTAAAACTACATGGTCCTGTTACTTACCAACTAGTTAAAATCACTTTTATGTAATTAAAACGTCAAGAAATTGTTGAAAATTTCCTGTGTTTTCCCTATAAATATAAATTACAGTTAATGCTTGAAGCTTTTCTCCTAGGATACCAGAATTAAACTTTGCCATTTAAGCTGAGTTGGTAGATTTTGGCTTACATAAGTAATAGCTACACGTGACTTTAGATCTAACCCAAAATAAAACATAATTTTCCTAATGCTTTAATGTTATAGTAGACTTACTTTTATAGTTATGTGAAATCTAAATAATTATGTTCTTAACTGGACAATGTTATACATGCCTGTAACCTCAGAACCTAGACACTAGAGGCAAGAGAATCAAAAGTTCAAACTTGACTTCAAGTTGAAGACAGTCTGGACTATAAGAGATTCTGACTCAAATAAATTAAAGATAGATAGATAGATAGATAGATAGATAGATAGATAGATAGATCTTTTAAGTATAATCTAACATCACTAAATAAATAAATTTTTCAAAATGTTAGACATTGAATAAATAAACATCCAGGTAAATAATATGTCATTAGTACTGTCTTACCAGGTCTGTGATGGAAGGTCTATCAATGCAAATATTATAAATACACAAAATAACTTATCAGTTATTGAACATTTATCTGGAACAAAGTCATAAATTCAATATTATGCATAATACAAAAGGGAAAGAAATTTTTGTTAGAAAACAGATTTGTCATCCAAAACTTAGAGAGGAAGTCATATTGCAAAACAGAGATAGGAATAACAAAACAAACCACAAAAAAAAACCCCAAACAAACATAAAATCACTCAACATGGCCACTCAAATCCTAAAATAAATAAGAATATGCTGATTCTTAATTTGCTCAACCAGGAAAAAACAAGTGATGATCCAAACAAGAAGGTACTTGGCAAAAGGCTTATAAACAAGAGTTTGAAAGCCATTGCTTGAACTATAAACATGGAATTTTTTAAGTCTTCATAAAGAACGAAGAGCTTACAATATTTGCTAGACACATATTAGTACGCCATAATCTTCTCTGAGCTAGAAGATGGACAGTATTGTTACCCTGTAGCAAGTCCTCGGTAAAAATATGTCAAAGAAGATAATTAAGGAACCAGCTATTGCTTAGTTTATCCCAACATCCTTCACAAACTTAGAGCAGTAACTACCTGCAGGAGATGCCACACTTCTGTTATTTGCAAGCAACTTATTTTTATTTAGTGAAAGAAAAAAAATCTAATAACGGTTGTTTTAAATCTTATCCTCAGAGTTATGATATGAAAAATGTGCGTGCATGGTAATAATCATTATTTATAGTGTCTTATGGGCTAGGCACCATTCACAATCATGTATATATTTAATTTGTATAAAACTCTCTGAGGTTATGCAGTTCTTAACATTTGTGCCATTATAACCAAAACACTCAAGAGAATGAATTAAAGAAGGATTTGCCTTGGCTCAGAGATTCCAGCGCACAGTCTTTGGCACTATTGATTCTGGACTGTGGTAAAGGAATGGCCATGGAGACTGCTCACCTCATGGTAGACAGGAAGCAGAAATGGGGCTGGGGACCATGTGTTGCCTTCACAAGCACATGATTCACAAAGCCCCAGTTCCTTTGAACTTTGTTTTTAACGTGGATTACCATTGGATACCTCCAAATGTCTTAGAGGCACTGCCTCTATGATGAGTTTGCCGCAGCTTGGAAACTCTTGCTCAGCGTCCTCCCTATCAAGGTCTAGGAGAGATCTGAGGTTTTCACCCTGTGTGAAAGCAAGCAATTCAGGGCACCAGCTTTCTGAGCAAAGACACAGCCTGGGGCTGGAGACAAGACATCCTTGCTCCAAGAACAGCAGGCAAGCATGAGCGTGCTTTGTACAGTAGGTCATCATGCCACATGAAAGTAATGAAAGGAAGCATTGTGAATACCACAAACAGAGTAGGGTGGTACCTTAGCCATGTCATCTCAGGAGTAAGAGTATGCAACTTATCTTATTGGGCTATAAGAAAATTGTCCGGCCTTTGTTTCAGAGAGAGTTTATTAGGCTGGGCTATTAACAAACCAGCTTTCTGTTCTGAAAAACAAAGCTATCCAGATTTTTTAAGAGTACTTACTCACTGCACAAGCATTCCCAAAAAGATAGTTCAGAATGAAACTGTGATCTGTGTGTGCCCACACCCTCAAGGTGCTGGGAACTATCCTTCAGCAAGCTTGTACTGACAGAGTGTGAGGAATACTCTTGTTCTATGGTATTGCCCTTTCCCATTTATCTTAAATCGCCATTGAACGTGATAAAACCTAACAGAATTCAGGGAATGTTACCTACAAATATGGTACTTTGGTTTTTGGTCACGGTCACAGCAATCTATCTAATACAGTACCTTACAAAATCAAAGTTTCACTCCGAGATCCTTAGCGAAACTAGCAAGATATGATTCTCATCAAATGCTTTTGTCAAGTTTAGTCCACTCTCACTTCTGCATGGAGTCTTAGGAATGGATACTGTTCTTGGCTCTTGGTAGCCCAAGTTTAACAAATGGGATTTGTTAGGAAATTCAACCCAGAATGGATGACTTCCAAGCCCACATTAGCACCAATACATTTTACAGACATGAATTCCTGTAGGATTTACCATGGTCACCATTATGCCACAGCACTCATACAAATGTTTTAAGTGGTTGAAACACTGGTCTACAGCTATTTATCTAATTTCAACTGTTTAAATGATTACTATTCTGGAAAACGCACAAGTGCCTTTATATACACAAAACAGATGGGAGGAAAGAGAGCTAAGGTTAGAATGTTTGTGAATCAAATCTTCCATGTAGGGAGCGAGAAAGATGGCTCAGTGGGTAAGACCACTTTCTGGGAAAACAAGGAAATCTGAGTTCAGTCCTTTAGTACCCACATAAGAAGCTGGGCAGGGACATAACACATGGTTGTAATCCTAGTGCTATGGGGACAGAGGGTCACCAGGGCTTGCTAGCTGACAGCCTAGCTCCAGAATCAGTACAAGTCCCTATATTGGAAAAATAAGGTAGAGAGTGATAGAGGACAGTAGACATTCTCCGTTGACCTCCACAGGTATGCAGTCCATACCTGTGTGCATACCTCCCCAAAGCACACACAAGACACTATTTATTGTTCCACCTTCATACATACTTCAAGATAAAGGTTTTTGTTACTACAATTTTCCAGATATAGAAAGTATGCTTATGTATTCCAAGATCGCTCAATGGGGAAAGACACTTGCTGCCAAGTTTGGTGACCTGAATTTGATCCCACACAGTAGAGGGAGAGAACCAACTCTCACATGCTGTCCTTCAACCAATACACACACACACACACACACACACACACACACACGATGAGGGAGGGGGACTGGAGGAGAGAATACATAATTAAATATAATTTTTAAAATGAATAAGTATTTAGCAATGTTTGACAAAAACATTACAAACTTCAAATAATCATTAAGTAACAGAGCTCAAATTGGAGGCTAGTGTGGTCTGTTGTCCTTACCTCTCCACTGTTTCCTGACAGCACATATATTCGAAGTTTGGTTACTTTCAAACAAGATAAGGTAGGCTGAATTCTAATATACCTTTCCTGGAATCTTCTTTGAAAACCAACTTTCTGCAAACACTAATGGATAAAGAGAAAGCAATTTGTGGCATGAAATAGAGAGTTGGTATGCATGCAGCACATTCATGCCCAAGAGCCCTTGTGTGAGCAGTCAGGGACACATGGCTTGTTAGGAGTCAAAGCCATACAATGCGGTCACATCACACAAGCAAATGATGCTTACTTATACCTCCAAGTCATACTTGCCTGCTCATAGCGTGAAGATGTCATAAAGCCCTGCCTGTCACAGAGTACACTGGTCATCTGTAGAAGTTAAGTCTGCTTCTTCATCCCACCTCCATGATCCAAGAGATAAGTCCCAGCTTAAGATACATTTACAAATACCTTAGCCATGTAGCTAGGCTCTTCTTCGGCTAGATCATAACTTTAAATAACCCATTTATTCTAATCTACATTTGCCATATGGTTGGTCACCTGTGCTCAGGTACTATGCATAGTCCATCTGGGTCACATCTTCCCGGGCAAATCTCCTACTTGGTACTATCCCAGAATCCTTTCTGCTTCCCAGATGTCCCACCTCCTATTTCTTGCCTAAACTATCAGCCACAAGATTTTTATTGACAGGTGCCACATTCATACAGACACAAGACATTTTTTCTACAGCCATCTATTGCTATACAGTCATGTGCTGCACAGTGCTGTTTTGACTACTTATTAATCATGTATATCCTAGTGTTCCCATAATATTATAATGGAATAAAGAATTGTCTGTAATCTAATGACACTGTTAGGCATCAAAGTGCACAATGCACTACCAGTCATAAAAAAGTGTGTCCTAGTCAGTTATTATATAGTATTAATGACTAACCACGTGACAGGTTTATGTATTTACCTCTTATCATTATTTTAGAATATCCCTCCTATTTTTAAAAAGAACAATTTACTGCCAAACACTATGCCATGGAAAGCTGGCATCAGTCTTACAGCTCTGGTTTACCAAGAGTCTTAATTGCATCATTTTATCTATACTTGACTTAACCTCAGATGGCTTCTTTCTCATGACCCAGGACAGACAGACAGACAGACAGACAGACAGACACACACACACACACACACACACACACACTACTTATATATAATCGTTGCAGCTCTTTAGTTTCTATTCCCTCTTTATCCAACACTCAATTGAAATAAATATTTTTGTAAAATTGTGGCGATACACAAAGTTTCTTGGGAACTGTGGTAGTCCGAATATGATTGGCTAATGGGAAGTGATACTACTAGGAGGTATGGCCTTGTTGGAAAAGGTATAGCTTTGTTGGTGGAAGTGTGTCACTGTGTAGTCAGGCTTTGAGATCTCCTAGTGCTCAAGCTCTAGTGTGTGTGTGTGTGTGTGTGTGTGTGTGTGTGTGTGTATTCTTGGCTGCCTTCAGAAGAGAGTTAGTCACCTCCTTGCAGCCTTCGGATCAAGATATAGAATTCTCAGCTCCTCCAGCACCATGTCTGCTTGCATGCTACCATGCTTCCTGCCATGGTGATAATGGACTGAATGACTGAAAGTGTAAGCCAGCCCCAATTACCTCTTGTTCTTTATAAGAGTTGCCTTGGTCACGGTATCTCTTCACAGCAATGAAATCCTAACTAAGACAGTGACCTAAGGAAGAAACATGTGGAAGCAGAAAGCAACTCACACAACATAATCAACAGCACTGGAGGTGTTCTCAGAGTACGCCTTATTATGCCACCCAGCCCTAATCTTTTCTTTGAGTCTGAGATGACATAATACTTCATTTTATACAATAGAGCTCCAATGCTTTGTGTTATCTGTTTTATGGCATCAAACTTCTTTTCACAGACACTTAGAAGCTCCTTAAAGACAGAAACCTCATCATATCTGCTGTGGGGGACGCTGGTTTGTGACTGAAAGAAAAACAGTAAGAAGTTCATAAATGTTGGAAATTGGCCCACACAAATCCCACACTCGTGTGAACGTGCCCATCTTCTATAGAGCCATTACCAACTTGAAGATACAAACTAATGTTTATCCATATTTGACTCCTCACTTTACACCAAAGTGGCTTTTAATTTCAATGACCTAGCTTTGAATTTTTATCCATTCCCACATAGAAAATTATATTTTGTAAACACTGGGGAATGCACAATGCTTCTTAAAAACCTGATGGATACATTGTTTCAACTTGAATGTGTGTAATGCCATATGGCCCTAGGGACCAATCTCTCAAAGAGATGTTCTCCCAGTGCAAGTTACATTCCTCAAGCTCAACCTCCAGGAATATCTCTCAAGGGCACTCCTAGCTACTCAAAGAGCTACTTATTGATGAATGAATCCCCATGCTAAAAAAAGTAATGATGGATTAAACGTGCAGAGCCTATTCTGCCTTTGTGGCCTAGAGCCTTTCTTCAGACCCCCTTATCAGTAAGTAAGAACTATTATGTGTGACATAATCTGGTAATAAGACACATTTTTTTGCCAGCATTCTCTCTGCTCACACCAAAATGTGTACTATACACTATATAAAATATGTATTTACATGAGTTTAAAAAGAGCACTTTCTCTTCCAAGCCAACTCTTCCAAATGGGGTGACGCTGCACATAGTCTCATGCAAGCCCCACCTCGGCCTCCTTTATCAAATGGCTCTAACTTATGACCAGAGGAGCCACCAGCCTCTACCCTTGCAAGAGACAAAAGCAATAGGTATATAACTAATGGGAAGGTAAATTAACTTTGTTTATTTTCTGGGTAAAATTAATCAATTTTACCACATTTTTATGTTATTTGGAGTTTGGCCAATGTCAATTCCATCTGTAATATTTCCATTCCAAGACTCAGCCAATCTGTGTGTTTTGTCTCATCTTCTCTCTGCAATCTGTGGGCTTTTCATTGCTATTAGCTGAGCTTCCCAGGAAGCGAGGATGTGCAGCAGCCAGAACAGTTGGTGTAATGCACCAGAGGGCAGATGAACGCAACCCACCAAACATACATCAGGGTTTACTCAATCCAAGGCGCTGTTTTACGTGAAGATGTGAAAATGAGCCAGATACAAGCCCCACCTCAAGCCCTCAAACTGGTTCAAACTGGTTCAAGAGCCACCCAGAGACAAATCTCTAACAAAAGTCAGACTATGCCAACTGTCCCCATCAACTAAAAAAGCAAAAGAGAAAAGAAATGAATACACTGACCAGAGGATGTCAGAACCTCACAGGTGAGTTACTGCTTCAGATGTAACCAGGACTTCAGATCTAGGACAAAACAATCTCAGTGTCCAAAGAAGACCTAGTTATTACATTAAAGTCAGCAACAGGTAAATCTAGTTTTAGGTTCAGAAACTGATATGACTTTGAAGTTTCAGAAATAGTAAAAAACTTTAACCCAGGACTTTTGATTCCATATAGAGTTATCAGGCATTCTACTATAAACAGAATTTTCTTTGCCATAAATGGTTATGATTGGGAAGAAAGAAAGAGAGAGAGAGAGAGAGAGAGAGAGAGAGAGAGAGAGAGAGAGAGAGAGAGAGAGGAAGAAAGAGAGAGAGAGAGGAAGGAAGGAAGGAAGAAAGGAGAGAGAGAGAAAGAGAGAGAGAGGAAGGAAGGAAGGAAGGAAGGAAGAAAGAGAGAGGGAGAGAGAAAGAGAGAGAGAGAGAGGAAGGAAGGAAGGAAGGAAGGAAGGAAGAGAGAGGGAGAGAGAAAGAGAGAGAGAGAGAAGAGGGAGAGAGGGAAGGAAAAAGAAAGGAACTTCACGGTCTAGGTAGACAGCTAACTGAGGCACCCCCAGCTCTCCTGAGCCCCTCTTCCCCTGAGATTCAGTCTGAGCTCACAGCCCTGCCCTACTCTTCAACAACAGCTCCTCCCCACCCTCATTGCATTTCCTCCTTTTGTAGTTTCTGGCAGTCATTGGGCAGGAGAAAGCCCCCAACATGAAAGATCCCTAAGGACTGGTGTCTTTCCTTTTGACTCACTGATGAGCTCCAGTATTCCCTGGGAACAAATGTAAACGTCATCTAGACATTTCCACCCATTGCTCTTTCAGCAGCTGAATTTTTTTATTTAAATCAGCTCATCTGGGTCCTGAGTAGCCTGGCTGTCTTAACACTGCCCTAACCAACGTCCACAGAGTTCATGTGCATGAGAGGCACCACATAGACATTTTCAGTTCCGTTCTCAGAGTTCCATCTAGACAAGCCTTCTTTATAAACATGTGCAGTAAAAGCCCCAGATCCTGGGGTCTCAATGAGGGTAGGTTCAGCTGTATGTTCTAATGGCCAAAGAAAGCAGTAGGAAGGCAGGAAGGAGCTTAATTCTACAGGGCTGTATCAGCAAGAGGAGGGTGACTGCATAACTTACTATCTGTCTTCAAGGAGCTGACAAGGACTTTGAGGTTTTACACAAAGAACAAAGACAAAGAGGGGGTTGAGGAGCCGATAGAGCAGAGCCTTGGTCTGGCCACTGGGTTGATTGCTATCTCAGGTCTGGTTCTTCGAGGTTCAACTAGCTCAGGGGAAATCGTTAGCATGTTGGCTGCCATGCAACGAAGAACAGTTTCACCTTAGGGTGACCTAGTGCCCAGCTCTCCATTCCTAGAAATGACTCCCAACTCATCAGGAAAGCAGCACCTCAGAGAGGCAAGGCAGAGTCAGACACAAAGTGGAACTCGGTCACTGTCTGGGCTTGCCTTCAATCGTAATTGTTTTTAAAAGTCCTCCAGAGGAGGAAAAGTAAATTTCAAAGATTCACAAGGAAAGAAACCACAGGGGTCACCATGATGGAGCAAAACTGAAACAGTCCTCTGAGTTTTTTTAATTCACTTAGAACTTTTACAGAGTGTCTGCTGAACACCAGTTCAAGTGCTGGTCTAGCTCAGATAGAATCCAGATACTCTATTTTACATTCATTCTCTCTCTCTCTCTCTCTCTCTCTCTCTCTCTCTCTCTCTCGGTGTGTGTGTGTGTGTGTGTGTGTGTGTGTGTGTGTGTGTGTGTAGATCACAGCTACCCAAAGATTTGAAGAATGAGAAGATTTTTTAACACCAGAAACACTTTTAATAAGAATCCCCCGTACTTCCAAAAAGTAGTTCTTTGGATATTCATGGTGCTTTCTATCTCATTCCTTGTCCCTCTCCTCTCTCTTTTAAAGTATGCAATTTATTGGTTTTAAGCAAGGACACTCAGACAGATGACACCCTAAAATATGTTTTTGACTTCAACCTACTAAGTGTTAGAGGAGCTACAAATGCAAGGATCACCTTCCCCAGGAGTTCTCTCTTCTACCCAAATAGCAGATCTGTCAAGGAAGAAGCTATCTTTGGTCCTCTTATTGAAGCCTTATTAACCAAGCAAGATGAAATCTAAACCATATGAGAGAATGAAAATTAAACAGCATCTCCAGGGCCCAGAGACGGGAGCAAACTCTCCCTTCTGTAACTTGCTTTTTGGTCATGGTATTTCATCATGGCAACAACAACAAAAATTATCTAATATAAATCAATGAACTGATCAGATGATAAACAGATGATTGATAGATAGATAGATAGATAGATAGATAGATAGATAGATAGATGATAGATAGATAGATGATAGATAGATATATAGATAGATAGATGATAGATAGATGATAGATAGATAGATAGATAGATAGATAGATAGATAGATAGATAGATAGATAGATAGATCGACAGATAGATAGATAGATAGGAAAGATACCCACAGTCTGGGCCCTGTAGAGAGGCTCATATATTTCTTACTTAAGTACATGACAGAACATCAGTGAAGTTGGAAAGTATCTTATAATGAATTGAAACCTCCGGCAAACTTCAAAAGTTAAAATGAAACCTGTTTTTCTCTTTCCAACTCCCAGGCAACTTGCTCCCTAATGTGGGACTATCTGCTCCTCGCCGGCCTGCTATTGTGTGTCACTTAACAAGCGTCCAGGCTTGTCACCATGCCTCACATTGACATCTGTCAGCACCCTCAGTCCCTTACATCATTCATAACCAACAGACGTCCTTGTGGTTTCACACTGACCCAGCCCAATTCTTAGTAAAACCGCTTCCAGTTGACACTGGTGCTGAATGGTAAGAAGTCAGAACAGAACACAAACAAACCAACATCAAGGTGTAATTGATGCTCTCACTAGCTGATGAGGAGAAAAATCTTGATATAGCATTCTCATTGTAGGATTTCCAAAACTCTGTTGAAAATAGTCATGATTTCTTCCTGGAAAGGAATAGAAAGGCTCTAGATGTCTTGTGGAGTCAGCATGATGTGACACTTACAGGTTCTACTTATTTGGAGACAGTAGAAATCAGAGAGAAGGAGAAAGGGAAAGAGGGAGAGAGGGAGGGAGGGAGAGAGGAGGAAGGAGGGAAGAGGAAGAGGAACAGAGAGAGGAGAGCCCATAAGCTTGCCAAATCTCAGCTTTCCTTCCCCTTTCCTCTGTGCCTGCCCAAACCAGCTTTAGCCTGAATAACATTTGAGACCTGGCTTCTGGGAGCCCTGCCCTAAGCTGTTATGTAATTGCAGGGTGTCCTGGCTGGGAAGCAAGGGTGCTTCAGGCTTTCTGCTAACTCCAAAGTCCCATTTATTTCTGGTCCTGTTCTCCTCTCCAGGAAGAAACACACCAGGTCCTTTAGCTGTTAGAAACTCTGGAATCTCTCTGTGGATCTCTTCTCCCTTTGATGCTGAGCAGTTTGATCCTTCTCCTGACCTCTGAACTCCAACCCTTGGAAGAACTTGTCCCCCTTTCTAATCACCTTCTTCTGTACATCTTCAACATTTTCCTTCCAAACCATACATCCCTGTGAGGAGTGGGTGTGGCAGCAGTCTCAAGATGGCACCCGGGACTGCAGCCAAGTCTTATGACTTGCACCTGACTTCCTCATACACCTGAAAATAAGCCACGACCATCGCGAGAACTGCGCAGGTGCACCATGATGCAAGATCGGACCATATGACGAGTGATGATTCTGGTCAATGAACTGTTGTTACGTGGACTGGGCTGATGGGGTGTGGTTGAGAGGATATATAAGGGATTGCGATTGGGGGTGGGTTGTTGTTTTTTCCTGGAGAGATTGATTTCTGGAGAGAGATTCATGCATGATGTTGAAAGGTTCCTGAATAAACTGCTTTGAGAAGTACGTAGTGTCGCTCTTTTCTGCTGGTTGGAATAGGAGGCGACACATCCCATATAATTAAAGGCCTTAGAGTGTGGGAGTCTCTTTTCACATTTAAAGAAACACTGTTTATTTGAGACAGGGTCTGCTGTAGCTATGGCTGGCCACAAACGTACTACAGGGACAAAGACGACCTTGGACTTCTGATCCCCCTGCCCTCACCTCCTAGATTCTGAAGGTAAATCCAGGATTGCAGGCACGCATGCTCTGTCGAGCCCGTTTTATATACTGCTGAGGATCAACCCAAGGCTTTGTGGGTGCCCCATGCCAAGAACCCCCTTCTAGTGATCCAACTGTGGCAAATAGTGCTTAGCAAAGTGTGCTTATCCTTTCTTGTTACCAGTTCTGCTTCAAAGCATCACAAACTCTTATTTGTCCACCAGTGTAGCAACAGAAGAGCCGATGCTGAGAACAGGAGGCACTGAGGGGCAGCGAGGGGGCAGGGTCTCCTTGGGGAGCTTGTAGAAGGCCATGCATGCTATCAGGAAAGCATTGCTTTGCTTCCAGTGAGATGTAAAAGCACTGAGTGCTTTGTAGCAGATACATGACCAATCTGTTCTAGGTTTACCAGCGGCTGAGCTCTGATTTGCAGTTGACTCAGGCCAGGACAACAGCACAGCTCAAAGGAGATGCCAATAGACAGGGCAAATTGGCTAAATGGGATGGTGGGAGCCACCACACCTTAGAAACGGTGCAGTTCCTGGGTGGCTTCTAAGTCACCCTCTGGCCCTCCTGTTAACTCCTGACCTTTGTCCACTTTATCACATGATCATCCTGACTTCCATATTTGTAACAGCACACACCTCTCCTCTCAACTCCTGACCTGAACAAATCTCAGACCAGCAATGGCACTCTCTAAGTTCCTTGTCCAATGGCCAAACTTCCTACTTGGCCCAGAAGTTTCCACTGAGGAAGTCCTCACTCTTCTCTTCATTTGGTTCACTTCCTCCCCCACCTCATCCCCATCCAGCAGCCATGTCTCACATCAATCAATGGACCAAGCATCCCTAACTGCCTCCCTGTCTCACCCTCTTTCCCCTTTGACCTCAGCATTCCTCAATGTGGCCAAGTCAACCAGTCTTCCTCTCGCTCCTTCCCTGCCAAGTGCTTCAAGCCCTTTGGGACCAGTTTGAAGCTGTTGCATGGTAACAGTGCAGCCTCTGGCCTCACTCGCCTGTGCCTTCTCTGGCTATTTCTGTCGCTCACATCCTCTTCCTGGGATGCATGGCTGCTCACTGTGACTCTAGTCTTGTTCTTTCTATATTCCTCATTGTGCTTCCTCTTGGTAAGGGGCACTGCCCCAACAATAATAAGACCCCGTTCATTGGACGGGTGTGATAGGACATGCCTGTAATCCCCACACTAGGGAAACAGAGGTAGGAGAATCACAAGTTCAAAGTCAGCTAAATAAGTCATGGCCAAGCCAGGCTATATGAGGAGATTTAGTAATCAGCAGTTGTAACTATTCTGTAGCTTCCTAAGGATATGTTTAAAATAGAATGCTCAAAAAAACAAAAAACAAAAAACAGTGCTGGCATAAGGGTAGTCTGACTGGGTACCCGACTTTCTTTCAGTTCTTTCTTAGGGTCGCCAACGCCAACTAAGAAGTCAAGTCTCCCATCCCAAAACATCGTTCCCCATTTACAGGAAGCTGAACATTGAAAGAAACACTTCTGATAATGTGTCATCAGTGATATTATTAGTGATTTTAATAGTGATCTAATAAGGCTGCCTTTTGCTCCAGGGAGAGTAGATTCCACCTATAACTATCCACTTGTGGTATTTTAGGACAGCAACCTTGGAGAGAAAAAGGAAATTGCTTTCTTCTACCAAACAAACAAATAAACAAACCACAAAAAAAAAAAAAAAAAAAAAAAAAAAAAGACAACCTAAACTAGTCACTGTCCCTTACGTGGCTTAAAGGTGCTGCCATTCCTGGGGCTGTGTGAAGAAGGTAATAGAACAACCTGTGTTTGGATTGATGCTTCAGGTGCTCAGGTCCTGGGGAGTCCCTGAGACGATCTCTCTGGATGGGGAAAGAGGACGGACATCTTTGATAGGGCAGATGAGAGCCGTTCAGCCTGTGGGTGAATGGGTTTGCAGATTGCATGAATCAAAGAAGACCTGAGCTTTTTCTCAGGGCAGCTTGGGGCAGAGCATCAGGCCTTGGGGTTCCTGTGACAAGAAGCAAACAAGTGTGGTCCACATAATAAAAAACAAAACAAAACAAAACAAAGAAACAGCCACTCTCCCCCAGTTGCAAAATTACAGATACAAAGTAGCAACAAAAATAATTTTATGATGGGGGGGTCACCACATGGGGAACTGTATCAAAGGGTCGTGGTGCTGGAAGATTACAAACCACTGTCCCACTGATTATAGACTCTCTTCAAACTGCCAGTTTTCCATTTTTGAACATACTTGACTTAACAGTAATTGCTATTTTAGTGATTTAAAGATCTCGGCACACAGAGCTTTTCAAATATCCCAGTGTTATAAAGCTGGATAGAGGTACCCGAGAGGCCAGACCCTGCTCCACACAGAAAGCCGGCTTGTTCTAAACAAGCCCAAGGAAGTCAAAACAAACTTTCCACTGTTCTAGCTGCTGGCTTTCTCGATGTTGAGAAGCAAAGGGCTGTAAGGTGCAGAGAACAGGGAAGGCCAAATACAAAGGTTTTATCCTCATGTCGGCATGCAAACACGCAGATTTTATGAGAGGTAGTGTTTACCAAAAGGTAGGATTTATAGCTCCATGTAATTTACAGCATTTAAGTGTAATGTTATAGTGCGAATAAATTTTTCCCTTCCCTTGTGATGGGCTCATGAATAAACCTGAAAAGGACGCTAAGCTAGAGCTAGAGCTGGGAGGAGGAGGAGGCAGAGAGTGAACTATCGTGTGCTTGCCTTCCCTAGACACCGTCCCCTGTCCATGGGATCAGCTCACTGCTCTGCATGAAGATGAAAACACAGTTGTGTGTGACACAGCGCTGAACAATTCCCATCCGAGGCAACGGACCAGGAATGCTGCTCGGCCCATCGTGTGACAAAAATGTATGAAATTACATTAGCAGAAAAACAAGATTTCTGTGTCTTATCACAAAAAGGCCTTTCACCTCCTGGACTCTAACTGAACAACAGTTACCCTCTTTATTTCTACCTGAAACTGCCTTTTGTAAGCCATAGTTAAGGGCAGAATCTTTATAACACCGTGATGATGGAACATCGTGAGCGCCTCAGCACCTGTTCATTAGCAGGATACTGGGGGTTGCATTTGTTTGTTTTCAGGGCTTAATTTGACTACACTTCATTTGCATGCTCTGAATGCATTTTAAATCTAAACAAGAATTCCATTTAGTGGATTTCTAAAACGTGTTCTATGGGGCAGGGGGGCTACAATCCGTGTAAAACAAGCACCACCATTTAAGACTCGGTGGCTGAAAGGGAAACCTACCTCAGCGGTGGGGAAACCATAAAAAACGCAATCAGGCATCCTCTAAATTAATAGAAAAAAAATATTAAGAGAGAAAACAACAAGAAGAATAATTCCCAAAACCCGATGTCTTTCCAGGAAAATGTCATTGGTACAAAAGTTCCACCGGGCTTCAGGCAATTGTGCATTTCTCAGGGCTGTAGTGTGCAGTACCTGTCACACAGCAGACTTTAGGGGTGTGAGGAGAGGGAAAGGGTTAACTTGGTTAAAATTCTGTTTTTTTATGAGGACCCATTCTGCCTTCTGCTCACAGGCTGTTAAATTTGGAAAGCTCGTAGTAGAAAAATTAGTTTACTAGATCTAACAAGCTCAAACACGTCTTTATCAAGTGATAGGAAAGTTGTAATGGAGGTGCTTCAAGCATGACGGGACCGACCTCAAATTCTCCCACAAAGACTGACTCGTCAATCAATCCTTGTTCACGGAGGGCAAGAAGCAGAAAAATGAGCTCTGAGCTAGTCTAACAAGGTGATTCTCAGCTCTCTGCCTCTCCAAAGGATTCTCCCCAGGCACCTGGATAATTCCAGGGGCAATTCCAGAGCTCCGAGCTCCTTAGACGAAGAGGTGGGCTAGCTGGCTGTGCCAGGCTTCCTCTCAACTGTAAAGTCCGTCACCTCTCTTCAGAGAGTAAGTGTGACTCTTGGGGGAAAGCTGTGCTTCTAAATTGGTGATTTTTTTTTTTTAATTCCCAATAAAAGACAAAATAAGTTTAATTGGATCTTGTTCCCAGAAAGAAAGGCACCAATACCATGGAGTCATGAACACACACGGGCAGAGAGACCCACACAAACCGAGAGACTGGCTCAAAGTCTCTCAGGCTGCGAGCTCCATCTCTAGAAGGACTGAACTTTATCCAGCACTGCCCTGTGCTTGATGCTTTATAAATTCGGTTTATTATGGGTTTATATTGCTGTAAATCAGTTGGCAGGTCAGGTTCACAGAATTTCTATGACCCTTTAGGACAAGAGCTGATTCTAAATACCAAGACACACACACATACCAAGACAAACAAGCAAATTTGGTAAGATTCATTTAAATGAAGTATACAAAACTTCCTTTGAGTGTAACTAGCGGTGAGGAATTTTCTTAGTAATTTAAATCTCTTTTAAATTAAGGGCATCTAAAACATAGAGATGCTCTTAAATCTGTGAAAATACTGAATCTGAATGTAATTAGAGATTTGTATGCAGTTCCCTCATCCCACATACAACAGTGACTTGCATAATTAAACTATTTCCCTTTTTCTATATATTTATATTTATAAATGTATTTAACCTACTATATCTCACAATATGTTACTATTGGTACATGTGCCATATTGTATATAAAATAATAAAGTAGCTGAAATTAACTACTACATCCACTAGTAATTGCTGAAACTATCTGGTGTGAATTATAACACTAACACAATTTTTATCTCTCACATCTATGGATTTAGGAAGTGTCTGTAGATGGGACTCAAATTAATTTGGCTCTGTGTCTTCCTGCACCAAAGCTCACAGCTTTGCTTTATTTTATTTAGAAGATGTTAGAGTTTAGCCAGATAGTGACTTTATTTTTAAAAATTATGAATTACCAGTGTCTTAGTCAGGGTTTCTATTCCTGCACAAACATCATGACAAAGAAGCAAGTTGGGGGAGGAAAGGGTTTATTCAGCTTACATTTCTACACTGCTGTTCATCACTGAAAGAAGTCATGACTGGAACTCAAACAGGTCAGGAAGCAGAAGCTGATGCAGAGACCATGGAGGGATGTTCTTTACTGGCTTGCTTCCCCTGGCTTGCTCAGCCTGCTCTCTTATAGAACCAAGACTACCAGCCCAGAGATGGTCCCACCCACAAGGGGCCTTTCCCCCTTGATCACTAATTGAGAAAATGCCTTACAGTTGGATCTCATGGAGGCATTTCCTCAACTGAAGCTCCTTTCTCTGTGATAACTCCAGCTGTGTCAAGTTGACACAAAACTAGCCAGTACAACCAGTGATTTCAGTAATCAGAAAATGGTCAAAAGACTGAAATGTCTCACAAGTAAACACCAATACACTTTAGCAACATTTGCAAAAATATGATAGGTTATTAAAGCACATGTTATTTGTTGTTGTTGTTTGTTTTGTTTGTTGAAACAAACTAAGAAATCTCAATTTTCCCAAGTTGCTGAAGCAGAAATCTTAATTCTGAAGTTACACTTATGTATTCAGCCATGTGGTATATTGTAGGTTAAGCAAACCAGGAAAATTCTTTTTTTTCTTCTCCCTTTTACCTTTTTGTTACAGATTCTTTCTCACATAGTTGGTCCAGGAATCATATAAAATTACTTTCCGCAAATGTTCCTTGAGATTTGTTTATTACTCTGTCTAAATCTGTGTGCAACCACAATTTTTAACTCTTTAGCAATCTATTCTCCATAAACTCTAGGAATCAGTCATTAGGAAATACTAAATATAGCACTTGATAGTTTATCATTTTATATAATTCTTCAAATCATTACCAGTATGAAAATATGATTCATAAAAGACTTAAGTGTCTCTAATAAACTACCAAACTATGTTTTAAAGCCACATTCACTGTGCGGTCAACATGAAGTGTGCTTTTATTTGCAAATTTATCAGTGTAAGTTTTGCAAAAATGCTGCTAAAATAAACATAACTGTTCGGAAAACCAGAGGTGATCTACTTGATGCCATGTAGGGTTTTTTCTTGGATTATTTTAGCTCAGAATGTCTGCCTACACATGAGGTAAGGTCAAGTTTATGTTGACACTAAATGTTTCCCCCAAGTAAAAGATGTAGGCTGTGTTACCAAAGACTTTTTATGAAGAAAATTAACTAAAAAATTAGCTCTCTAACAGAAATATGATTGATGACAGTCATGCTTTATCCTCCGTGGTCATTGTTCCATAAGAATAAAACATACCTTGTGAGTAATTTCAATGTGTTCTGCTAGGTACCACATTTTACTCATATTGACAACAAAAATACATCCAACTGCACATTACTAAAAAAAATTGCAGATTTCCTTTTTATTTTAATGATATTCAAGCTAAGTTTTTTATAAAAATAAAACTATTAAAAAACTTATAAAATAAAATGAAATTTTATTTATAAAAATAAAATTAAATGCTAAAATACACATTCATAAAGAAAAATTTTATTTATTATTTTTAGAAAAAGTTTAAGTTTTATTTTGACTATATATTATAAAAGCCTGCCTTCAAAAGTCTTTAACAGTCTATATATGCAACTATTGTTATTTATTTATATAGAATGTGATTACCAATCCACATGACAAAATAAGTGACAAACTTTACAACCAAGCAACTAAATGAATAAAAAGAAAACCCTGCATAAACCAGGAGCTTGGGGTATGACATACAATACCTAAAAACTATAAACCAAAAATGAGCTCTTCTTACAAAATCTGTACTTCTCCAGAGAAATAAAAAAAACAAAGTAGTAGAAAGTTAGAAACATTTCTTATTCTTGGGGAGAAATCTACAGACTATTTATAGGTCATCCTGAATTAACTCACATAGTAATGAAAACCAAATAAAAATAACATGGTGATGACATCTCACCTGTGATGGCATCTCACCTGTGATGGCATTTCACCTGTGATGACATCTCACCTGTGAGAATCTCACCTGTGATGACATCTCACCTGTGATGACATCATCTCACCTGTGATAACATCTCACCTGTGATGGCATCTCACCTGTGATGACATCATCTCACCTGTGATGGCATCTCACCTGTGATGGCATCTCACCTGTGATAACATCTCACCTGTGATGACATCTCACCTGTGATGACATCATCTCACCTGTGATGGCATCTCACCTGTGATGGCATCTCACCTGTGATGACATCTTACCTGTGATGGCATCTCACCTGTGATGACATCATCTCACCTGTGATGGCATCTCACCTGTGATGGCATCTCACCTGTGATGACATCTCACCTGTGATGACATCATCTCACCTGTGATGGCATCTCACCTGTGATGGCATCTCACCTGTGATGGCATCTCACCTGTGATGACATCTTACCTGTGAGAATCTCACCTGTGATGACATCTTACCTGTGATGACATCTTACCTGTGATGACATCTTACCTGTGATGGCATCTCACCTGTGATGGCTTTTTACCTGTGATGACATCTCACCTGTGATGGCATCTCACCTGTGATGGCTTCTGACCTGTGATGACATCTCACCTGTGATGACATCTTACCTGTGATGACATCTCACCTGTGGTACATCTTACTCACGATGGGATCTTACCTGTCGATGGAGTGAATAAGGATGGTCCAGGAATAGTTGAGTAAAACCAAGAAGAATAGGGTGATTAAGAGTGTTAAAATACCATTTGCATGATATTGATATCAGAATTGAAATAGATTGATAGATGAAAAGAATTTGAAATATTCCTAATGTATTGTAAATATTAAAACAATGTAAACCTTCAAAATATTCCATACTGTAAACTTATTAAAGAATTCAATTAACAATACTGAAATTCTAAGATGCTAAGTAAAAATTTTGTATGAAGGTATGAAGAGATTCTTTTAAAT
This sequence comes from Mus musculus, assembly GCF_000001635.26. Taxonomy (NCBI): domain Eukaryota; kingdom Metazoa; phylum Chordata; class Mammalia; order Rodentia; family Muridae; genus Mus; species Mus musculus. The sequence continues at coordinate 19,515,414 of NC_000076.6, forward strand.
AAAGGCGATTGAGGGATTATAAAAGAAAAAATCATGTAACAAAATGAAGTTTTATGTCTATTAGAAAGCCAAGCAGAAGCCGGGCGGTGGTGGCACTCGCCTTTAATCCCAGCACTTGGGAGGCAGAGGCAGAGGCAGGCGGATTTCTGAGTTCGAGGTCAGCCTGGTCTACAAAGTGAGTTCCAGGACAGCCAGGGCTATACAGAGAAACCCTGTCTCGAAATAATAATAATAATAATAATAATAATAATAATAATAATAATAATAATAAAATATGTGTGAACCAGCACACATGGTATTAACAATCAAAAAAAAAAAAAAAGAAAAAGAAAGCCAAGCAGAAAACTGCAAGCAGGACGACAAGTAACAGATGGACCAAACATTAGCAAGAAGCAGCATTTTTAAATATAAATGCTCTCAGAATCACATACTAACGAAGGATATGAACAACTCTTCTAGGGAAGGGCTGCTTACAGCAAAGTCAATCAAAAGTTACCATACTTACTAGCAGATTAAATGCAACAGGGTCTCAGTACTTTGCTCTGTAATCTATATAGTTGACAACATACACTCTCTGTGTGCCTTCTCAATCTCACTAAACAGCATGCATCTATTACTTGTAAGGAGCTAAGTTTAAATTGGTTTTAGGAAAACATATTGACAATTTTTGAAAAATATTCCTAGTCATTGAATAATAATTCTGCTTTTACAAATTTTTGTAAGTATGTATATGTGTCTTGTACGTGAATTTGTTCACGTGAGTGCAGTACCCCTGGAGGACAGTAGAGGGTGTCAGATCCTATGGGGCTGGAGTTACAGGCAGTTGTGCACTTCCCGACATGGGTGCTGGAAACTGAATTCAGGTCCTCTACAAGAGAAGTCTGATTTCCTAACTGCTGAGACATCTTTCCAGCCCCTAATTCTGCTTCTAAAGAAATAATTCACCATAGGCTCATGGATGCCTGTACAGTTGCTGTGCCATTTGTTATGGTAAAACATTAGCCGTAAGCAGTATGCCAATGAGTAGTATACAATTAACTACTTTAAGCTTTTTTGTGTAATTAAATATTATACAATCATATCAAGATGTGTCTACAGCACCTTTAATAACCTGGAACTGTGTCATGATGTTAAGTGAGACCTAGGGCTAAAACTTATGCTTGTATAATAATTAAAATATGTAAATGAATGCATTGGTAGATTTCAATTACATAGTGATTTTCATCCTCTTTTATATATTTTCCAGATATTTTACCACAAAAATGTATTCTCTTCATCATTACAAAACTCCTTTAGTTTTTGAAGATATGACAAATCTGACATTATTGAAATACGAATGAAAGCAACAGAGATAGATAGAGGACAGATGGGGACACAGGCATGTCACTGTCCCACATACATGTGTCACTGCAATACACAGTTACATCGAATCTAGTTTAAATAGCATCCACCTTTGTTTTCTGTTATAAAGTCATTTGAAAGCTGAAGGTGCCACCCACATGGCTGTTACTTTTCTGGCTTTGTCCACAAAGCTTAACACAGGATGCTTTCATGTCCACAGTCTCTGCCTCTGTCTCTGTCTCTCTGTCTCTCTGTCTCTGTCTCTCTCTGTCTCTCTGTCTCTCTGTCTCTCTGTCTCTCTCATTCACGTTTTCATCTTGTGATAACTCCAACCAGCAGTAAAAGTAGACCATAAATAGACACAGAAATGCTCACTGTTCCTAGACCTGGTGCTACACCTAGGCTTTATGGCAGTTCAGCTTTTAGTCCCCTTCAGCCCTTCAAGTGGTTTCTCTATGGAGGGGCCCAGTGTCATGGCCCTGCCCTGCAGGGGCTCCCAGTGCCAGGCCATGCCCAGCATCAGTGCTGTCTCCTTGTTTACCCAGAATGCCCCTTCTGTCCTGAAGAGCCTTGCAAACAATTGCAAAGAGGAATTCACTGCGGAAGGAAACGGCCCCAGCAAGTGTATCCTGCTGTATCCAGGCTAGAAGTTGTCAACATCACATCTTTTGTCTTTTAAAATGAGTCAAAGATAAACTAGGTATAAAATGACCTAGAGACCACATGCAGATAAGGAAAGGCCTAGACCATGGCATCTTGGGGCGACTTCATGGAAACACTATCCAAACAAATTGGAAAAAAAAAAGTTCAAAACGCTCAGGAGGGTTAACTATTCCTTTATCTACCCCAAAAAGATGCCTTTGCATCATCACATGGTTGCTAGGTTAAAGCAGTCTACATCCTAACGATAGAGAGCAGTATACCATCCGGAATGAGCAGAATAGCAGAGCGGGCCATTCGGTTCATCCAGAAACTCTTTTTTTTTCTTTAAGATTTATTTATTGATTATATGTAAGTACACTGTAGCTGTCTTCAGACACTCCAGAAGAGGGAGTCAGATCTCGTTACGGATGGTTGTGAGCCACCATGTGGTTGCTGGGATTTGAACTCTGGACCTTCGGAAGAGCAGTCGGGTGCTCTTACCCACTGAGCCATCTCACCAGCCCGAGAAACTCTTTAAAAGAGTTTTCTTTCAGAGAAAGGGTTATACAATCCAGATAAGATTTGCTGAAGCAGACACGCTTCCCTGTCTTGACCTTAGCTGGAAATACATCATTTCACATCGAAGACCTTCTTATCTGCAGTTTTCACCTTAAATTACAGCATGAACTCACAGCAAATCCGACATCTTTGACTTGAAGTATGGGCAGCAGTTTTATTTATCTTGCCTTTCGTCGTGTAAGGTTGTCATCACTGAAGTGTGGCCGGGGTGGTTTCTCCCATGGTGTCCTTTCTAGTTCTTTACCAGCCCTGTGAGGAAAAGCTAAGCTGCTTGCCTTGGCTTCTTTTCGTGAAATCTAAACAGGTTAAGCATCTTATTTACATATGCAAGCAAAAGTTGGAATCAAAAACCAAAACTATCTTGTAACGCCATGTCTCCCTTTATACAGTTGAATGGTTGATGAAAAGCAATTAGCTAAACGTTCTGACTTAACATACAGTTTATTTATATTACCACTCTTTCAGGGATGAGAAATAATCCTCAATTTTATTTGTAAAATAATTTTTAGTTCCTCATAATGAAATTAAAAAAAAAATCTGTCTAGAATCAGCTGACTAAGTTAGTAACTTAATGCTACATATTTTTAATTATAAATGCAATAGTATTTTGGCAACATTCTGACTAAATCGCTGGTTTTGTTCCCATTTCCCAGGTATGGATCAAAGTTTAAAGTGTTAGTGACCAAATGATTTATTTCCAAAAATTTTCTAACTACTCGTTCATCTGAAATGAAATTAATTTGAAATACAAGTGTTGGTTTTAGAAGAAAAGAATTTTAAAATTTAAAATGGCAAGATGATTTCTATACAAACTATTTCTCCAATAGGCCTATTCCCATATTCTTTTGCATAGAACAGATTTGTTAAACTTTTAAAAAGAGATTATATTTAGGTTTTTAAAAAAGGATTTTAAAAATGTTCTTTTGGCTATCAAAAGAGTTCAGAGGCTTAAAGGCCACAAAGCAAGTTGCTATGCTGCATTGCCATCTAGTGGATTCGAGTAGTATTGCAAGAATTAGGTTTTTCTTTTAGAAAAGTGTCAAACCCAAAACAATCTAAACGATGATAAAGGAATGTAGGAATTTTAAAAATTGTATTTGGTATGTGTGTGCACGTGTGCACGTGCGCGTGCAAGTGTGTGTGTGTCTGTGTGTGTCTGTGTGTGTGTGTGTGTGTGTGTGTGTGTGTGTGTGTGTGTAGGGAGGTCAGAAGGACAACTTTGGGAACAGGCTCTCTCCTACATGTGAGTTCCAAGCTTGAAAGGAAGAGCCTTCACCCACTAAGCCACTTGTCACTGCTCATGCAGCTCTGGAAGCCATCAAAACTGTGAAAATATATGACACCAAAATATCCCCTCATAGCTTACAGTAAACAGAAATCCAATATAATGGACGAAAGTCATATGCAATCATGGACTGTATAGGCTATACACAGTTATTGAGCACTTTGTATTTCCCTCTTTGTTTATATGAAAGTTGGTGTTATGAGGTTGCGGGTATGTCTCAGTGTCAGAGTGTGTGCTGAGTATGGAGAAAGTTCACTGAGGGTGGGAACAAAAGTGTTAACACTGTGACATATTATAAAGTGCATCTTTTATCACATTTATTTAGTGTGTGTGTGTGTGTGTGTGTGTGTGCATGTAAGTGTTTTATATTTTCCAAGTGAAACACAAAAGGAGTTAAATAAAAAACATGTAGAAACAGTAATGTTTGAGGCAAGATTTCTAGGAGGAGATTACTGTGAAAGATTTTAGAGTCATAAATTTTATACATTTTAGAAAATTCTAAGAAATCTACCAAAATAATCAACTGACATAAATCAATGACCAAATGAGTAACAAGATCATGTAAAAAAAAATGAATTATACCAGATACCTTCAAATTATGATTACTGTAAGTTCCTGGTAGGTATAAGGACAAATTAGGCCACAACCATATTTGAACATATACCAGATGTCTTATTTACAAGTCTGCTTGAACTAGTTTGTGTATATAATGAAATAAAGCAAATTATTGTATGTTGTAATACTGGTTTTACTGCCAGTTGTAAATACTGTTTTTTTCAGGTAAAGAAAGAACAAGAAAAACAATCAGGTTAGTAAAAACCCTGTAATGTAATTTCATTTAAAGGTATTACTATAGGAGCTGGAGAGGTACCTCAGTGGTTAAGAGCACTGGCTGCTCTTCCAGAGGTCCCAGGTTCTATTCCCAGCATCCACAGGGAAGCTTACAATTGTCTATAACCAGAGTTCCCAGGGATCCAGTGCCCTCATTTGGTCTCTATAAATACTACCTGTGTGCAGCACACAGACATACATAGGAACAAAACATACATACACATAAAAATTTAAATATTGCTGTGGTCTCTGAAAAATGCTTATATTTAAGGATATGTATTTTTTCACCTATGCCAACTGCACAACTTAAAAAAAAAAGGTAACAATATAATAGCAGCAACATGTGTAGTGCCTAAATCATGTCTTCAAAAATAATTTCCTGTATAAAGAACTGTTTCCCTACAGCGATAGCTGGTTTCAGACCAAAGGCAAGTCATACAACCATGACCTCTTTTTCCAGAAGTCAAGGAAAATACCTACAGAATACAGAAACCCACTGGAAGCAGGCTCGGTGACCACATGACTTGACAGTGGAACTTGGGGAAGGGATGGGTGCAACAAACTATAATATATTGGGTATATAAAACCCATACGCTGGGGCTGGAGAGATGGCTCAGCGGTTAATAGCACTTCCTGCTTTCCAGGGGACCCACGTTCAATTCCCAGCACCACATCTGGCAGCTCGCAACCGCTGTCACTCCACCTCTCGGAGAGATTTGCTGCTCTCCTTAGACCCCCCTGAGCACCTTAATACATATGGGGTGCATTCCCAGAAATGCACACATATACATAACTAAAAATAAATACATAGCGTCACCTCTATGCTCATAGACCTACTTTGTAAAGTGGAGAAAGAAAACTATTTTATTCTTCACCATTAGAGGAAGCGAGAGTCACAGCTCCTTGTACTGACTGGTATGAAAATGTTCGGTATTAAACCTGTTTTTCTTGAATAGAACCAAGTAGCCCTGCTTGATAAAGGAACGGTCATTCCAAATTATTAGTTATTCTGCAAAGCCAGTTTCCAAGCCTAAGGAATGACAGAGTCAGAAAACAGCCATGCGATAGAAAAGCCAACATTTTTCTCAGTTAGGTAAACAGCCAGACAACAATCAACACCACTGACATCATCAGCTGGAAGTGTGAGAGAGCCGGGATATTAAAAGAAAAGCTTCCATGAATCCAAGAACTGCTATTTTCCACGAATGATTCAGGATGCTACCAGGACCAGCCACCAATTCAAGAACTGGAACAAACAGAACATAAAATCTTTCCAACTTATGTTCAGGGCAGAAGTAGGTGGCTGTTAAACAGTGCTGACACCATGAAGCAGCAATCAAATCCAGGATTTGTTTTTAATCAACTGGAAGGAAAAATAGCAAGAGAGCATGTGGCTGTTGTATGGACATCTGAATTGGAGAAAACCCACCTTTAAGAAGGACATTTATTAAACATTCCAGAAACTTCAAATATGAGCTAGGTACTAAAGGATAGGGGTGAACTGTTGCCACTTATGTGTGATAACAGTAAATGGTTAGAATCCCTTCTCAGAGATGCACTAAACACAAAGTGTGGAAGAGCAGTGTGCATGGAATTTGCTTTTAAATATGCAGGAGAAAAAATAGAAAGAGGAGGAAGGAGGAAGAAGAGGAGGAGGAGGAAGAAGAGGAGGAGGAGGAGGAAATGTAGAGAGTAGGCACCATGCCAATCATCAACACCAGAGTGAAGGCACCAGGTTTATTACACTGAATCTCCGTCTGTGTGTGTCTAAACTAAAAGCATTTTACAAGAACTATAAACTTTTGCGTGAATTTTAAAGGAAACCACAGGACAGCTAACATGGCTCAGTGTGTAGAGGCGCTTGCTGTGAAGTCTGACGATTTAAGTTCAGTCTCTGGAACACATATGGTGGAAGGAGAGAATCAATCAACTCTTGTAGATTTTACACACACACACACACACACACACAGAGACAGAGACAGAGAGACAGAGACCAAGACAGAGTGACACAGACAGAGACAGAGACAGACACAGAAAGAAGAGAGACAGACACAGACACAGAGAAAGACAGAGAGAAGAGAGAGACATGAGCACAGAGAGAGAGAGAGAAAGAGGTAAATGTAGTTAGAAACCAAAACCAAACCAGAAACACTGTCCCAAAGGAAAGTGCCGAGTTAAGAGGACAAAAAAGAAAAAGTCAAAGCCGAGGGCTCCCTGCTTGTTGCCTGTGCCCAGCTTCCTCTGAGTGAGACTTCTAAAGGAGGAAATTATGCCAAGTCAAAGGCATTTAATGCTTAGCCTGGGAAGCCAGTTCTTCCTCAAAGAAACAAAACCACAGTGTGACAGACAGAACACATTGCTCTTGTGTGGTTTGCCAGACATATCTGTAATTTGTGTCTTTTTCTCTCTCAGGATCTCCCAAGACAGCTGAGCCCTGATACAGTACTTCTCTCCTCCTTGCTTCCCTCCAAACTCTCTACACAGCACTTGATATAAAATCTTAAATGTGCCTCTCTCCAGAGGACCTCAGCTCTCCCAGCGCTGACTGACTTTCAACACTCTGTCGGCTCCTAACATTTGCCATTGAGACCTGACTGTGGTGGCTAATCGTCATTGTGGATGTGACTGGATTTGGAATCGCCAGGTGACACATCTGTTAACCAGGCCTGGGAGGATGTCCAACCTGAAGAAAGTGCATGCAACTGCGGGCAACACCATCCTGTGAGCTAGGATGTAAAGATGGCACCAACATTCTTCTCTACTTGCTGACCACAGACACAAGTGGCATGGGAAGATCCTGTTAGTGACTCTCCACACTGATGGACTGTGTTCCCAATAAAGGCTTCCTTCTCTCCACACTGATGGACTGTGTTCCCAATAAAGCCTTCCTTCTCTAAGTGGCTTTTGGGAGCCACTTTGTTACATCTATGAGAAGAGAAACTAACACACGATCATATTCACACACTGTACTACTGCATCCCGCAGACTTGCTGGTTCCCCACAAGGCTTTCAATACCCCAAATCCCCACACTTAACATCTTTATTAAGATTGGGAAGATTTTCTGAAATAATACATTCATTTGCTGGTTTTATGGAGCAGATGATATTATGGTGTGGTGGTTTGAACAGGAATGGCCCCCACAGGCTCATATACTTGAATGCTTAATCATTAGGGTGTGGATTCCAATGGATTAGGAGATGAGGCTTTGTTGGAGCAGATGAGGCCTCCTTGGAGGAACTGTGTCACTGGTGTGGGCTTTGGGATTTCAAACGCTCAAGCCAAGCCCAGTGTCTTTCTCCTGCCTGCTGCCTGCTGATCTGGTTGTAGAACTCTCAGCTCCTCCAGGACCATGTCTACCAATGTGTCACCATGCTTCCTGCAATGCTGATAATATACCAGACTTCTGAAACTGTAAGCAAGTCCCCAGTTAAATGCTTTCTTTCCTTTATAAGAGTTGCCATGGTCACGGCGTCTCTACACAGCAATAGAATACTTGCTAAGACATATGGCAACCCTATCTATCCAGACCTGACTTTCTGTAGTCTCATCCTACCTGTGGTCCAAAAAGAAAATATTAAACAGGAAAATCCAGAGATAATTCATGTCTTAAAGCACATACTATTAAAATTAGGCATGATGAGGGTTCACTCCATCTTGTTCTTGCCAACCCATGTGCCTATGTGTATTGTGTACGTATGGGGGATGAAAGAATGGATGGAATTTTAGACATTCATGGTGGGGAGCATTGGGATTTATTTTTTGTGGATAAAGGTAGACAACTGTTCTTGTCAGTAAGATTTCCAAGCCTCTTTCTTATGTATTATGGAGTGCCATCCAGAGAGGAGCATTCAGATTCAGATTTAAGTCAATAGAAAGCCCCCCCCCTTTTTTTTCCTGCCTGTGACTACACTGGGTGTTTGGGATCCCAGTGTAGCCCAGAGCCTTTCTCAGGGTGAGTTTTGAAGAATTAAAAACTGTATCCTGTGTGGACATACCTCAGTTAACAAGAACAGGTATCCATATGCACAAGCACGAAGGCCCAAAAATATAGAGTTTATGAGCATTTACGGTTTCAGAGGGACAATGGCATCATCATTGTAGACAGCATGGTACGATAGGAACATCAACTTGAGAACTCAAGATTGTAAAGCACAAAGCAGAGATGGGAGGTGGGGGGAGAGGGGGAGGAGGATAGGGGAGGAGAGAGGGGGAGGGGGAGGGAGAACTAGAAATGTTTCGAGCAGATCCTACCTTCAGTGACACACTTACTTCAGTCAGCCCATGCAGGAGAAAATGCAGGCATTACCTGGTGGCCAGCTTACATGGTGGCACACTGGCCTTCTAAATAAGAAGCAAGGCTCAGCGTGCTGCTGCAGTCAGAACACTGGATTCTGAAGTAGAGCAGCTGATCGCTGGCCTGCAGACAAGTCTGCACTCCCCACGTCTGCTTTGATATGCTTCTTAGGCCTAGGGACCCTGGAGGTCTGAATGCCCACCGTCCAAGCTGAGGTAATGCACTAATCAGTCAGTTGATAGGCTTGCACTATGTAAGTGGTTGTTTATACATAATAAAGCAGACACTGTTCCCTGAAAAAAAAAAAAAAAAAGAAAACAAAAACAAAAACGAAAAACCAAGGTCAGTATGTTTAGATTGTGTTAAGGGCTGGGGGCCTACCGAGGGCGGACTGGGGCCTGTCACTCATGCAAGGGTTCCTGCCCGAAGCTTGTCCAGGAAATGTTCAGTAAAGGAGCAGTTTGTCACCGTTTGAACTAGAAATCTAGAAATCTAGAAAATCATCAAGCCTAGAAACTTCCATTTAGAGACATCTCTAAAGAGAAGTAATTACATTTCTATGAATTAAACTTGTTCTTTATGGAAAAAACGCTCATTGAGATAGGTCCCATTCTGTAAATCATATCGTTTAAAGTATGCCATCCAATGTTTTAAAACATAGTCACACACTCGTGGAATCAGTTCCACACTGTCACTTTGGAACATTTTATTACCACTTTCCCACACCCATTAGCACTGCTCACTATGTTCCTCCCTTGTGACCTACACCCAAATCTATTTTTGACCTTTATAAATCTGCCTATTACAGATACTTCATATAAACAACATTGACTAATGCATTGTCTTTTCTGAATAACTGCTGTCATTTAATGTAAGTTTTGTCATGTTGTAGCATGTATGAATATGCCAACCCTTTTATTATACATTCATTTCTATTTCCAAAAGCAATTGTTTGTCTTCCTCTAAGCCCTATCTTCTTGGACTCTTCAATCCTTATCACTCTGAGGGCTTCTCAGGAGGTACACATGTAGAACTTTTACGTGGTTTTATGGTGTTTTTTACTTAGTTAGTTAGTTCAATTTTTTTGGCTTTAGTTCAGTGACACAATGTTTGCCCAGCATAAACAAGAGCCTAGGTTCAATCCCTAGGGGAAAAAAAACCAAAACACCACCAACAAAAAAAACAAAACAAAACAAAAAAAAACAGAAAAACCTACACCAATAAACAGTGTCCAGCTACATTATGTGAAAAAGTAGTAAAAATTACTTAGAGTTTTACTAGTGCTCAGTTCTGGATAAATGATGCATAAGTCTCCTGCCTAGCACCTGCTGGAAAACATGCTGTTTGACTTGAATGCAAAAGTTCTCTTACTTGGGTCACCTAAACCCTAAGGCCTCCTTTTGGTTTTGCTAATACTTCTGTTTTGAAAATACTGTTAGAAAAATTAAGACCATTAACAAAGGTGATTTAGGCAAAGAAAAGGTATGGAGAGGAAGAATTACCAAATGCTGGGTTCTTCATTCAATAATCAATCCCACCCCGCCCCCCAAGAAAAAGAAGTGGCACAGAGAAACAAACCCTGATTGGCTATTGCTGACATTTTTGTCTGATCAATTAGCAGGCTCTAGCTGGCTGAGGTATGGCTGGCATGCCTGGTACTCAGTTTCTTTGGCTATAAGGGTTTGTTCTCAGGTTGTTATAATATGTTTACATATCAAAGGTGCATAGTTCATAGGCACAGGTGATTTTTATCACCCAAGTAAAGAGATAGCTTTAGACCAGACTCAACCCAGTTTAACAATATTGTGTACACCAGAGCTCTAAACCACTGCTGCAAGTCACTTCTTGGTCTGTCCTCCTCTTGTGCAGAGTGTTATAGAGTTTAACACCCTCAGGAAAAGACCACAACTCAATTCAAATTATGATTAACCAAATATACTATTTGTCCTACAAGGGCAGCTGCTTCTAAGCCAAAGCAGAAATGTGCTTTGCCTGAGTAAATGGGGGGGGGGGGAGTTTACAAATGAACACCACGATTACTTCACTTCTGTGGAATTTATAACACATAAGGAGTTGCCCCATTTCCCCTGTTCTCTTTGCAGCTATGTGAGGGGAACTGCCTCATGCCCTGCTTCAGGAGAAACTGCTATTCCCTGTCCACAGCAACTATGTGCATTTACAGAAGCCACAGCAAATGGTTGATCATTTCACAACAGTTACACAGCTTAGAGGGGGGTGGACAAGGGGTCAGAGCTTTTAGGAATTTAGGTCAGAGGCTAATGGTTACTATAGTAGGAGTCTGGTATGAAATGGAATTTCCTTAGCCATCACAAATGTGAGCTACACATTAATAACCTTGTTTGTTTATCCTGTGATTATCTGTCTGTTGATACAGGGATCTGTCCCAAATAAGAACTCATGGGGATATAGAAAATCCCATCTTCTGCATGGCATCTCTTGGGGTCACTTCTCCTTACCTGTCAGTCTCCCAGCTTATTTGCGGGGGACTTCAGTCTCCTCTCTGATCTCTTTCTATCCTGAGCTCCCTCAATGTGTTACCTTCCATATAACTCTGTAATTGTGTGCAAAGCAATACATCTTGAACATAAGACTTTGACCAGAGAGGTTTTAACTCATCATTACTGCCAAAGCAACCCACAACTCTCTCTTTAATTAATGACTTTATTGATAAAGGATGGTGAATCATTAAACTACTAAATGTATCTGGGTAAAAAAAAAAACATGATAATGATTATGGAAATGATAGGTGTGGTAGACAGAACAATGCCCACAAACTAACTCTCTCTCTCTCTCTCTCTCTCTCTCTCTCTCTCTCTCTCTCTCCCTCACACACACACACACACACACACACACACACACACACACACACACTTAGAATCTTTTCCTCACATGACAAAGAAAAGCTTTCACAGATGTTGATTAAATTAGGAACCTCTACCCTTCAAGACTCATGGATCTATGCAGAAGGGGAGATAGAAAGATTGTAAGAGCCAGGGTTGGTGGACAACTCTAGGACAACTGCATCTTCAATACAAAACAAGGATAATGCACAAGTGAACTCACAAGACTGTGACAGCATGACCTGCACAGGTTCAAACCACAAACTCCCAGCACAGAGAAGGGGAAGTGGACACCATGTCCCACTCCTAACCAAGAAACTATTTGCAATTAGTACCTGATAGAGAAGGGAAGATCCGTTTTCCTCTAATGGAATGTCACTGGGTACATCAACCACACTGTAGGGCAGACCTCATGCCCAAGAATAATAGTTGGCCAACACAAAACAGACTCCATGGTGCGTGTGCATGTGTGCATGTGTGTGTGTGTGTGTTGGTATTTTTGTCTTTTTTTAGTTTGTTTTGATTTTTGTTTTTGTTTGTTTTTGCTTTTGCTTTTTTTTTGGAAGAGAAAAAGCATGAAGTTGGATGGTTAGGGAGGTAGGTAGGTAGGATCTGGGTGAAGTTAGGGGAGGAAAAAGAAAAAATGTGTGTGTGTGTGTATAATGTTTTTAGTAAAATGATTTAGCTCTAAAAATAATAATGAGAAAGGAACCTTGAGATGAGGATATTATTATTAACTATTGAAGTGGACCCAGGATAGCCACAATTTAACCTTTACAAGTAAAAGAGGCAGAAAAAGCAGTCAGGGGAAGACAATGTGAGCAGGCTTGGATCTGGAAGGCAAGGCCACACAGAACAGGAATGTGGGCAGTCTCTAGAAGCTGAAGAGGCCAGGAAGCAGATTCTCTCCAGGGACAACCTAACTCCAGTGAGACCCAGTACAGACTGGACTTCGAAAACCATTAGATTATAACCTGGTATCCTTTTAAACTACCATACTCATAGCAATTTGTTAGAGAAGCAAAAGGAAATTAAGATGGTAGTGTTAGGAAAAGGAAGAGTTAATATAAAGAGAAAACATGTTTGACTCAGGGCTGCTCAGACCTGGGGTTCTGGAATACAAGGGCATGAGGGCCCTAGGGAAGCAGGACCAGGACTCCAGCGTGTCAGCTCCAGCGTGGAGGGCACACACCAGGATCTGACTTTTGTTATTTCTCACTGTATTCTCTCCCACTTAACATATGTTATACACCAAATAAACTTGGTTGTTTTGATGTCGATCTGGAAGCATAGAAGCATCCCAATGGGCAGACAGACATTGGAAGAGGCCATAAATAAACAAGATGGTAAAGTGCTAATTTCTTCACCTATCACAGGCATTTTTACCTGCCCAGGCATACCCAAGGTCAACCCTGGATGTATCTCAGCTTGCATGAAGTTGTGGGCCTACCAGCTATCTTTTCTTTGTTTAAGATGATCAGTCTGAAATCTGCCTCATTTGCTTAAATCAGCCCTCTGGAATAAGGTGGTAGAGGGAGATATTAGTTTCCAATCCCTCTCCTGCTCGCCTGGGGAGTCTGCCTGCATGAGCACCTGTTGTGTTTCTTCAGTTTTAGTGAAATCCATTGCATACTGTGCCTAAGATTCTTCCTGATCAAGAATTGCAGAGGGATACAAGTCTGTTATAACAGGGCCTATCTCGTGCTTCCAGTGCTTCTGTGTTTGTCAGGTGGAACACAGTCTGACTGAATGTTAGTGAGCCAGCATCCGATCTAGACTTTCTTTAAAGCCAACAATTCTCTATCCTGCCATACGACTTAAACAAATATTTATAGTGTACTTTATCAAAAGATACTTCGGCTATCAAAGGATAGCTTAACAAGCTCAGTAGAAAATGTATTTTTTACAGTGTAAATAAGTAAGTTTCATTATAACTATATCCATACACGCAATGGAGAACTTTCTAGTCAGAGAAACTAAGTATTTATTATCTAGTTCCTAATTAGGCTTTCAATATCAGTGGAGAGTTTTCAGTGGTTTGATATGTTTTGTTTTTCAAAAGAATTACCTAACACATAGCTTTTATTCCATTAAAATCCCTTAAATGGAACAGTGAGAAGGAGGAGGAGAAGGAAAAGGAGAAGGGGGAGGAGGAGAAGGAAAAGGAGGGGGAGGAGGATGAAGAGGAGGAGGAGGGGAGGAGGAGGAGGAGAAAGGAGAAGGAGAAGGAGAAGGAGAAGGAGAAGGAGAAGGAGAAGGAGAAGGAGAAGGAGAAGGAGAAGGAGAAGGAGCAGGAGAAGGAGAAGGAGAAGGAGAAGGAGAAGGAGAAGGAGAAGGAGAAGGAGAAGGAGAAGGAGAAATCTGTGATGATAAGGCAGACCCGTAAAACTGGTGGTCATCATCATCTTGCATCTTGGTGAGGGCTCGGAGTTGTGATGCCTTCCATAGAGAAAGAAATAAATGATTAAACCGTACCTTGAAGGATAATTAGGTATCGTTCAAGTAAAAAAGAAGAGGTGAACAAGAAGTACACAGAGGCCATAAGGTAAGGAGGGGACACTGGTAACAGATGTTAGCTGAGTCATAACCTCAGGGCAGGGCTGACTCAGCCACAGAAAACTCAGGCTCAGAATGTGAAAGGTGAGGAGTTCAGAACATGGCGAAAACCATCTCTTTAGACTTCTTAAAATCATTTGACTCAAATCAGGAATTCTATAAAGTCATTAATTCATCTAAAAGGCATTAATTCATGAAAGTTCATCTTCATGTCAATCTGCAGCTGAGCAAGACACCGAGCTGTCTCCAGGGTGCTCTTGCCCACTGTAGCTCTTCCTGCCTGGTGTCCAACAGTCTAGAACTTGGTGCTCAATTGCTTAGGAAAAACAAAGGAGGGGGTTTTGTGTCTGAATTCTATGAAAGGAGTAGTGTTATGACAGGAAAGTGGGGCTGGAGCCTAGACCAGAACACTAACATGTAAAAGGACCTAGCTGACAGGAAGACCCAAGCCCCTCCTCACCGGGGCTTCACGCAGCTAATAGAGTATGCACAATTCAAACACGACACACCACAACCTCAAGAGCAGGTGTGCTTATAAACACCCTATAAGAAGTTCACACAGTGTATGGCCCACTTCCTGAGCACGTGTTCTTCCGTTGGCTCACTAGCCTACTTCTGTCTCCGAAGGCTTGTCCTTTTCTTAATAAACCATCTCTATGTGGCTATGATGTGTCTCTAGTCCAGTTCTTTATTGCAGCACACACAAATCCAAATATTTCAGCAAATTCATTTTGCCTGTTGCCTAGGGACTCAGATCCCCATCTACCCATGGCCACTGAGATAGAAGCCTGGATGTGTCAGTCAAACCATGAGTAGTAGATACCCTGAAAGGCTCTTTACTATTAAATTTATCCAAGCTAATCCATTTCAAAATAAGACATTGAACAATGCTAGTGAGTGAGTTCTTCAGAGAAAGCATGAGAAAAGAAAACAGTAATAGACCATGGTAGCAGTGGGTGTTAAACTCATGAAGAAAAAGAGACAGAACGTGAGCTTGAGCCTGGTTGGGGTATAGCTTGGTAGTAGAGCACTTGCCTACCATGGGTTTCAATCCCCAGAAAAGATGAGCTTACAGAGGATTCTGAAATTTAGGCAGAGATATGCGTGAGGAACAGAGAGAACTCTCTAAACCTACATAATCCCCTGAAGTCACTCAATTAAAAACCAAGTTATTATATTGGATTATCTAAAAGTAAAAATCCACTTACATTTAATCTTCAGAAATAACTCACTCATTATGCATTCAAGTCTCCACAGAGGGATTTGCAAGCCAAGGACAGTGGCCCAGAAAAGCAAAACCTACCTCTTTCCTATTACAAGTGCACACTCACAAATCTGCAAGAGTTTGCAAAGGCAGCTTTGAACACCTCTTTCAACACCCAGCTTAAAAGTATTCTGTAATATGGTCAATTAAAAGCTGCTTCTCTCTGAAGAATGGCAGGACTCCCAGCTCTGTGTGTGGAAACCCCGGCTCTGTGCTACAGTTGTTGTTGTTGTTGTTGATGTTGTTGTTGTTGTTGTTGTTGTAAACTACATAAGGCATGATTGCCCCGCCACCACACACTTAGGTTATCAAAGCTTGTCATGGTACCTGTTACAAAGCATGAGTGGGTGCTTAACTTTTTTCAGCCTAATTTGTTAACTCATCACTCAATAAATAGCTGATAGATGATGAAACACCTCTAGAGTATGTGACACACTAAGATAAATTCAACAGGAACAGATATGCATGAGCCCCACCCTCAAGGAATTCCCAGGCTATTAGCAAGGGCTGCAATCAGAACACAGTTAGAGCAAATATTCGTGTACTTGCAATTCACAGTTCAAAGGTCAGGTGCTGTGTTCTATTTACCTAATAAGGCATTTGCCCAGCCTTGGAGGCTCAGGAAGCTTGAGGAAGTGATGTTTTGGACTTTGATCTGAAGAAAGAATGGCAGTTAAATAAGTAAGGAGGGTAGAGACTCATTCCTGGTAGGCAGTCCCACACCTGCAGTACTCTTAGGGTAGGCCAGGAGTGAGAAGGCCTGGTTCCTTTCCTACAGCTGGTGGGCCTCCAAGGAAGAACACCAAGGTCATTACTTCCCCACTCTTTTACGAGAGTATTATCACTATTAGTTGGCGCATGCCACTGCAGTAAAACTGTCTAAAGTGGGATTTTTTTTTTAATTAAATCATTTCTACTTGAAGCTAATACTAACTAAGTCTCTTAGTGATGGAAGAGACAGAGTCCAAACTGGCCATCTCTTGTCACCAACTGAAGCTTCTAATACCAGGACTGGGTTGCTTTCAATTGAGTTGTTGGCCAAGAGGTCCCATGGAGATCCCTAAACAACCCAGGCTGTTGCTAAGACAAACTCTCCTCAAACATCCAGGCCCCATTGCTGAGAACCACACCCATACAACTCATTAAACATGGAGAAGTTGAGCTGGGCTCTACATGGATTCACATCTACTCCCTTTGGTGAGAAGAATCTTTGGTGTGGGAAGATACTCTGCAGGTCATCAAAAGAGAAACTTAAATACCAACCTGTCCATAAAACTTTTGATCTCCAGTCTATCCTATCTGAAAAACATTCTGGGACAATGGTGACATAGAACGTGTGGAAGTAGCCAAACAATGTCTGATTGACTTAAGGCTTGATCCCTGAGACAGAACCCATACCCAAACACTACTGGTCTTTAAAAAAAGAAGAAAAAACTATCATTAAAATTACTCCTTATGATATTGTGCTAAACTCATAAATCAGAGTCTTATCCAGTCAGCATCAGAGAGGCTTCCTCTGAGGGCAGATAGGAACAGATGCAGAGACCCACAGCCAGACATTGGGCAGAGAGAGACCTTGAACATCCAGCTCTCAATGGGAAGTTTTAGTCAAATCCCTTCCCTCACAGCTCAGAGAACCCCACAGAAGGGGAGGTGGAGAGTGTAAGAAACTGAGGGTACCGAGGTCCTGCCTGAGTGTGAGGGTCCTGAGGAAGGAAAGAATGGGAACAGAGCTGATGCAGTAATGACTCAGAGTCAGTAATAGACACACACTGCTAGTTCAGGTCCTCTCCTGTCCCTGATGATTCTCAGTATTCGTTATTTAATTTCAGTTTAAGCTTAAGGGTAAATAAACATAGAAAGTCTGAACCCAGTCTTGTGTTTACTAAAGCTACATCATCAAGGCTTTGATCACTGTTAATAATTATCGAGAACTCATAGATTTACATAAGCTCTATGAGTCCCGGATCAATAATCCCAGCCCCCTGTTTCCTTAGAGCAGAACCAAGCACAAAACAAAAGCACATTTAGCCTTCCACAGCCTGTTTTTATGGACATCTGGGCACAGCTCTTCCAGTTTTCTGGTACAGCAGACAGCAGCCTTTAGTAACTTCTTCCATGTAAGAATAGAAAAATGACAGACTACTAAAGTTAAAATGATACCTTACCAAGTTTTGAATTTATGTAAGTAATACACTAAAACAGTTAGCTCTCTCTAATACCTTTCCAGGCATTGATATCTTCAATTCATCAATCAGCTAGAATAACAGAGCACTAACTTTTTATATGCGTCTACATCATCTTTTAAGTCTCTAATCTTCATTTTCTTATCGCAGCAATGCTATAACCTCACGTACTCTCATTCTAATACTATATATTCCTAAAATATATATAAATTTCTATTTTTTCTATCCATACCCTTTCTTCCTGAGATCACTCTAACTCTCTGTCCTCGATATCTCTGAATTCGTTCTGGCTGATCAGTGCAGCAGTCATTGAACCAGAGGGTACATGTACTTCCCAATGATTCCGAAATCATTCAAGGCCAAGTCTGGTAATGAAGCATTTCCTAAAAGGACCATGTAGGCTTTTATGACACTTGTGATTATATTGTCTAGATCATTTCCCATGGTCCTGAAGGCCTGTCCATCATCCATCATGACCACCTCCATTCCTCATTCCTGAAAATCACATCAGTTTTGATTACTATGTCATGATTAGCTCTGAGTAATGGGGGTGGGGGGAGTATACTCCCCAAAAAGAAAGATTGAAAGTAGAGTAGTAAAGACAGAAGATCAAGTTTGGGGCAACAGCAACCATGTACACATGTGGGGGTCATAGGATCAACAGCCTGGCAATGCTCCAGGTGGAGGAACTGTGTCACACCTCCCCTTATACAGTCATGCCAGACTGGGCATGAGGGGATGGAGGACACCAGGAGAACAAGGCCCTCTGGATCAACTGAGCAAGAGTAATATGACTCATAGAGACTGAAGCAGTACACAAAGAGCCTATATAGTTCTACACCAGGCTCTCTGTGGATATATTACAGCTATTAGCTTAGGGTTTTTATGGGACTTCTGAGTGTGAGAACAAATGGGTCTCGGATTCTTGTGTTTGCTCTTGGAATCTTTCCCTCCTTTTGTACTGGCTGCTTTGTCCAGCCTCAATATAATAGTTTTTTGTTTCACCTTGTTATATTTCATTTTGTCAAGTGTGGTTGTTATCTTTTAGATAACAAGGTAATAAGAGACAGAATGGGGAGTGTATCCGAGGGAAGCTGAAGTGGGGAGGAACTGGGAGCAGCAGGAGTGGAAATTGTCATCGGCATTTATTGCATGAGGTAAGAACCTATATTCAATACAAGAAAAATAAAGGAATAAAAGTGTTTCTACTCACAGTTCACACATTTTAAATTACGGGTTTACACAAAGAAACAATCAGTGCTGGATGATCGCATGAGCTATACCCTTTATTGACTGGGTAGCTTTTGACTAGCCATTTAACTTCTCTACATCTTGGTTTTTACCTTCATAAAATTAGAAGGTTAATCCACAGGACATCTTGGGAGTTCCATTCAATGCTGAAGATTTGAAAAGATGTCTCTGAGTGCTATAAGGTGTGTCACCTAGTGATACAGGTGGTGTCCACTTATTAGATTAGCCTTTCCTAAATCACTTAGCCCCGTGGCCCACAGTAACAACATCCACCCTGGGGGTTAAACCTGATTCACAATGAAGAACACAGATGTTCTGCCGTGTGGAGGTCTGTGACCTTCTTTTTAAAGAAAATTGTGAAATTATATATACATATGCTTTAAAAACCTAAACTTTATCAGAACCTTTCTAAGGATAATAACAATATGACTTTTGCAAGCATGGGGTATTATCATTGTTTATTGTTACTAACTCAGACATAGTTAGACAGGCAGTTATACTAACAACTGACCTGAGAACTTGAGAGGACTTTTCTCAAGAAGTAAGGTGTTGGGATCCATTCCGGTTGGGGCCACCCCCACCATCTTCCTTCTGAGCCCAGCTGAGGCTGCTAAGGGCTCTAGAGTGCTCTCCACACTACAGGACCTTAGGATCACCTTGGGATCACGGGTGAGTGGAACGCAACATCAGCTCCAAAGAATTGCGGAGGGTCTTGTGCTGGCAGGAACAGGGACAAAGGAACCATGCCTGACCAGAGGCTGGGATCCATTCAGGTCGGGGCCAGACCAGCCATCTTCTGTGTGAACCCAGCCGAGGTCATCTAGGGCAGCAGAGGACTCTCCACGCCACAGGACTCCTAGCACACCCAGGACCTCCTGATCATCTGAGAGCACGTGGGTGATAGAAGCAACAAAACTTCTTGGTCAGGGTCCCCTCAGGCCTTCATCCTCAGCCGGGAGGCAGAGCTGAGACCCAGACCCCTGGGCACATTCCTTGCCAGAGGAGAGTCGGCCTACAGGGAGGGTTCTGACCCCAGAACTCAGGAGGTGAATCAGAGCTCCAGACTGCTGAACACCTGCCCTGCAAGAGGAGAGCTTGCCTGCAGAGAATGCTCTGACCACTGGAACTCAGGTGAGAGTTGAACTCCCAGAAGTGCTGACAGAGGCTAACAAAATCACAGGAGGATCAAGCTCCAACCAGAGACAACATGATCATTAACACCAGAGATTTCCAGATGGCGAAAGGCAAATGTAAGAATTATACTAACAGAAACCAAGAACACTGGGCATCATCAGAACCGAGTATACCCACCACAACGAGTCCTGGATACCCCAGCACACCAGAAAAGCAAGACATGGATTTAAAATCATATCTCATAATGGTGGTAGAAGATTTAAAGAAGGGTATTAATACCTCACTTAAAGAAATATAGGAGAACAGTGCTAAAGAGGTAGAAGCCCTTAAAGAGGAAGCACAAAAATTGCTCAAGGAATTATAGGAGAATACTGCTAAACAACTAGAAGCCCTTAAAAAGGAAACACAAAAATCCCTCAAGGAATTACAGGAGAACACTGCCAAATAGGTAGAAGTCCTTAAAGAACTACAGGCAAGCAAACACTGCTAAACAGGTAGAAGAAACACAAAAAAATCCCTTGAAGAACTACAGGAAAACACAACCAAACAGGTGATGGAATTGAACAAAACCATCCAAGATCTAAAACTGGAGGTAGAAACAATGAAGAAAACCCAAAGGGAGACAACTCTGGAGATAGAAACACTAGGAAAGAAATCAGGAAGCATAGATATGAGAGCATCAGCAACAGAATATAAGAGATGGAAGAGAGAATCTCAGGTACAGAAGATTCCATAGGGAACATGGACACAACTATCAAAGAAAACGCAAAATGCAAAAAGATCCTAACTCAAAACATCCAGGAAATCCAGGACACAATGAGAAGACCAAACCTACAGATAATAGGAGTAGATGAGAATGAAGATTTTCAACTTAAAGAGCCAGCAAATATCTTCAACAATATTTCAGGAGAAAACTTCCCATACCTAAAGAAAGAGATGCCCATGAACACATACAAGAAGCCTACAGACCTCCAAATAGACTGGACCAGAAATTAAATTTCTCTGGACATATAATAATGGGAACAACAAATGCACTAAATAAAGACAGAATATTAAAAGCAGTAAGGGAAAAAGGTCAAGTAATGTATAAAGGCAGGCCTATTAGAATTACTCCAGACTTCTCAGCAGAGACTATGAAAGCCAGAAGATCCTGGACAGATGTTATACAGACACTAAGAGAACACAAATGCCAGCCCAGGCTACTATACCCAGCCAAACTCTCAATTATCATAGATGGAGAAACCAAAGTATTCCACGACAAAACCAAATTCACACATTATCTTTCCACGAATCCAGCCCTTCAAAGGATAATAACAGAAAAGAAGCAATACAAGGACGGAAATCACGCCCTAGAACAAGCAAGAAAGTAATCCCTCAACAAAACAAAAAGAAGACAGCCACAAGAACAGAATGCCAACTCTAACAACAAAAATAAAAGGAAGCAACATTTACTTTTCCTTAATATCTCTTAATATCAATGGACTCAATTCCCCAATAAAAAGACATAGACTAACAGACTGGCTACACAAACAGGACCCAACATTCTGCTGCTTACAGGAAACCCATCTCAGGGAAAAAGACAGACACTACCTCAGAGTGAAAGGGTGGAAAACAATTTTCCAAGCAAATGGTCTGAAGAAACAAGCTGGAGTAGCCATTCTAATATCGAATAAAATCGACTTCCAACCCAAAGTTATCAAAAAAGACAAGGAAGGACACTTCATTCTCATCAAAGGTAAAATCCTCCAAGAGGAACTCTCAATTCTGAATATCTACGCTCCAAATGCAAGGGCAGCCACATTCATTAAAGACACTTTAGTAAAGCTCAAAGCACACGTTGCACCTCACACAATAATAGTGGGAGACTTCAACACACCACTTTCTCAACTCATTAACTCAAACAAATCAGTGGCCTTTCTCTACACAAAGGATAAATAGGATGAGAAAGAAATTAGGGAAACAACACCCTTCACAATAGTCACAAATAATATAAAATGCATTGGCATGACTCTAACTAAGGAAGTGAAAGATCTGTATGACAAGAACTTCAAGTCTCTGAAGAAAGAAATTGAAGAAAATCATAGAAGATGGAAACATCTCCCATGTTCATGGATTGGCAGGATTAATATACTAAAAATGGCTATCCTGCTGAAAGCAATCTACAGATTCAATGCAATCCCCATCAAAATTCCAACTCAATTCTTCACTGAGTTAGGAAGGGCAATTTGCAAATTCATCTGAAATAACAAAAAACCTAGGATAGCAAAAACTATTCTCAAGAATAAAAGAACCTCTCGGGAATCGCCATGCCTGACCTCAAGCTGTACTACAGAGCAATTGTGATAAAAACTGCATGGTACTGGTACAATGACAGACAGGTAGGTAGATCAATGGAATAGAATTGAAGACCCAGAAATGAACCCACACACCTATGATCACCTGATCTTTGACAAAGGAGCTAAAACCATCCAGTGGAAAAAAGACAGCATTTTCAACAAATGGTGCTGGCACAACTGGCGGTTATCATGTAGAAGAATGCAAATTGATCCATTCTTATCTCCTTGTACAAAGCTCAAGTCTAAGTGGATCAAAGAACTCCACATAAAACCAGAGACACTGAAATTTAAAGAGGAGAAAGTGGGGAAAAGCCTCAAAGATATGGGCACAGGGAAAAATTCCTAAACAGAACAGCAATGGCCTGTGCTGTAAGATCAAGAATCGACAAATGGGACCTCATAAAATTGCAAAGCTTCTGTAGGAGAAAAGATACTGTCAATAAGACAAAAAGGCCACCAACAGATTGGGAAAGAATTTTTACCAATCCTAAATCTGATAGGGGACTAATATCCAATATATACAAAGAGCTCAAGAAGCTGAATTCCAGAAATTCAAATAACCCCGATAAAAATTGGCGTACAGAGGTAAACAACGAATTCTCAATTGAGGAATACCAAAGGGCTGAAAAGCACTTGAAAAAATGTTCAACATCCTTAATCACCAGGGAAGTGCTAATCAAAACAACCCTGAGATTCCGCCTCACACCAGTCAGAATGGCTAGGAACAAAAATTCAGGTGACAGAAGATGCTGGCGTGGATGTGGAGAAAGAGGAACACTCCTCCATTGCTGGTGGGATTGCTACCTTGTACAACCACTCTGGAAATCAGTCTGGCGGTTCCTCAGAAAACTGGACATAGTACTATCGGTAGATCCAGCAATACCTCTCCTGGGCATATACCCAGAAGATGTTCCAACTGACAATAAGGACACATGTGTTATTAAACGCGTTCTCACGACCGGCCAGGAAAGACGCAACAAACCAGAATCTTCTGCGGCAAAACTTTATTGCTTACATCTTCAGGAGCAAGAGTGTAAGAAGCAAGAGAGAGCGAGAAAACGAAACCCCGTCCCTATTAAGGAGAATTCTCCTTCGCCTAGGACGTGTCACTCCCTGATTGGCTGCAGCCCATCGGCCGAGTTGACGTCACGGGGAAGGCAGAGCACATGGAGTAGAGAACCACCCTCGGCATATGCGCAGATTATTTGTTTACCACTTAGAACACAGCTGTCAGCGCCATCTTGTAACGGCGAATGTGGGCGCGGCTCCCAACATCTCCCCCTTTCCTTTTAATAAGAGCAAATAGGCCACCCATATTAATGAGAGTGGAGATAGAGGTCAAATCCCCAGTGTGTAGGTAAAGGAGCCATGTACAGGATTAGCTCTTAGGCTCACAGGCTTTTACCCAGAGCAACCCTGACCTGCTCCCGTGTCGTTTTGCCTGGGGGAAGGGAACTAGGACACTGAACCTTCATGAAAGATGACATGTCTCCCTAGAATAGGCTCATATATGCCGCAGAGCCTTTCCATTGCAGTGCTTAGCCGTGCAACTCTCTCGGGCTGCTGAAGCACACTCACTCTATCCCGTGCAATGAGTCTAGCCTCGTGAGATGTAAGAGCTGAGTGGCCAGCGACCTATTGCCTAAGCATAGATAACCATATATCAGGGGGAGCTCCATGTTCTAGTCCTGCAAGCGCCTGGGCAATAACCACCTTGTCTCTCCTAGTTTGGGCCTTAAGCTTACAGACCAATCAAAGAAGCAACACTAATCCACAGCAAAGTGTATCTCCAAATAATATTAATCCCACCCATTTTTTAAAGAAAGAAAATGCTGAGGAGATCCAATTGGGTAATCCTTTGGTCAGGGACAGGGCCAAGCGCGTGGAGTTGACCTGAAGTCTCAATTCCCGAAGGATCTGTTCAAATTCAGCCATCCAATTCTGTAACATATACTGAAAAAGACTTTTTGACAATTTAGCTGCCCTAGTAAATTTAACATACTGAATGGAAATAACACACAATCCCGGAAACTTTTGTTCACAACCCTGCTGAGTTATTTGTCATAATACATCTAGTTGTATCTGGACAAGATCTATGAGTTGATTAACCAGCATGAGACCTCCCTGTATCTTGACATTAGCTGAGGCCTGTTCATCTATGACTGTAGTCACTGAGGCTGACAAAGTGTTAATGGTGTCAGTCGTCTGGACCTGTCCAGACAGAGCCAAGGCTGTCTGAATTAAGGCCAAACCCAGTTCCCAGTTAGTGGTAAAAAAGCAGGAGAATACTTGAGCATTATACATCACCGTCATTGGGAGTGGAAATATCGACATTATCCCCCAACGCTGCTCTCTCTTTATTATTGACGCCCTGGACATCACCAAGACGAGGGACATCAGTATTCCCTTGGTCAGTCTGGATTTTTCGGGTGAGTCTTTCTGGTATCCAAAATGGGTTGTCTTCATTCTGTGGGAAAACACAGATAGCTCCCCTGGATCTTATCAAAATAGGATCCGGGCCATACCATTTATTATCAAGGACATTTTTCCATTTAACCATCTCATTGGGCCTATCTGGCTCTGAACAATGACGTTCAGCCGCAGTATGGCCATGAGCATCAATATTTAAAAAATTGAGTGTAAAGAGTGCCATAGACACAGACACTCTTGGTGCTCGGGGTACAGTCTCCTCAAAAGTTCCCCTCTTCTGTTTTATAAGATAGGCTTTGAGGGTGCGATGCGCACGCTCAACAATACCCTGTCCTTGAGGGTTGTATGGAAGTCCAGTCAGGTGGGTCACGTCCATCTGACGGCAGAACTGCTGGAATTTTTGAGACGTATAAGCTGGTCCATTATCAGTCTTAAGGAGTTTGGGTTTCCCCCAAGCACTCCATGCCTCAAGGCAATGTTGAATCACATGTGAGGCTTTTTCTCCGGTTAACGGAGAAGCAAACATGATGCCAGAACATGTGTCAATGGACACATGGAGATATTGAAGTTTTCCAAAGGAAGAAACATGTGTAACATCCATTTGCCAGACCTGTAGAGGTCGAATACCGCGTGGGTTAATTCCCACATGAGGAACTGGCAAGAACTCACAGCAGCTTTGACATTGAGTAACAATGTCACGGGCTTCTTTTCTTGTCAGGGAGAAACGACTGCGTAATGTTTCAGCCGTCACATGAAAATTGTTATGAAAATTTCTTGCAGCCTCTACCGGGGATGATAGGGCAGCAGCCACCACTTTAGTGGCCTTATCTGTCAAATCATTTCCCAGAGCCATGGGGCCAGGTAGGCCTGAATGGGCTCTAACATGAGTAATATAAACAGGAGATCTTCTAGATAACAAAACTAATTGTATCTGCTGAAAAATATTGGCAACTCTACTGGAAGGCTTAATCACTCCAGCCACTTTTAAAAGATTTACTGCATTAACCACATAACAGGAATCTGACACAATATTAAGGGGTTCTAAAAAGGTTTTTAAAACTTCTAAGACCACTAAACATTCTACCACTTGAGGTGAATTTTCATTATATTGTTTGGATACCACTTTACCATTAGCCACATAGGCACCTATGCCAGTTTTTGATCCATCAGTATATACCACAATCCCATTTTTAAGTGGGTTTCTTACTGTTATTTGTGGAAAAACAACAGATTGATTTTGGGCAAACTGTAAGATTGGATGTTTTGGATAATGGTTATCTATTTTTCCTGAAAAGGAGGTAACTAAAACTGCCCAATCATTAGATGTGGCTGCCAAGGTTTGAACCTGTGCAGCGGTATAAGGTACAATTAAAAGATATGGACTTTGCCCAAAGTGGGTGATTGCTGCTTTTAGGCCTTTAAGGGCAAGCTGTGCAATTGCATCAGGATATCAATCTATTATTTTAGCTGGGGATACGTTTGGATGGATCCACAACAATGGCCCATTCTGCCACAAAATTGCAGTTGGCAATTGTGCTGTCTTAAAGACACACAAACTGAAAGGTTGCGAATCCTCAATACGTTGTAATTGTGCATTCTGTAAGGCCTTTTCCACTTTTTGTAAGGCCTGGTTAGCAGCTAGAGTAAGAGTCCTAGGGGAGGAGATATGAGGATCTCCTTCTAAAATACTAAACAAAGGCCTTAACTCAGCGGAAGGAATCTTTAAAAAAGGTCTAAGCCAATTAATATCTCCCAACAGCTTTTGAAAATCATTTAAGGTATGGAGGTGATCTCTTCTTATCTCTACCTTTTGGGGCACAATCTTATCTGGGGACACCACAGAGCCCAAGAATTGTCCTGTATCAGAAATTTGGACCTTTTCTGTGGCTATCTGTAAACCCCACTGACTTAAAGTTTTAAGTAGAAAAGGATATGCCTTTTGTAGCATGGTAAGGTCTTTATGGCACAGGAGGATGTCATCCATGTAAAGGAGCAAAATTAAAGAGGGGAATTGTTCCCTCACTGGCAAAAGAGCTTCTTGCACATAAAGTTGGCACATTGTAGGACTATTGGACATTCCCTGTGGTAAGACCTTCCATTGATACCTCTTATCAGGTTCCATGTGATTAATAGAGGGGATGGTAAAGGCAAATCTGGGCCTATCTCTTGGACACAAAGGTATAGAAAAGAAACAATCTTTAATATCTATAATAATTAAATTCCAGCCACGTGGTAAGGCGGAAAGTACAGGGAGACCCCTCTGTACTGGGCCAAATAAGTTCATTTGCTCATTAATGGCTCTGAGGTCATGGAGCAGTCTCCACTTTCCTGACTTTTTCTTAATTACAAAAATTGGAGTATTCCAAGGTGAGGTAGAGGGTTCAATATGGCCTAATTTTAATTGTTCCTCTACCAGTTGAATCACAGCTTCTAGTTTTTCAGAGGATAGGTGCCATTGAGGAACCCACACTGGGTCCCCTGTTTTCCATGGTATGGGTCGTGCTGCCCCAATGGCCGCTAAGGAAAACCCAGACCCTGTCTGTCTTGGTTTCCATTAGGTGAGATGGGCTCTATCCTTCCCTGTTCTTGATGTCCTAACCCTTTTCCTTCTTTATAACCCATCTTTGCCATGATATTTTTTGCTTTAGTTGAATACCCTCCCGATGGGGCGTTTTCATTGGACAAAATAAGGCCCAAATGCTGCATAATATCCCTTCCCCAGAGGTTAACCGGGAGTGGGAGCACATAAGGTATGAATTTCCCTTGCTGTCCTTCAGAGGATTCCCACGTCAAGGCAATGGAGCTTATAGTGGGACATGATTGATATCCTAGGCCCTGTAATGAATGAGATGACTCTGTGGTGGGCCATGCTTTGGGCCACCAATGTGTAGAGATTATACTTTTATCTGCTCCGGTATCAAGGATGCCTTCAAACTCTTTTCCATTAATCTTAAGGCGGAGCTTAGGTCTATCATTTAAAGATACAACCAAATAGGCAGAATCATTTCCTGAGGAGCCCATTTTCTTTATCTCAGGTCCTGCAGATTTTTCCCTGGTATTATCAGGGAGGAGCAGCAGCTGAGCTATCCTATCTCCTTTACTAATAGAAAAAACGCCTTTAGGGCTTGAGCACAGGACCTGTATTTCAGGGGAATGTTGACAATCCATAACTCCAGGGTGGACTACTAAGCCCTGCAAGGTGAGTGAACCCCGGCCGAGAATAAGGCCCATGGTTCCCAGGGGCAAGGATGGTATAGGCTCCACCGGCACCGGCTGAATACTCATTTGAGGCATTAATAGGAAGTCGGAGGCGGCACGCAGGTCCACCCTTGTGGGTCTTCCTGGGTCGCCTCTCTGACTGCTTCCTGGGTCCTGACAAACCGGTTCCCATATCTTTGAGGGCCCTGGGACCGAGGGCCCGATGACCCGTTTTTTGGCACATCAGTTGATTGACTATCAGGTGGGGGAAGGACTCTGCCCTTTATATCCCTCACAGAGCGACACTGGTCAGCTCTATGATAACCCTTGCCACACTTAGAGCAAAGAGTGAGAGTCCCTCCCTGTTTATCTGGAGCTCTGCAATCTTTCTTAAAATGCCCAGGCTTTCCGCAATTAAAACATGTCCTCTGATCATTTCTGCTCATGGAGCGGTTCTGAGATTGGAGGATGGCGGCCGCTAAGCCTGCATTGGTGAGAGGTCCCCCAAGCTCTCGACAGACCCTGAGCCAGTCTTGTAAGCCTTTGTTCTTTCTTGGGGCTATGGCCGCTCGGCACTCCTTTGTGGCTTGCTCATAGATTAGCTGTTCTATCAGAGGCGCAGCTTGCTCTGACTCTCCAAAAATACGCTCTGCTGCCTCTGTCATTCTGGCCACAAAATCTGAGAAGGATTCCTGAGGTCCCTGGATTATCTTTGTTAACTGCCCAGTGGTTTCACCTGCTCGAGAGAGCGCCTTCCAGGCCCTAATAGCCGTGGAGGAAACTTGGGCATAAGCTCCCCAATGGTAGTTTGTTTGATCAGCAGAATAAGCTCCCTGACCCGTTAACAAGTCAAAAGTCCAATCTCTCTGCTCTGGAGTCAAAGCAGCTGCGTTTGCTCGGGCCTGCGCTTGTGCAGCTTCATGCCAAAGAGCTCTCCATTCCATATATTTGCCCATACTAGGGAGAGCGGCTTTTACAACCGTTTGCCAGTCAGCAGGAGTTAGTGCCATGCCGGCGAGCCTGTCTAACTGCACCAAGGTAAAATTAGCATTGGTTCCGTATTTACGGACCGACTCGGCAATTTCTTTAATTTGTAAGTATTCTACCGGAGCGTGGACACGCCCACCCTCGGCTCCTTCAAAGACCGGAAATGCCTGTTGTATTTTCCTTTGTTCCTCTCTGGGAATGAATGAGTCTGCGCACTGCCTCTCTGCGCACTGCCTCTCTGCGCATCTCTCTGCGCATTGCTGACGCACTACGCAGGGCGGGGGCTCCGCATAGGGCGGACCTTGAAACCGACTGCCCTGAGGCCAATCAGCAAACTGGCCTTCGCCAGCCGCTTTTGGCTTCCTTAACTGATTAGCTAGCACTTTACCTGGCTGGTACCCTTTTTTCTCATAATGAGCTGCTTCTTCCTCCCAGTCTGTTTCCTCAGAGGAGAATTTTTCATCTGCTTCAGAGCTACTAAGAGCTGGCTCCCCGAGCCCATCCAGCGATGAGCACAGGCTCCTTTTCCTAGAGACCTCCGCTAATTGATCTTTCTTCTTTTCCCTTTTTCCTCTTTTTCTTCTAATCTCTCTCCAGGTATTCCTACCTAACCTTAACTTTTCCTCGGGTTCAAGACCCTTGGAAAGGCCTGTATACTTATTTTGTGTACCATATTTTCTCTTTGCTCCTACTCTCTCTCCCCGCTTTACTTCTGATAGCTTGTCCTGAATTTCCTCTAGAATTTTCAGCCCTATCTTAATCACTTGATAACATGTGAAAAGGAACAAAAGGGCTCCTAACACCAGAAAAAATTCAAGGCCAAACATATTCCACTTTACTTCTGATAGACTGTCTTGAATTTCCTTAGAAAGTTCAAGATCAGACTTACCTCGTAAAGCTGTACTCACTGGTACTCTCGTTCCCCAGCTGAAAAGTTCTGAATTCATACAGTTGAATCCTTCTTAACAGTCTGCTTTACGGGAACCTTTATTACCGCGACCCGCAGTTCTGGTTCTGGAATGAGGGATCTTCCTTGCGCCAGTCCCGAGTTTTTTCTCGTCCCGGGTTTCGGCACCAATTGTTATTAAACGCGTTCTCACGACCGGCCAGGAAAGACGCAACAAACCAGAATCTTCTGCGGCAAAACTTTATTGCTTACATCTTCAGGAGCAAGAGTGTAAGAAGCAAGAGAGAGCGAGAAAACGAAACCCCGTCCCTATTAAGGAGAATTCTCCTTCGCCTAGGACGTGTCACTCCCTGATTGGCTGCAGCCCATCGGCCGAGTTGACGTCACGGGGAAGGCAGAGCACATGGAGTAGAGAACCACCCTCGGCATATGCGCAGATTATTTGTTTACCACTTAGAACACAGCTGTCAGCGCCATCTTGTAACGGCGAATGTGGGCGCGGCTCCCAACACACATGCTCTACTATGTTCATAGCAGCCCTATTTATAATAGCCAGAAGCTGGAAAGAACTCAGATGTCCCTCAACAGAAGAATGGATACAGAAAATGTGATATATTTACATAATGGAGTACTACTCAGCTATTAAAAACAATGAATTTATGAAATTCTTGGGCAAGTGGATGTATCTGGAGGATATCATCCTGAGTTACGTAACCCAATCACAAAAGAAGTCACTTGATATGCACTCACTGATAAGCGGATATTAGCCCAGAAACCTAGAAGACCCAAGATACAACTTCCAAAACACAAGTAAATCAAGAAGGAAGAACAATGCCTGGATACTTCATTCCTCCCTAGAATAGGGAATAAAATATCCATGGAAGGATTTGCAGAGACAAAGTTTGAAGCTAAGATGAAAGGATGGACCATCCAGAGACTGCCCCACCCAGGGATCCATTCTATAATCAGCCACCAAACACAGTCACTATTGCATATGCCAGCGAGATTTTGCTGAAAGGACCCTGATATAGCTGTCTCCTGTGAGGCTTTGCCAGTGCCTGGCAAATAAAAAAGTGGGTGCTCACAGTCATCTATAGGATGGAACACAGGGCCCCCAATGTAGAAGCTAGAGAAAGTACCCAAGAGCTGAAGGGGTCTGCAACCCTATAGGTGGAACAACAATATGAACTAATCAGTACCCCCCAGATATCATGTCTCTAGCTGCATATGTAGTAGAAGATGGCCTAGTCGGCCGTCATTGAGAAGAGAGGCCCCTTGGTCTAGCAAACTTTATATGCCCCAGTACAGGGGAAAGCCAGGGCCAAGAAATGGGAGTGAGTGGGTAGGGGAGCAGGGGAGGGAGAGGGTATTGGGAACTTTTGGGATAGCATTTGAAATGTAAATTAATAAAATATCTAATAAAAGAAAAAGAAAAAAAAAGAAGTAAGGTGTTAGCATAGAGAAGAGAATTACTCTCCATGAGGAACTAACATCTACAACCTAATGTGTTTTGTTTGTTTTGACTTTCACTCTAAGAGTCACTGTCACAAAGATTTAAGGAACAAAATGTAGGAACTGAACCCATCACATGATGAGGATTTCACTGTGAGTTCAGTGTGGGTTAGAAAAACTCTATTAGAATAATAATTCTTCTCTCCGTTTAACAAACCTGAGAACCCACTCATAAAAATACTCTTCAGAAGTTTTCAGTATAAATATAATAGAAACAGAATTCTGTGCATGCTCTTGGCTGGTTGGTGAGATTAGATTTTGCATATGACTCAGTGGTTAAGAGCACTGGGTAGTTTTCTAGAAGACTCAGGTTCAATTCCAAGCATCCATATGGTAGCTTACAACCCTCCAGTTGAGGGGCGCCAACTTCCTCTTCTGGACCCTGAGGGTGCTATATGCATATGGTTCATGGACAAACATTCAGGCATACATAAAATAGAGATATATACATAAAACAAATCCTTTTGTTTTTTTCTTTTTTAAAGGAAGATTAAATGAACACTGAAGGGTCATGAGGCAAAATTAGAAAAGATAGGTTGAATTTTTGAGACATGAAATGAGAATGGTTGGTTGGTTGGTTGGTTGGTTGGTTGGTTGGTTGGTTGGTTGGACAAAGGGTCTCATGTATGCCAGGTATGCATTCTACCACTGAACTACCTTTCTAGCCAGCGAGATTTTGTTTGTTTGTTTGTTTGTTTGTTTGTTTTGTCTTGTTTTGTTTTGTTTTAGAGATAATTGGCTGGGAGATTTTTGAAATTGGCAGAAGACATCAGCTGTCAGTTTGAGTGAATCCAAGGAATATAAGGTAAGATAGTCAGGGCCAAAGGAAACCTCACTTCCTCAAACTCTGGTGGTTAGGCTACCGCTAGCATTCCTCAGGAACCCCTGAAGCTGGTTCCCATCCACCTGAGGGGCAGAAGGGACAAACAGCTCTCTGTGGTGAATATTAGTATATCAGAGCTCATGCTGGCCTCCATGCTCTCTCAGTATCACAGCTATGTGTTACACATTTCAGAGTCCATGCTAGCATCCTGGCTTTTCTCACCCTGCCCCTTACCCTAAACTTCTCCAGCTCCTGGGCTCCCTACACCCAGTTTCTCATTGTCCTTCTAATGCTGATAGTTTGGCTATGTTCCCTCCTTGCCCCTCTCACTTGGTCCTCTTCTCTCTTTCTCTTCCTCTCTAGCTCTTCCCTGAACTCTCTCCTCTCATGACCACGCCCAATCTGCTGACCAGGTCCAGTCTACTACTTCCTTTCTCTGCTCTGGACTCTTCCAGTTGCCCCTGGCTGTACTCTCTCTCAAATCTGCAGTAAGAACCTTCCCCTTAACCATACCTTGAAACAGTCAAGTCTTTAGTTTACATAAAGGTAAATAAAAAGGAAAAATATACCTATAGATAATATATTAAAACAAACAAAAGCATCAAAAACAGAACATCCAAAATTAGTCTAAAAATGAAATAGATAAACGCCCCTAAAGACCATCAACTGCTCTCTCTGAAGCAAGAGGAGAAGTCAAAAGACTGGCCTTGTATCAGAAAAGTACAAAAAGAAGTTTAGTAAAACCAGGGTATAAAATAGAGACGTTGCAAGAAAAATCAGAATCAACTAGCAACATGTTGGCTTTAAAACCTCTCTTGGAATTTTTGTCACTGTGACAAAGGTTTGCACAATTTCCAAGAAGGAAAGGCACTACTTGCCCAGGCTCTGGTGAAGGAAATAGCGTGAGTGTGTTGGAGCAGTTGCTTGCCTCATGGCAGCCAGTAAACAGTACTTTATGTTAGCTGGTTCCCCTCCCTTCTCTCTTTCTGTTCCATCCAGGCTCCAAACTTCCTGGAGAGTGTTGTCTACATTCAGGGTTCATTTTCACCTTTAGCCAACTACCGCCGCCCCAAACTTAAAGATGCACCCAAGAAGTGTGCTCTACTAATCTACTGGGCATGTCCCAATCAAATCAAGCTAACTAACAAAATTTACATCACAAAAATGACTAGAGTGCTTTCTTCTAGAAGGAAGATGTCTCCAAGGTAATATCTGAAACCCGAAAGAGGAATGTTAAATGAAAGAAAAAAATCTATAAGCTTGCAGCTAAACCAAAGAAGACCCTGATCACATGAAATATCAAAATCCAACAATGACCATTTTCTATCAGTATAAAAATAAGACAGAACTAAAATGTTGGCTAAAAATAGCATTAAATTGGAAAAGAGGCCATCAGGATGAAGCAGTCTAAAAGTTCTCTGTTCAAAGAGAAAGTAAATGATTGATTTACTTTGAGACTCATTCATTGAAATTTTCACACTAAGACTTCTAAAATAACTAGTAAATACAGAGAAATTTCCAAACCAGCAACAAGCAAGGAAGTGAAACATGAAGTGAAGAATGGGAGATTCTAAATTCATAAGTGTCAAAAGATGGATTAAAGAATGTACACTTTGACACACATACAGTTAACAACCATTTATGGGGAGATGACTTTCTGCGGGGGGAAAAAATAAGGAATCATTAACACAAAGTTTACATTGGCATATGCCTCTTTGAGAGGTAAAAGGACAGCCCTTCGTGGGGTTGGTTAAGTCAATAAAGGAAGCAGATGGAACCTTCAAATTGATGCCATAATAAAAGGGAGCCACACTATGCAAAAAAAGTGGGAAATGCCCAATTTAACTTGAAGACAAAAAGCAAAACTGGCTGGAGATAGTATCCTTTGCTTCCCCAATGCCAAAGCACAGTGTAAGAAATTCCCTCCCCCCACCTCAGTGTGTGTGTGTGTGTGTGCGTGTGTGCTTGTGTCTATCTGTCCATCTGTCTGTCTCTCTGTGTATGTGTATATGTGTGTCCATTTGTGTGCGTGCATCTAGTGCCTTCCTCTATCATATTCTATCAAACTTTTTAATAAAGATTCTATCATTTAACCAAAACCTCACCAATTTAGCTAGACTAGCTGGCCAGTAACTCCAAGCATCTACATTTCTCTGCCTCATCTGTCTACCACCTCCCCCAGAACCAGGCTTACAGATAAGCATGTCTATACCCAGGTTGAAGGTGGATGACAAGATCGGAGCTTCTCTTCATCCTTGTGTGTTTCACCCATTGAGTCATCTCCCAGCCCATCAGGTTTTCTCAACCAAATGGAGTGAAGAAGGATTAGGTTTTTAACTGTCCCTTAATAAATTGTCTAGTTATACTCTGAATCAAGTCTGTAGGACTTGTGGTCTTGAACTCCTAAGCAAAGCCATGCCAAGCTGTCCTGCCCCGATGGGTGCTTAATCCCTTTAGAATCATAAGCCAAAATAAACTCTGTCTCCCTTACTTTCTTTTTGGTCATGGTATATTACCATAGTAATGGGGACCTAAGCAACACACCATCCTTAGAAGGAGATGTTATTATAATCCTCATCTTACAGAAGAAATAACCAAAGCCCCATTACACAACCTGTTTCATGATCTCTGTAATGAAAACTTTAGAATTACACTAATTATCACCACATTGTTTAATGCCTGGTGATTTTTAAGGCTAAAGCTCAAAACCTTACTAAAAGTGTTTGGATAGTATGTTACTTAAACTTAAAACAAAAACAAAAACAAACAAAAAAAAAACCATAAGTACTTAGCTTTTTTGGTGAGTTCACAGAATACAAATATTCCCTATTGTTGACAGACACTACACACTTTTAGATAGAACTGGGGAAATAATGATTGGAGGCTGCCAGGCATTACCTGTTGCTACTCTGTATCATGGATGTCCAGTGTTGTTCTATCTCATCTGACAGTCACCTGGAGGAAGGCTTATACAGTTGTTCCCCTTCTGTGCAGACTCTGGGATGCAGCCCCAAATGCCCATATAACAAAGCTTGCTTATTTATCCTTTGCAAATCGTGCAGTAGATGTTGTTTGCCAGCTTGAAGGAAATGTATTCTGTCCTTCTAAGGAGGGAAAACAGGAGTTATCTGCAGATAGACCGTCACCCTTTCTGCCTAGAATATCCACATAAAGGATGAAATGCTTTCTAAAGGAACGTTTTACATTTGCCGTGTGTCTGGGGCAGTTCGTAGGATAGCTTGTAGGAGTCTGTTTTCTGTTTCCAAAATGTGAATGCTAGGGATTGAACTCCAGCCTTTGGGCTTGGCAGCACGTACTC
Organism: Mus musculus; assembly: GCF_000001635.26. Taxonomy (NCBI): domain Eukaryota; kingdom Metazoa; phylum Chordata; class Mammalia; order Rodentia; family Muridae; genus Mus; species Mus musculus. The sequence goes on from NC_000076.6 coordinate 19,551,151, forward strand.
TTACCCTCTGAGTCACCTCACTGGCTGAGGCTCACCAATTTCTGTTAAAACAGGGTAAGAAAGTTCTGTCACGCAACCAAAACTTCTGCAACCAATCAACTTTACAAAACTCACAAACAGTTGGTCCAAATTAAGACATTAAAATATTTAAGTGAGAAATCTCAAGCAACAATGAAACGTATTAAAAGATTTGGTCACAACTGACCTCCAGTAATCTTCTCTTCCTTTGAAAAGGAACAGTAATTAATCCCAGCACTCGGGAGGCAGAGGCAGGCAGATTTCTGAGTTTGAGGCCAGCCTGGTCTACAAAGTGAGTTCCAGGACAGCCAGGGCTATACAGAGAAATCTTGACTCGAAAAAAAAAGGAACATTAAATCTGTAGTACTAAGAAATAATGCTATAAAAGAGTCGTATAACCTAACCTCACTGGTTACCCAATGACTTTTTATTTCCTGGACAGGGACTAAGTACTTATTGTGTATTAACTATACTTATTTATCCTGGCACATTATATTTTTATATTTACATTTTACAGATGTAAGTGTTTTTCATAGTAGAACACCCTGCTTCCTCATAAAGAACTTGAGAGTGAGTCAGTCGGGTTAGTTCACAGACAGCCTAAGCATCGTAGAGCATAAGAGGAAGATGGAGCTCTAACTTCTCAGAAGGTGGTAAAGAAATATCCAAGGTCATCACCGAGTCTAGAAATGTCACAGTGAAAGGAAATGGATGACAGTCAGGACTCAGAAAAACCTTAGGTAAGATAACTAGAGCTGCATCCCAGAGTCTGCACAGAAGGGGAACAACTGTATAAGCCTTCCTCCAGGTGACTCTTCTTACCTCATGTGCATTGGCTGGACCAATAACATAGAGTCCAGAGCACATGTCAGATGAGATAGAACAACACTGGACATCCATGATGCAGAGTAGCAACAGGTAATGCCTGGCAGCCTCCAATCATTATTTCCCCAGTTCTATCTAAAAATCACCCCTTGGGTCCAGAAGGCGTCAATCCAGGATAGCAGATTTTGGGAAAGAACAATGCTAGATAGCTGACCCAGGAGAACCTCTGAGAGGCAGAGCTAAAGGCACAATAAACAGACATTACTTCATATAAGTACTGGCAACAATTAAGAAACTAGTCCTTCTTCACTCCATAAACATACTAGGTCTACACTAAGCTTTTGTCTCACAGTACACAGTCAGCTGGTGGAAACAAGCCTGCTGCCTAGACAGTTAACAAGAAGGACCAGTCTGATTCATGTGCTTCTGAGCTCATCCGTTGTTGCCCTGTGAACCTTAGCACTGAATGGATTGAAGCAAGTACGTGCATGGGGAACGTTAATAACTGTCCTGGGTTTGTAGTTGCAATGGGTGCCTACTACAAAAGACAGAGTAAGGAGAGAAATATAAACAGAATTGTATTAATATGTATATTTCAAATATACATGAAATGCAGGAAATAAGTACAGAAGTTTATTAATGTGCACATTTCAAGTACATATGAAATGCAGGAAATAAGTAACCCTCAAAGAGGCAGCTTTAAATTCCAGTTGTCATAGCACCTTTGACAAAGTACAAGAAACTTTTACAGAAGTGGCAGGGCAAAGGAAAAGGACTTTGGGTCTCTGTGGGCAGCACAGTGGTTGAAGCAAGCATTGAATGGTATATAAAGGCTGGTTAGCAGAACATGTAGATATAGGCTCCCTTGGTACCCACGGAAGACTGTCTTTGTGAATCTATATCTAATTTTAGGCAGAGATTTCTGCAACATGCTACCTTTTGCTTGCCCTTACCCAACTATACTTCATATGAGAGAAGTATATTCTGGCCACCCACTCATGTGTCCTCTAGATCAATGTCCTTTTTCCTGATCAATGTCCTTTTTCCTGTGTGTTGTAAATAAAGTCTTGGCTACATCCTCTTTGATTCATTGCTGAGAACAACTTGTAAGTTAAATAGATAAAAACAAACAAACAAACAAAAGATTAGCCGAGTGGAGAGAACAAACTTCATAATTTCTTAATCCATTTTGTCTGGTATGTCTGATGTGTGGTGTGGGGAGTGTTGGGGGGAAAGTTCATGTGTGCAAGGGTGTGTACATTTGTGCATGTGGAAGCCAGAGGTCAATGATAGACGTTGTTCCTGAAGGTAGCCATCCACCTTGCTTTCTTTCTGGGGATTCATTTTTATTATTCTCATTTATGTATAAATATGCTATGTGTAGGTGTCATTAGAGGTCAGAGGGGCCTTAGATCCTTAGAAGGGCCAGGTCTCTTAGAGGTGAAGTTAATGACAGTTGTGACCCACCCAATGTGAGCTCTAAGAATCAAACTCGTATGCTCTGAAAGACCCATAAATGACCCTAAGCTCCTCTCATTGCTCCAATGTCACCTTGCTTCTTGAGCTAGGCTCTCTCACTGGGATCTGAGACTTGCTGATTCTCTGACTGGCTAATGAATGCTAAGGACCCTGCACCTGCTCATCCCACCACCATTGCTGAGGTTGCGAGCATATGCCAGTGTTGCTCATCTTTTTATGTGGATTCTGTAGACCAAATCAGAGCCTCATGGGCATGCAACTGACATGTTACAAGTCTCCCCAGATCTCTGAATCTATTTTCTACTGCTGTTACAGAGTACCACAGACTAAAAGAATCATGAAGGTTGTTTGTTTGTTTGTTTGTTTGTTTTGATTGACTTATTCTTCTGGAAACTGAGAAGTTCAAGAATATGACATGTGTCTGGCAAGGGACTAGAAAGGACAAAATTCATCAGAAGTTATAGAGTAATAAACTCCAGAAATAACTAGTCCACTTTCAGAATAGCAGCATAAGTGCATTGCTAAGGGTGAGGACTTCTTTATATTTCTTAAGGTTCATTTCCTTAAACCAGCAAAGTTGCACGTGAATTTCCACATGAGTTTTGAGGAGGTACCCCAACAACAGCAGGGTGTTCACATGGAACTGCAACTCAAAGAAGCAGCTAGAATGCAGGTCTGTATTCCGTCTTAGTAGTAAATTGTGTGGGTTTTTTTAATCAGTAAGTTTGAGCTTTTAAGTCTGTTATGTTTATCATGGTGTAACAGCTTTCTTTTCTGTGTTTTATGCTTCCCATTGGCCATGCTCTTTATTTTTACTGGATAGCTTAAGTTTCCTGTGTTGAAGTTCACACAGCTTTTGTGACATAATGAGTATTCTTATTAAATAAAGAGAATATTTATCTTTATTTTCCTCATTTTGTTTTCCCCAGGCCAGGTTCTTTGTGATAAAGACAGCTTGGTTCTTCATCATTTCTACCACTCACTCCCATCCTGCTATTTGAAAATAAATTCCCACTTGCCAATGTGGACTCAGAGTTGTGCTTGCTCTCTTGCCCTCACTGAAAGACCCCAACACAGTGATCACTGTAAAGATCACAAAGGCCCAGAATGAGGCTTGTATAGCTGAGCTTTGGTAAATGTCCCTGGATGCATGCTCAGGCCTGCCAGGATTCCCCGCCTCCTCCAGCCACGCACTGACATCCCCTAGTTTTATACACATCCCTTATCCTGCTGGCTCTCACACAGGCATATTGAGCATTTCCACTCAGGGTTGCAAGCAGTGCTTCTCTGGGAGAGGAATGCCTCTCTATTATTTCCCTGTAAGAACATTTTTAGGCACACTTAACAGTCTCAACATTCCAGATCAATTGTACTTTCTATAATTTATATATAAAAGCTCGATAGATAAAATATAATATGTAATTAATAGTAAAATATTAGTTGCCCAATTAATTAAACAAACATATATGTACAGATTTATATATATATATATATACACACACATCAATATGAACATCCGCAATGAACATCTGCAAGCCCATCAATTAGTAGAGTGACAAATTTTCTGTCTACTTGCTTGCTGCTTCCTGAGGCCCTAATTTCATTTTCTCTTGGAAGGACTAGGTTTCCTGAACTTCATGTCCACGGTTTCCTTCTTTTCTGGCTCATATAGGTGTATATAAACTATAACTGTACAAGGGCAAACACCTACGCTATTTCACCATTCTTCTGACTAGATTGATGGAGAAAACTTGTATTGTCTTCTTGGTTTTTACATATTCACTCAACATTTATTCCTAGAATACATTCATGTTGCATGTAGTCATGTCCCATGTAAAATATCATCGACTGGGGAAATGTTCTATCTGACTGCCTACCTGTCAGCTGGCTGATGATCACTTAGCTTGTTTATAGATGTTTTGTCATCATAAACTAACTTCATTTTAATGTATTTGTGAGTGTTTATCGATGTGGGAGCTGAAAGTCTCGTGTGTATTTAGCTAGAAAATGAAAGGCCATGGTACAGATTGTACATATATTTAACATTACATAGCAAAGCTAGATTGTCTTCCTAACCATCATGAGAATGGGCTCTAACAACACAGTAACTACCACAAATGCAAACAGATTAAAGCCAATGTGATGGTTTGTATATCCTTGGACCAGGGAGTGGCACCATCTGAAGGTGTGGCCTTGTTGGAATAGGTGTGACCTGGTTGGAATGGGTGTGTCACTGTGGGTGTGGGTATAAGATCCTCACCCTAGTTGCCTGGAAGTCAGTCTTCCACTAGCAGCCTTTGGATGAAGACATAGAACTCTCAGCTCCTCCTGTGCCATGCCTGCCTGGATACTGCCATGCTCCCACCTTGATGATAATGAACTGAACCTCTGAACCTGTAAGCCAGCCCCAATTAAATGTTGTTTTTTATAAGACTTGCCTTGGTCATGGTGTCTGTTCACCAGCAGTAAAACCCTAACTAAGACAACCAACTATCAAAAGATAAAATATTTCCACTTTTAAAAGGGAGGGATTAGGTGAGTCCTAATGAGTAAATAAAAGGAGTTAAGAAGCAATAAGCATGAATTGAGAAAATATTATAGCAACCCCCACATACAAAATATCACAATTAAAACAATGATTTTAATAGATCCATGTGATATGTGATATCCAGAAAGACTTCCTGGAAGAATATCCAAACGTATACTTCAGGGGCTGCATAAGAATTTACCCTCTGTTACTAATTACAGTATCCTGGGCTGGAGGCAGCTCCGGAGTCCGCTATGCGTGGAATGTATAAACAAAAGCACTGGATATAGCCAGGTAGCTAGACAGTCAGTCACAGACTTAGAGGCCACTGAGGATGTGCCAGTGGCCTTGGACCCCACCTCTTCTTTCTGGGATAACACTAGCAAGTGAAGCAACTCCGGGTCTCCTTCTTAATATTTAAAATACCTTGTGCAAAGTATCACAACTCTGCTGAAGCCCAGTAAGGGAGGAAAAGTTGCCTCCTCCTGCTCAAAACAATGGGATCTGAGTTCTACTTCTGGCCCTAGGTGGAGACATGACACAAAAATTTTAAAGAAATACGATTGACTTCCCCCTTAAGAGTTAATCCAAACAGGCCTGTCAATCAATTTGCTATGAGGCCTTCCCTCAGAAATCTCCCTGTAGTGAGATGATGAATTCATCGTCCTCAGATTCTCTTCCCAGAGTGTATTTACTGCAGCTCATCTGAGCCTGCTAAGATGTCCTCTTTTCTGAGTTCTAACGAAACACGTGTAACGTTCCCTTTCTCTTGGTCTGTCTCTTGTTTTCGTACCAGCCAAAACCCTAAGCATGCTTTAGCCAACACTGTGAGCATTCTCTTTCTTTAGAGTGACCCCCACCCCCTTCTGCTGTGTAGCTGCTTTGCCCATCTCCATTCCTGAACATGCTTGCTTTCTTGGACCTACCTCAAAAGACATGGCTATCTCTCTTCTTATTCCATTCCTAGTAGTTAATGAGGTAACAGTTGTCTTCCCTCAAACTCTTATAAATCAATCCTCAAGTTCCCTTCTGAGCTTATTTTTTAAATTCTTTTACTAATAATACTAAGGATCAATAAAATGGAATCCTATTTAGAAGTGACACATTTGGCATCTCACAGGGGTTATCATTCAAGGTGTTCCTCTGCTGCCATGGTCTGTCACTTGGCTCGAATAAGCACCTTTGGGCTAAGATTCCTTTAGGAGGATTAATTCTCTAGACTTTGCCTTTCTGTACTCTTGGCTTTGGTACTCTGCCTTCCTGGAAAAAAGAAATGTCATCTTCCCCCTCCTCTTTAAAGTTCCCTCTCTTGGAAAGGAACAAGACATGGGGGATACGCACAAAGCCTTTCCTTCTTAGGTTGTTTTTCTGTGTGTATGTGACATGGTTGCTTCTAAATGGCACTAAATTTAATCCCCTCCCTTTCCTCTCTGGCTGTTGAGACTCCATTTATTTCCTTCACTACTCCTGTTCTTTCAGAGCCAGACAGATTTGGATCAAGCTAAGGGGGGGGGGGGGAATAGACAAAGCAGCTAAGCAGGTTTGGTCAGGTTTGGGCGTACAGAGCACTGAACAAAACAGAGGGTACCATAACTGCCTTGTTCTAAATGTGGTGCTAGACAACTAGATCCATGATCATGGGGTCTCTAGGAAGTCCACAGTGGGGAGGTAACTCATAAGGCTGGGGTTGTTTAAAAGCAGGGTTGTCTGCTTTGACAGCTCATTTCTAACGGTCATGAGTCGCCTGCTACAGAGGTTCACAGACTTTTCTGTCTTAGCTCATGTCATCCTCAACTGGGCCGGTGGAGTTCACACCATGGGATAATTTTTCACTCTCAGTCTCTCCTTGTCCTTCCAAAACTGCTCAGAAGTATCCTTATCCCATCTGGGTCTCATCTGCAGATTTTTAAACCAAAAATCTAGAAGCCAACGGAAAATGAAATCCAGATGACATCTTTTCATATTTCTAGTTACAGCTGGATTTTTGTTGTCTTCATCATGGGAAATCATGTACTTTATTTTTCTTAGGTCAAGACCATAAAATTCTTAATTTTTTCTACCTATAACTTCTCTCCATGTATACATTTATATGCTTGGATACAGAATCTTTCTTATTTTTTTAGACAATGTGCCTCATGTCTCTCCCTTTGCTCCATATCTACTGATATATGTGTGTGTATGTGTGTATGTATGTGTATATATGTATATATTGTTCTGATATAAACATACATATGTATGTATATATGTGTATGTGTATGTGATGATATGTGTATCATTGTGTTTAAATGTTGTTAAATATGCAGTTGTTGTGGTTAAATATGCAGGTCACATGTTTGGCACATGTGTGTCCACCTTCACCACTACACATATAAACATTAATAATTATAGCAAATAAAAGAGTTGTCACAGCTGTGCTTCCTAGTTCTCTCTTCTAAGACTGATGATTGCGAAGGGCCCATTGTATATGCTAATATATTAGGTAAGAATGTAGTTAGAGCTTAGGTAAAGAAGGAAGTGTTTCCCAGTAAGTTGAACCATATTCATTCTGCTACCCAGGCAACTATAAAGCCTTTTACAGCCAAACATGTCACCTTTACTTCCAGAAGAATAAAAGGGAACAAGGACCTCCAAGAACCACCTTAGACTCAAGCCTTGAGGGGTACCTGGAAAAAATGCAGCGGTTTTAACAACCAGCAGTTGGAAAATTAGATATTTTTTCCCCATGAGTTGTATCAATTGTCAATATGACCAGTCTGTGGATAACTGAGGACATGAAATTACTGAGATTTAAAAGAGTAAGGTTTTATTTTTTTAGTGATGAAATGAAAAATGGAGAAGCAGTATTTGTGAAATAGGCAATCAATGACAATTAACTTATTAAACAACTAATTAAGCTATTAATGACAACGGCTATATTAACTAACCATTGCTAATGAAAATAACCAACAATATTATTTTCTTGTTGTCTAAATCATACTTTTCAATCCTAGTGACCAACAACAATACTCGCACTTTAAGCTTTATTCTCTCACAAACACATTGGAAAATGGCAGAGCTCTCATCTGAACCTCAGTTTTGGTAGTGGCCAGTGTGATGTGTACTTTGGATTTTGAACTAAGGCATAATCGATCCTGACTCCTTGTCTTTTTAATCTGAAAATATTCTTAAGATTGCTTGTAAATCTTGCAACACGGCGTGGCACTAACTGCCATAGCCAGTCAGATCTCATGAACAAAAGAACTTCCAGGAAGCCATAATAATTCTCCATCTTAGGCTTTCAAATCTTTGGCTAATGTACAGTGGGTGCTTGATGGGTAGACAGTCATCTACAGCTAGATCCACAGCTTTGTCAGCTGCCATAGCTTATGACACAGATGTTTCTTAGACACTTTTAATAATCCAGAAAAAATTCCAAGAGGAAAGCTGGATTAAAAAACATTCTTTCTCTATTGTAAAAATTCATGAATAGAAACCAACATCTTAGGGACAGTATGTAAGGACTTCTTGGTGGAGACATACAAATTATATGGGACCAACTCAAAATCTAAACCTCATGTCTTCTGTCACGATAAAGCTGAGGGAGTTGGGATAGGACATTTGCAGCCTTTATCTCTTAATAAATATGAATATTTTAAAATAGATTCCTCCCTAAATATATCCCCATACCAAATAATAGAGAATAGTCATCTTCCTGTTTTATACAAAGGCATGGCCACTTTTTGGATTAAAGTCAAGAGGAAAAGACACTGCCTTCTCAGTCTGGTCCTAAAGTCTGGACAGCTGCCAATCCAAAGTACTTCCATTCCTTCATATATACAAAGGACAGAAAATACTTCAGAAACTCGTGTTACCTCAATCACCAGGAAAATCCAGTTTTTAAGTGATATCTTAGGTCATTCATAAATTTTAGTAGCTTTGTAACAACAGAGAAATTTCTTAAAAGATCAGCATAAAACAACTGCGTTGTGTAACTTCCCCTCAGCGAAACCACAGGCAATTATAGCGTAAACAGCTGTATCCTCCCAATAAGCCCACGAGTGATTGGGGATATTGTATACAAACTCGGGGCCATGAATAAAGAGGACATTAAATGTCTTCCCTTCTATTGAAAACAGTTTTCTCACATCGTATATCTTGATTATGATTCTCCTCCCTCTGCATCCCCACTTCCTCCTCATCTCACCTCACCTCCCATCCAGATCCATCCCTCTCTGTCTCTCATTAGAAATCTACAGTCTTCTAATGAATATCAACAAGATAAAATATAATATAATAAGACAAAAACTAGCACATCAGCATAGGACAAGACAAACAAACAGAGGAAAAGAACCCAAAGAGAAAACACAAGAAACAGAGTCAGAAATCCACAAAAACACCAAACTGGAAGCCATAATATGTATTCAAAGTGTCTGTAGAATGAAAAGGGAAAAGAAAAAAAATATCAATAAAATAAAGCCAAAAAACAATATAATTTTAAAAAAGGAAAATCCCTGACATGACACTGTGAGACAAGAAACCTCCAAACACGTCATTTAGTTGGTTTTCTGTTGACATCTGCTGCTGGGAGTGCGGCCTACCTTTAAGAGTGAATGGTTTCCCCAGGGATATTCCTTTGGAGAGAACTAAACTTTCATTTGCAGATGGTTATCAATTGGAGATAGCTTCTGGGTTAGGGATGAGGACCCCAACTGGTGCAAACCCACACAGGCCCTGTGCATGCTACCCCAGTCTCTGTGAGTTCATATCTGCATCAATCCTGTTTAGTTAGAGGGCCTTGTTTGTTTGCTCTTCTCTAACACACACCCCTGTGTCTTATACTCGTTCTACCTAAAAGAACATATTTGTGTTTGTTTGTTTGTTTGTTTGTTTGTTTTATGTCGTCTTTAAGTATCTATCTTCTGGTAAGTAATATCCCTTAGCTATAAAAACTTTGAACAAAAATTTGGGCCAATGAGATGGCTCAGCAGTTAAGAGCAATTGCTGATCTTGCAGAGGACCCAGGTTCATTTCCCAGCACCCATGTGGTGACTTCCAACCTCCAGCTCCAAGAGATCTGCTGCCCTCTTCTGGCTCCTCAGACATCAGGCGTCCATGTGGTACACATACACACGTAAAAGCAGAACAAATACACAGATCAAAAATAAATAAATCTGAAAAGTTCTAAATAGCACCCACTTAACACTGTGCTCAATAAGCCCTGTTGCTTTATCTGGGGTATTGTCTATTGGTCACAAAAATCCCACAAAAAAGTTGTCATTGTTCTCCCCATTTACTGGAGAGGTAAGTAAATCCTAGAGAATCAGATGCATAGGAAATATGTTAGCAAGGCAAGATTCAATACTGCATCCCTCTGACCAGAATTGATGCTATTTTATTTTATTTTATTTTATTTTATTTTATTTTATTTTATTTTACATTATTTATTTCTTTATCCCCATAAACATGAACATTTCTATGTGGTAAAGGCCTAGGCTTTTGTTCTTCTCCTTCTCGATTCCCTCAATTAATTGTTGTGCTTAGAAGCATTCCTTCAGTGAGTGTCTTAGAATCAGGTCACCTCTTTTTCTGTAAGAATTACAAACTGGTAAGTTCTGATATATCTCACCCTATTCCTGTGCATGCCCTTACCATGTAAGAGTGTTTTCTGTTTTGAATGCCACATATTCAACTCCTAACCAAGAGCTATACAAGTTTGGGGAAGAATCTAAAGTCTATTATCTTAGAAATTGTGAACATAAATACCTTTATTAGATCCCTAAAATCCAAACTGGCATTGGGACTGAACCGCATTGACATATCTCAGCTCCTTCCCAGAGTCCCTGTGCCAGCCGTGAATATTTCAGCACAGACCTGAAGCTAACACGGAAATGGATGGTGCTGATCTGTAAGGAAGAGTGAACAGAGTAGAGAAAGCAAAACGTGAGGTTAGTATGTGCTTGGCATATTTAAGAAACCCAAAGAAAGCCATGCAACTTAAGCAAATAAGACAGCAGGAGAGCATGCCAAAAGTATGTCCGAACTGAGCCAAATGCACAGACACTGAGAGGCCACATCTTCTAAGTCCAGACTCTACTTTAGAGAACCTGACCTACGTTTGAACTCAGGTAAACTAAGACTCGTACCTAACATTAGTTTCCAAGTTGTCCCCCCAACAAAACTGGAGCCTAGCTCCCGTCTCTAGACGAATCTCCAACAAGACCAGTATCTCCATGTTATTCCCCCAACAAACCTGCACCCCCAAGTTACAAGCTCACCCCCTGCCTAACAACCACCAATGCAGAGGGGAGCAGAAATTAAGCTTTGATATGACTCCCAGCACCAGCCAATTATGTTAAAGTCAATTATGTTAACTTCCCAATTAGAAGCACGCATATCCATCCCTGCTTGCTGGTTACTATAAAGCCTTTCCCCAATAGATATTTGGGGGCTCCTCTACACCAAAACCGTCCTGTGTGACAGTGGTGGGTTGGAGAGACCTGAGCTAGCTCAAATAGCATAAAGACCCTCTTGTGGGTTGCATTAGATTGGCACCTGTCTGGTTTTGGGGGGTAGTCACTATACTTCCTGGCACTACAACACAGGTGACAGATGGGAACTAACATGTAAGATATAGAGGAAAGTCTAGGAAGGCTTTATTTTTGGTTTGGGACCTTAGCACTTGGAATAGTGGAACCACAGAAAATGTGAGCGTGGGACCCAGAGACCAAGAGTCTGTGGAGCCGTTAACGTTGAGTAAGTGGATATGCCAGTCTGAGGATGGGTTCAGGCTAGAGAAATACAGTTAGAGATGAGGACATGCAAGGGAAGCAGAAGGGAAACCAAAGGAAGTGGTAAGAAGCAGAAAGAAAATTACAAGTGGTAGCCTGGGGTTAAGAAAAGAGGTGTTCTGTTTGTGCCAAGTGACCATGTGTGTCAAATGCCAACACTTCCAAGGAGGAGTCAAATACAGCTGGAAAATTGCCTGGCCACTGACTTTAGTAAGATGGGGATTTTTCAAAACGCCTTTCTGTGGCACTGGAGATGTGGCTCCGTGGTTACGACCAGGATGACCAGGGTTCAAGTCCCAGAACCTAGATGGTTCCTCAGAGCCACCTCCAACTCCCTTTGCAAGGGAGTCCATTGCCTTCTTCTGACCTCCACAGGCACTGCATGCATACAGTACACAGACATATGTGCCAACAAAATGTTCATATGAGTAAAGTAATGAAATAAATCATTATAAATAAATAAATAAATAAATAAATAAATAAATAAATAAATAAAATAAAAATCCTTCACTGCGATATTGGGGTCCTTCTCATCAAAATATGAAATTTAACTGTGTCAAGACTTTGTAAACTTTCTCATTGATATTCAAATATTAACATAAATAACCTTTCATCTTTTAAATTTTTTTACCATCTCCATTCTTACTAACACTATAACCAAGTTCAGGCCTCTGTTTCCCTAGGGCTGGGTTATTGAGTAAGCTCGAAGATTCCCTTGTTTGTTCCTACCAACAACCCATCCTGATTAGTCATTCTGGAACAAAGATTTTTTTTAAGAGGTCCCAGATTCTCTGGCTTTCCTCCCAGCATGCTGAGAATTTTCTCTTAGCCATTTCCTCACTGTTAATTTTTGTGAAAGGAAAAGTCCCCAACACAAGATGATGTGTTTGAACAATTGGTCTCCAGCTGGTAAAGCCATTTGCAGAGGTTGTAGAACATTTTGGACCCAGACTGCAGCCAGCAGACTGGGTCACAGGACAGGGCCATCTCTCTGCTTCCTGACTGCAGCAGCAATATAGTCAGTGCCTTCTGCCCCCACAGAGACAGCTGCAGGCTGCTCACTCTTTCATGAATTCCCTGCAGGTGTGGATTGTATTTCCTCACCCATGAGGCAAATTAGATCATTCTTCCATCAAGTTTCTGTCAGGTACACTCTCATAGCCACAAGAAATGCCACTAATAGATCTACCTTGCACACCCATGTCCTTCTGACATGCTACATGTCCCTGTTTCTTTCCCAGGACTAACTATTCTCTTTAATTCCACAGAGAAGAGTCCTCTGGTACAACCACAGGAGAGAGTGAGTCAGGAGTCCCCCCCCCACCCCCCATTCTCATTTGGGCTCAATCTCTGTTAATTGAAAAGGAAATTCAAGATAGTGAAACACAATAGGGCTGACTAAGTAGATAGAAGAACTGATGTTTTCTAAGAAAATATAAGTTACTCAAATGGTTAGAGTTAAGTGAGTTTTTAAATCTGACATTACCAGATACTAGCAAGGGCACCCAGCTACTGGAACTCTCATTTGCTCTTGAAGGCTTGGGAAGCTGTGGAGCAGTTTCTTTTATAAACAACCATTTCACACAGAACCCAGTGATCTAACTCTTAAGTGTTTACTACAACAGGATTCAAACATACTTCCCCACCCAACCCGATACACAAATCAACTACAAATAAATGTCTATAATAGCAATAGCATTGTTCATAATCTCCGAAACTGGGAGCAATCCAAACAACCATGAAATGGTGAAGAGGTAACTAGAATTCTCCTCTTAAATAAAAAGAAGAACTGAGCCCAAGCATATAGGCAACATGTAGAATCTTAAAACAACATTCTGAGTAAAAGCAGCTGGGTATAAAAGGCCACAAAGTCCAATGGTTCCCTTTGCCTAGCACTTAGGAAAAGATTGACATACATAGACAGAACACACACACAAGAGCTTGCCAGGGGCTGGTGGAGGGTGGAGTCTAGGACTACAAAGGAAAATGAGGGAGCTCTCCAGCAGGATGGAAAGGACACTGCAATGATAGTCACGGTGACTCCATGACTAAATCAACTGCCAAAGTCACAACACACAGGAGACGTGCATTTGGCTGCTTATCAATATTCTCATGAATCTGATTTTAGAAATGAAGTCCTATGAGGGCAATGCTTTATTTACTGACTTGTTCGTAGTATCTATAACTATAAATAAAAATTATAAAATCATTAATAAGAAGAAAGATAGGGAAGAGCAAAGTAAAAGAAGAAAGGGAAGGAAAGAGGGAAATAAAGAGAGGAAAGGAAGAAGAAAGAAAATTCTAATTGTGAATTCTGGTTTGACAAATTTTAAGATTCTTAAATAGATAAATTCTGGAACTAGACTATAGCTCATCCTATATATAAGCTTCAGAATTTGCTTATTAAGCACTTGACTTGAAATGTATAAAATATTGTACTTTTGGATTTAATTTTTATAATCTGGAGTATGGAGTAAGCATAGGAGACATAGGAAAAGCATACTTTTACATATCAAAATAATGTAAGCTAGAAGTTAAAACGAGCTTCTCAAATGCATATTCAAATCTCTTAATATAGAGCTGGCTAAGTGAACACTAGTGAGTTCAAACAGCAAGAATTTAAATATTAAGGAGAATTTCTTCTAAATTGCTGGTGTGTTTTGTGCCAAACTTCTGCTACATGGTTAAAGTGAGAACTCAGACCTGTTCAGTCCCAGAGCACAATGAATGGAGGACACATCAGTTAGTAGTGCACTTTAAAAAAAAATAATAATAACTGCAACCAAGAACAACTGACTTAATGAGAGGAAAAAATGCTTGAAAACAAAGATGCTAGCAGCTCAGCATTCTACATTATCAACAAACAAAAGTAGCATTGGAGTCTCCTAAGACCAGGGAGGGCTATCCTTGTAGAGGAAACCTTTCATCAAACACAAAATGTTTAAAGAAAATGAAAAATATCAATCAAATTCCATGAAATGCTGGGACAGTTGAGGTTTCTAAATGCCTGATTTTAGACTTACTCTTTTAGGGTCTGGGAATTAGGGGAATAATCCACTATGAAAACCAAGTTCAAGTCAGCACAAGTATCTTTATTCAGAAATTGATCAGGGAGACAGCTGGTTTCAGTATTCAAACTGTGTCAGCATGGGGGTGAGGGGAGGACAAGCAATCTTTAAAAAAGAAAAAAAAAACCACACAAGTTAAGTGGAGTAGAGGCAACCAATTAGGTGTATGCATGTTGTATGTTTCCAAACATTTTTAACACCTGGCATCTTAAGTGGGTTACTACCCATCAACTACCTCAGATGGCTATCTTAATAACTTGGCCTAGATTGAGGCCAGCCAATCAGAGCAGCTACAGGATTTCAGTTCCAACTGGGTGCTAACCAACAAAGCATAGGGTAGGATGCTGTGGTCTAAGTTCATATGGGGTACATGGAGTCAGAAGCCTTTTCTGGGAATTCAGTTGTTTCTTAGAATTTAGAGTAGTACAAAATGGAGACTAAATAGAAGATGGAGTCTCTGAAGCTAAAGAGGCCCCCAATACCTTGTCATTATCAGCCTTGCAAAGTCAACAACAAGTCTGTCACTATTAAATCAAGCCACCTTCATTCCCCAAAGGTTACTTATTTGTGCAAGGCCTCCCTTTTAATCTCTGGGTGGAAACACAGACAGACCCCATCTTTTTGAGAAAAAGCAGTAATAACGAATGTCGATATATAAACCATGTCTAATGACTATACAATATAACCAGGAAACAAGAGTACAAAAAGCAAGTAGGTATGAAGATATTCAAACTCATTTGAAATGTGAGTGGTCACGGTCAACACCAAGCTTTGTTGGGATATAGGAATCCCTAGTGCAAGTAAGAGTACTCAAAGTACTTCACATGTCACCGTTGGGAGTGTAAACTGTTACTGCAAACATTTTTGGAGTTATTTACCTGGCTTTTCAAGAGCCAACAAGCTAATAACTAGCAGGTGACTGATCTTCCTGAGATGGTCCACCTTGGACTAAAAGATGTACTGTCTTGTGATGCTATATACATAAGATGATTTCTTAATCCTTACTGATGATCGGATAAGAATTCCTAAATCTATAGTAATTATTAAGCTCTTTTAATAACACTGCTATTAAATCCTTTCTGATAGTCAGAACTGCAATGAGAACTTTGCCAGTCTTTAGTGTCATGAGTTAATTGCTTCTGAGGTAGCAAGAAGGCATCTACCACTCAGAGCACATTCCAACAGGTTGTAAACCATTGTCCAAAGATCATGAAAAGGGGACTAACGACTTATTATAGGTGCCAGGACAGAAGATAAAATATTGACAGGGTTTATCTATACAAAACCTCACTAATAACTTAGCTATGGTTTTCAATTCTCCATGAGCCTGTGGAGCTGTGACAGGTGATAAACATTTAAGCACATACATAAATGCTCCTAATGGATATGCAGGTAAACATTCTCTGTTGTAAACTACTAATTCTATTTAAGATTTGAATTTATGTGTAAACTTGTGATGAACTTTCTACCATGTGATCATGCATTCTGAAAGATGTATAAGTGCTGAAGATGTAGAGAAGATGTAGAGACCATTCCTCTTTTCCCCTTTGTCTTAGAGAATTTTCATATGAAATAAACACTAAATTCACTTTTTAAAAAAGATTTATTTATTATATGTAAGTACACTGTAGCTGTCTTCAGACACTCCAGAAGAGATTTCGTTACAGATGATCTGTGAGCTACCATGTGGTTGCTAGGATTTGAACTCAGGACCTTCAGAAGAGCAGTCAGCCCTCTTAACTGCTGAGCCATTGCACCAACCCCAAATTCACTTTTCAAAGTGTCCCTTTTTCTTCCTGTGACCTCAACTAGCAGGCTGAAAGTTGGAGCTGCAGCAGTTCCTGCAGAGATGGAACAAAGGCTACAGAACTTAATCTCCTGCTGTTAGGCTAGAGGTGTCAATCACTAAGCCAGCAGCTTTTAACCCTAAGAATGAGCAAGAAAGCTTTTAGAAGCTATCATCAGGATTCAGTATAGTTAGAGAGCTAGAACATCCAGAGATCATCAGTCTTAAAAGCTACACTGGAACCGGGCGTGGTGGCGCACGCCTTTAATCCCAGCACTCGGGAGGCAGAGGCAGGCGGATTTCTAAGTTTGAGGCCAGCCTGGTCTACAAAGTGAGCTCCAGGACAGCCAGGGCTATACAGAGAAACCCTGTCTCGAAAAACCAAAAAAAAAAAAAAAAAAAAAAAAAAAAAGCTACACTGGAGTCCAACTCTGTGTCTCAGTTCAACCCGCTCCAAACCAGGAGGCTCCCAGCACTGGCTTGCTTGTTTGTAATGTTCATATATTTGACAAGTCATTGTGAACTCAAATGGTCACCCAGTAATTAATTAGGAATATAGGAAAATCGGTAGCACAATGTCATGAACTGTGTGTGTGTGTGTGTGTTTTTTTTTTGTAAAGAATGAGAAACATTTTAAACGCATCAAAAGCAAGCACATGATTCACGTGTAAAATCACAATATATAACATTTTCAAGTGATATTTTTTTAAAAACCATTTATACAGAAGAAATTACTAGAACATAACACTAAGTCAGGGCTCAAAGTCAAGCACTTGGCATATCTTAACTACAAAATATTCCAAAGCAATTCACTTAAAAGACTGGGAGGCCTGGAGAGATGGGATAGTAGTTCAGATAATTAAGAGCTGCAATTCCAGAGGGTTGGGGTTTAACTCCCAGCACCCGTGTGGTTGTTTATAACTCTCTCCAGCTCCATTTTCAGGGGATCTGACCCCATCTCCTGGCCTCCACAGGCACCAGACAACACAGTGTACAGACTTCCATGCAGGTAGGCACTCATATATATAAAATAATAAAATATTTCTAAAGATTGAAAAAAATTAAACAAAAACTGTAGGAATCGCTCTCTGTGAGTGACACGAGCATGCTTATTGGCTCCCTGGGGTTTTGCTTTTCTTTAGTTAAATAACTCTCTTTTTTACATGGGGATACATTGAAAACAATATCATAGGTCACATTTAAAGACTATTGATTAGCAAAAGAATCTGCAAAATAATACACATTAGCATGTGCTAGAATATAGCTAAGTTGCAAAATGCAAGCGTAGTAGGAATACAGCCTTGGGTTCAATGGCCAGCATGTGGGGAAAAGAAGAAGAAGCACATGGGTTCAACCCCACTTATAACACAAGGTGCAAAGCCAAGTCAAAATCAAACTCTGTTAGACGTGAGGAGAGAGGGGAACAGGGAGTGTGAGGAAGATGGGGAGTGGTCAGTCAGGATTATTCATCTTTTAAAAATGAATAATTACGTTCACTTATGACAAAAACATGTTTCTATATTTCATAACTAACTAAAATTTGCTTGAAGTCAAGCATTCCAGTCTTCTTTCCAAGAAAAAAGGGGGCCAAATTAGATATTTTTTGAAGAGATACAACAGTATTTAATTACCTTTTTTTTTTTTTTTTTTTTTTTTTAGTAAAGGGCTTAATTTGTTCTATCACCGCAGGCCACTTAATTAAAATAGAGCAAGAAAATAAATAAAAGTTCACTATTTAATACAAGCTAGCTTCCCAGAATCTCATGCAGGACAATAGTGTTGATCATCGAATGGCTGGCTGCAAAATGCTTAGTGAACCTGTGCCCAAAAAAGAATTAAGATACAGCCCTGACTCATCTAGGTGTTCCCACTGCTGAGAAGAGGAGCGGCTTTTCCTCCTGTGAGAGGTGAGGACACCTCTTACAACTCTTCCTCGAAGTGGGTGGAGGTGGAGAAGGGGAAATGAAAATGAGCAAGCAGAAAAGGTGGGAAGGATGATGGGTTTGTCCAGTTCAATCCTGTCCTGGGTGTCCACTGGAAAGGATTCCCCAAAACACAAATTCGAGGCCTGAGACTAGCTCCAGGCAGAAGCAGTCGCTGAATGAAGACCGTAGTAAATAAAGCAAACTATAATGTTGAGAAGCAAAGAGACAAAAGTATTACAATGAATTTTATTATACTTATGAGGTACGATATGATGTTTTATTGTATTGTGTGGCGGCAAGAGGTCATGTGTGTGTGTGTGTGTGTGTGTGTGTGTGTGTGTGTGTGTGTGTGTGTGTAAGGAAGAGATCATATGTGTGCACATGTGCAGAGGTGAGAGGGCAATGTCAGCTGTTTCTCTCAGTTGCTTCCTCACCTTATTTTTGGACAGAGCCTCTCTCTGAACACGGAGCTCAGAAATCAGCTAGAGGAGCTGACCAATGAGCCTCAGGAATCTTGCCTCGGGCTCCACAGCATCGCAGGCTTTCTACCTGGGAATCCAAACTCAGCTCCTCATGTTTGTGCAGCAAGCAATTAACGGACTAGTCCAGGCCCCAATGTGATGCTTGGTTCATGTGTATGCTGAGTAGTGATCAACTCTAGGTAACTGTCATACTCATCTTTAATGGAAATCGTTACAATAGAAGAAACATGAGAAATGGAAATGCAGAGTAGGTAGAATGTGTCTAAAGGGAGCACAGAGAAGCTTGTGTCTGTTTTCCCTTCTCCTTCACTTTGTTTTTGCAGTCAAGAAACCACCTCCTCCTGAAAGTCCCCAGACAAAAATATTTGCTTCCTCAATCTTGAAGCAGTGACTCATCTATTCTTCATAGCTGGCCACTTTCCTCTTCCCACAATGCAAGCGCTTCTACGATGGACCAGAGACTTTAAAAGACAAGCTTTGGCTCAGGGGTCTAAGCCCAGGGAATTTTTATCTGGTGAAAATGAGCCGGAAGTATGTGAGAACAAGAAATGTCTGAGTCACATGTGGCCAATCGTGAACCAGCTAGGACAGGACACCTGGTTGGGAGTGTGGGAAGGACCCTCTTTGAGTTGGCCAGCTTGTCTAAGCCAGCACTCCTAAATGACAATCCACATTGGTGCAAACTACAGTTTAACATTGTAGGAACTATAAACTGCTTGTAGGAGCTTCCCACACAGCTAAGCAAATTGTAATACACACTCTTAACTCTTGCTACATCAGAAACAAACACAGACATGGCCCAAGCCTCAGGGCAGCTGCAGGACAAAACATTATGAGAAATGCAACTGTCTTGTTCTAAAGTGTGACCCTCCCTTTGCTGTTAAACTGTTGAAAATAGTGCACCCAAAGAAACGGAAATGTCAGTGTCCTTAGGAAATCTCATTAGGAGAAGGAAGGGGTTTTTTGGCAGCCAGAGGAGGAACTTGTTTCCCTAAAAGAGATGTTGACAGACAGTTCTGACTTCTTATCAGACCACCTTACAGGGAAGACTGGAGTTGAAACTATGTTGGGTGGGATACAGACCAGAACTGCTTAGCTGTTTATATCTCTTGTCCTGTTTGGACCAAACCTCATGTCAGGACCCTGAAGATGAATTTGGGGAATCACAGGACCTCTTTTTCCTCATTCCCAATTTGGCCACAATGGATCGATCTGTTTTCTCTGTTTTTTACTTTGTTTCTTCAATTGGCTTATTGTGATGCTGTAGCTGAGCGTGGCTTTTGAGGGCTGCCCGAGGCCAGACTCAACAGCAGTATTAGAAATGGGTCCTGGACCAAAGCCTCATGCTGAGTACATTTCTAGGTTTAATATGCTTGGGAAAGGTACCTTTCTTATGAAGCATAAACACAAATAAAAGCCATATACACACCCTTTAACTATGTGGATGCAAACAGACAAACAGTGGGATAACTTTCTTTCCTTAGTAGTCCACAGCGTTGGTCATTGTTATGGTAAATATTAAAAAGTTGCTCTATGCTCCCAGTGGGTGTGCGCATGGCTCTGCACCCACCCAAGAGCTCTGGATTCATGAATGAAAGACACAGCACATGCTACCTTTATATTTAATATGCCTTACTAGCTCAATGACTGGGCACTTCCAAACCTCCCCATGGCTAACACACAATCTCCTCCGGTATTCCTGAGTTAATAATTTTCTAAATATAAATTTATCTTTGCTGCCCTGCTTTCTTCTGGGCAGCCCTCCCATGGGGCCACTTTCCCCTTGCACCTACATTTTGGCCGCTTCACTCTCCTGCTCCTTCATGGTGGTGTCTGTGTTAGGCCCTCTCATGGTGACTCCCTTCTTCCCTACATTCCTTGTCCTGGAAATCTAAAACTCCTGCCTCTGTCTCCCTGCCCAGCCATTGGTCATTGGCAACTTTATTTCCCAATCAGAGTCAACTGGAGTCAGGCTTCCTTTAGCCTCTGTGCGCCTCTGTGCGGGACACTGCAAACATATTTTTAGGGTAACACAATTAGCATGAAAACACAAGCCACTACAGGTCATCTCTGCTCAGTCTTAGGAGCCCCTGAATTGGCCCCATAGCCTCCCAATAACTTCCATATTCAAAACTAAGTAAAATTGTAATCTCGAAACCTCATAGACAAAAGCCAGGCAGAGGTTTGGATTTAATGCTTACAAAGAAGAGCCACTGCCAATGCTAAGCACAGCATAGAGGCAGAAAATACTTCATCCAAGAATAAACTGAGATGAGGATAGATTAACAGAAGAAAAACCACACACATTCATTTGTCAGATATGCCTGACATAGAAGCTCTCGAGAGCACCTAAGGATGCCAGGTTGTTAGAGCCACTCCCACCTCACATGTCTGCTAAACAGAACAAAGAACTCTGTGAACAAGCAACAAACCATATGGAGAATTAAAAGGTAAGTTATTTCATCAAAGGCTGTTCAGACCCCCCACACCCACATGATGACTTCTTGTCCTTAAAGATGGGATATCCATTTTCCAGTGTAGGGAAGGTGTCTTTGAGGTGAGAAACTCATTTATACCTATAAGGAAAAAAATGAGCAGGGTGAGGTGGCTTTCACCTGTAATTCCGACTCAGAAGATGAGGCAGAAGAATCATCGTGGGTGTGAAGTCAACTGGTACTGGAACGAGATCCTACCAAGGCGGGGGAGGGGGGGAAGGGGGGAAGGGGGAGGAGGAAAGAAAGAGAAAGGAAAAAGAAACATCAAGAAGTACAAAGCAATCTTCTATGCACCTGTTGCTTTGCAAGGGTCTTTCACCATAATAGTTAAGCTATTAGAATACCATATTTTAACCCTTCCACAGCAGTGACGGGTTGATTAAGGAAGTTATTCCTGGGAAGAGCAGAGGAAGGACTAGAGGTAGAAAACAAAAACAAAAAGCCACAGTATTAGATGGCAGGCTGCCTCCAGTGATCAACAGGAGAGTCTGTGACCAACAGAATGGCCACAGACACATAGAGAAAAGAGCAGAAACAGAGGGCACCATTTTGTAGCCCAAATAGCATCATTTGAGACTTATGTATTGATTTTGAATTTTCTTTTAAAATTGATATTGCATATTTATTTGCTTATTGTGTGTGTGACTGTATGTGTGTGTTCCGATGCACACACAGGTGCCATGGCCCACTTGTGGAAGTCAGAGGATAACTTGTGGGAGTTGATTTTCTACCATAGCACATGGGTCCAGGGGCTTGGGCTCAGATATCAGGTTTGGCAGCAGGTGCCTTTACAGACTGAACCATCTGGCCACTTCGGAAGTTTCTATTAGCCACATAAAATAAATAAAAAAGGAATAAAGAAATAATTGAAGTTAATTTTGATCTCCTATTTCATTGAAATAAACAGAGAGAAATGTAATTTCACAACACCATGGAAAGGTTTTGCCTTCTTCTTTGGTACAAAGTGATATAGATACAGATACATCCTTCATATTCATAGCACATGACTATTTGGTTAGCCATGCTGTTCAGTGGTATTAGGTAATGAGTAGTTACCATATTAGAAAGTGAAAATTTAGACTATTACATCTTTTACATTCTGAGCTATGGGCCTGGTAAAACATATTAGTTTTCAAACCCAAATCTTTGACTTTTAAAAGTAGATTGCATCTATGTATTAGTTTCATTTTCCAGTTGCTTTGATAAAAATATCTTGGCAAAAGAAACTTGGGAAAGGAAGGGCTTCATTGAGCTCACAATTCCGGGTTACTGACGATCGTGGCAAGGGAGTCACAGTGGCAGAAACTGGAAAGAACTGGCCACTTATACGTGTAGTCAAGAGTGGAGAGCGATAGATAATAAATAACTGCATGTCTTCTTGTCCCCAGCTCACTCTCTCCATTCTTATATGGTTCTCTGCCTAGGGGATGATGCCGCCCACAGTGAGTGAGACTTCCCATCTAGATTAATATAATCAAGATAATCATCCACAGACAAGACAACAGAAAATCCCGGTCTAGATTATACCTTAGTGAGATGCCTTTTCCAGGTAACTTTAGACTGTGAAATGTCTACAAGTGCATTACTTTAATCCATAGCCTCCCATACTGTGTCTCCAAAGTTTCATGTTTATCTCATGATGTAAAACTCAGATGTACTTTACATGTCTCCACACTCTTTCAATTTTTCAATATTTTATAAGGCCAAATTTCTTAACTATGAACTCCTATAAAATCAAAATCAAGTTAAATAATTCCAACATGTAATGGCAAGAATATATCTATTTAGACCCAAAGGGAAGAATCAGTAACAAGAAATAAGCCCAGGAAAAAAAATCCATCTGGGAAAATACTAAATGCCATGGTTACATGTGCATCATCTGGTGTTTGTGATGAGATTACCTAAGCTTCAAAGGCCTTAGGTAGCCTCACCTGTCCAGTTCTGCCACCCCAGTACACACAGATTCTCCATTAGTCTGCAGCTTGGCTTGGTGGACATCTCAAAGTCCTCTAATGTCCTGGAGTCCCCACTTCAACTGATTCAACACCTCCATGGATTTATGGAATAGCCTCTCAGGACCCTCTCTGCTGTGACTCCTACCTTGCTTTACAGAGCCAACCCAGGCCTTTGTGACTGTTCGTGACCAATTTTGTATCTCATATGGCTTTCAAATCCAGTATCATTTGCATAACACTTCCAAAGTATCCAGTTCTGCTGCCAGAGTCAGATGTACCCTAGATCTTCTTGGACGACAGCTGTGTCAATTTCTGTGTACTGACCCGAGAGCAATACTTTACAGGATACTTCCCTGTGGTGTACCAATCTCTTTATCAATTATAGCCACTTCTTCAGCACAAGACTGCCCCCTCCCATTAATTAGTCCATTATCCTCAAATTTCACAGGACACTGGCAGAATGAAGGCAGATTCTTGGTCCAACTCCCATATGAACAGCCCCTATTCTGGCTCCTGACAAAATCCTTGTTCCCCTCTGAAACCTCATGGGGTAGGCCTGTACTGTTCACGTTTCTCTCAGCATTACTGACTTCAAAGCTCCCACTAAAATAACCCACTATCCTCTGATCTCAGCATCCAACAGCTTTTCTAGCCCAAAGTTGCAATCTCTTCCATGTTCCTCCCAGTTCAAAAACCCTTAAAGCCAAGCAGTCCTTTTTAAAACAATGGCCTCACTTCTCAGTGCCAACTCCTGCTTTAAGTTTGTTCCCTGTTTCTATGGTAAAATTTTCTCAATAAAACAGCCACCCTTTATCTACAATGGTGTACTTCCTACAAAATATGCTAGAAGTAATGGTGGCATAAAGCTGTGGTAGTAACCAACTAATAACTTGTTTGACTTAAGGCCCACTCTACAAGATGGAACCCACACCCAACACTTTTTGCATAGCCGAGAACCTGAGACTAGATAGCTCAGGGACCTATGGTAAAACCAAAACTGGTCTGAAAAGAGAAAAAATAGAGAGAGTGATGAAATAACTTCTAATGGCATTCTGCTGTACTCATAGATCAGTGCCTTGCTTGGCTGTCATCAGAAAAACTTCCTCTTGCAGCAGATAGAAACAAGTACAGAGACCCACAGCCAGACAATGTGCAGACACAGAGACCTTGGAATATTCAGCCCTAAATGGGATGTCTCCATCAAATCTGTCCCCTCAGAGTTCAGAGGACCCCATATACGAGGAGGCAGAAAGAGTGTAAGAGCCAGAGGGCCCCAAGGAAACAAGACCACCTAAGCAAACAGGATCAAAGCTCATAGGAATCATAGAAACTGAAGCAACACAACAGAGCCTACACGGGTCTGCACCAGGTCCTCTGCACATGCATTAGAGTTTCTAGTTTTTATGGGAGTCTTCAGTGTGTGAGTGAATGAATCTCTTGTTCTTGTGCCTTCTCTTAGGGCTCCTTTCCTTCTGCTAAGTTTGTCTTGTCCAACTTCGATGTCATGGTTTTGTTTATCTTATTTTATTTTGTTATTTTTCTTTGAATGAATGAATGAATGAATGAATGAATGAATGAATGAATACCTAGCCACTAGGGTAAAAGCTGACAACTGAACTCCTGTTATACATGCTTGAAGAGGGAAAATCAGTTTTCCCAATGGAGTGAGTGACATGAGGTATGTCCAACACCTCAGGGTAAGACTTATATTCTGCAGTTGACCAGTGTTGTGGGAAATACTAAAAAACAAACAGCAAGTTCCCGCTCCACCCAGCTACTCCAGCCCGGGCAGTCTCACTGGCCAGTTCTTATCTCATGGAGATTCTCTAACTCAGAGCTCCAAAATCTCTCCACCCAGCTCGCTAAGTTCCCACTGGTGGTTCGTTACTATGCCAGCCCTACGCTTCAAATCTCCCACAGCCTTTGTGGTGCACCTCAGGCAAGCCCATGCTTTGCACCCATACCTATCTCTCTGGAACCTGACGGATCCACCATTGAAACCGGGAGACACTAGTAGCTACATCTTGTCCTCACACTATCCTCATCCAAAAAGGGCCTCCCTCCCTCCTGTTTCCTCTCTTTCCCTATCCAACCCAGAAGTCCCCGCCTACTCGCCCAGTGATTAGCTCCTTTATTCATTAGAGGACTGTTCACAAGAAGTCACGTGAGTATGTGACTTATTCCTGGTTTGCAGCCCCTCCCAGGAGATCAGAATTAGCAACAATGGACTCCACAGTTTTGTGTGTGTGCTTTTATTTGGTTACAATTCAGTGGTAGTTTTAGTTATTGTTTTGTTTCCTTTTTTGTTTTGTTTTGTTTTGTTTTGAGGAAGAGTATAAAGTTGATTGGGTGAGGGGAAGGAGTGTATCTGGAACACTTGGGGGAGAGGATAAATATGATCAATATATTTAAATTTAAATTTTGTTTTAAATAATGAATATATAAGGCCAGGCATGGTGATGCACGCCTTTAATCCCAGCACTCGGAAGGCAGAGGCAGGCAGATTTCTGAGTTCGAGGCCAGCCTGGTCTACAGAGTGAGTTCCGGGACAGCCAGGGCTATACAGAGAAACCTTGTCTCGAATAAAAAAATAAATGAAGATATAATAAAATAAATATAATTATATAATAAAATTTAAAAATAAATAGATAAATATGTTAGCCCTAGTGAAAAGAAAAATGCCACCTCAATAAAAGCAACTTAAGAAGAAAGGGTTTATTTTAGCTCTTAATTACAGGTTATAGTCCATCATAGCAGGGAAACCATAGTAGCAGGAGCTTGAAAGAATTAGCCACATTAAATCCACAGTCAAGAGCAGAAGGCAACAAAGTAATGAAGAAGCTCACCTGCTCAGTCCATTCTTTCTCACTCTCACACAGTTCAGGAACACCTAAGGAGGAACTGACACCACCCACTCTGAGTGGATTTTTTCCCATGTCAATTAATGCAATCAGTATAACTCACAGTGAACTATGGTGATACAATATTATGAAAATATTTCTTATGTTCTAAGAGTCTGTAACTTTTGCTGGACCTCTAGCTCGAGTTAATAACACACCTTGAGGTCACTGACGATTTAAGACTACTACCCTACTGCATAGTCAGCCTGTTTATTTAACCTTCTTTTAAGACAGCAGTTTGCAACCCTTTGGGGGATGGCTGATTCTTTCACAGTGGTCACATATCAGATATCCTGCATAGCATATACTTACATATGACTCATAACTAGCAACATTATAACTAGCAACATTACAGCTACGAAGTAGCAACGGAATACTTGTATGGTTTGGGGTCACCACAACATGATGAACTGTGATAAAGGGTCACAGCACCAGGAAGGTGAGAACCACTGTTTTAAGAGGACAACATAGTCATTAACTGTACTTGACTTGGATTTCCCATTTAATCAACTTTTAGAACCTAAGCTAACGCACAGCTGTGATATTCAGTTGAGCTTAACTCAGAGCTCATGACTGATTCATTTAATCCTTGCATGTACAAACACAGCCACTGTCAAACCTGATCTAGATGACCCTTCAGGGAGACTTTCCTCCCAAGTAGTTCTAGAAGGTGTCAGGCAGACATTAAAACTAACAGTCACTACGTCCAATCTACTTTTTGTTGTAAAATATTGCACTGAGAGAAGAGTCTGTTCCTGTAAATTTGATCTAAGGCAATATTTACAGTGTGTGTTTGTGCCAAGGAAACCACAATTTTAGCTCACTAACCCCCTCCCGACAAATTGACGCACACATTTCAAACCACAGAGACGAAAAACATATCCTTTTAAGTAATAAAGAGTAATGATTAGAACTTAACACCTTCTAAGAAGGAAACTCTTTGATGTTGGTATTTAAACTTCTAGACTTGCATTCAAACCCTCCGTAAAGTTTGACAGGGAGAAAACATTAAAATAAAACGTTATTTTCATAACTCAAATTTGATGTAGCCATCGTCACCACCACAATCATTTCGTAAACAGACAACACTGGCTGCAGAGCTCAGATTTACATTTTTCCTTGCAGTCGGACATGGTGCCCATGTCCTACGACACACTTTCTTTCCTTTTCTCAGCTTCAACAATCCACGGCTTGCCTCTTAGACTGCCCATCTTTGTGCAGCAATATGCCTAGAACATATGTCAAAGCCACACACTACACATAGATTTCCTGCCAATTTACCCTTTTCATGATATTTTACCTCCCAAAGATCATCAACAGGAGCCATGTAACTGGATTGTATGACACGTGCTACCAAGCCTGCTCTGGAAACCTGGCTGGGTGCCAGTGCCTTCCTTAGCTCACTCAGACACGATCCTTCAGAACTGCAACAGGATGCTGCAGCAGGAGGATTTTGGAGCAGGCAGCTTCTAGGCTGAATCTATATCCTCAGCTCACCTACAGTCTCTAGCCTACACACTTTTAGTTTTGAACTGAAGTGCCGTTCTTCTCCAGGTTCTCCAGTCTGCTGTTAATTCCTGCAGAGTTCGGCATTGCTAGAGACTATGGTCATGTCAGCTAATTACATAAAGTCTCCTCTCCTCTCCTCTCCTCTCCTCTCCTCTCCTCTCCTCTCCTCCCCTCCCCTCCCCTCCCTTTCTCTGTTCTCCTTTCTGCTCCCCTTCCCCTTTCTCCCGTTCCCCGCTCCCCACACACTGAGCAAGTGCTATAACCTTGAGCTGCACCCCCCACTCTTCTCTCCACATATATTTATACATATATCCCACTGGTTCTGCTTCTCTGGAGGCCCCTGATTTATATAACTATGCTTAATATATGACAAATTTATTTGGCAATTTAATGGACTTAGCTACTATTTATATTTCGCTAAGCCTCAAAAATCCATTCTGAGCAGGTTGGTTAGCCTCCCTTACTGTGTTGTGCACATGAGGTTACAACTTTCATAATTACAGAACAATGATGATAGTTCACTTTTAAGTTGCTACTCTTCCTCAGTTTGTATCTCCAGTAAAATAGTGTTTGAACTGTGGATATAGGGGTATCTATTCCGATGTCAGCAGGTTGGAGGAATCTCATGAGTCATCTACAATTCTGCAATCTACCTTGTGACCATGGGGAAAGTGTGCCTTAAGACAAGGAAAGAGAGACATGGAAAAAGGACATCTATTTCTGTGAACCAGGAAGTCCTTAGTCCTTATATCAAATCCCTGGACCAGAGCTCATCTGATGTCATAAGCTCATGCCAAGGAGTTAGGTGTCTGAACACAGGCTCTCCTCAGTGTGGCTTCTGCCTGGCACTTCAGCACTGCTGTTTTACAGAATTCTTTCTCTGCAGCAAATGTTCCTGATCCCGCAACCTTAGTCTGCCCAAGCTCATTCACCATCTCCTTTCTCTCCAGAAATACAGCACTGCCTGATACAATGGCACTTAGCAGGGTGGCCAGCCCTGTCAAAACAAACAAACAAACAAACAAACGAATGAACAAACAAACAAAAGACAGCAGACTCCCTCCACTTATACCCTTCAACCCCTACCTAACCTTGTACTGACATCTAACAGATAACATGGAAGGTGCATACTAGAATGGAGATAGCACTGGCTTGGACAATGGTAATTTTCCCACCACCTGTAGTTTTCTTACCTGCATCTAAAGCCAGCTTTGTTAGTTCAATATTTTGGGTGCTAAGATACAGGGCTGTGAGGGATTAAAGCTAAAAGGACATTTGGGGAAAGAGTGATGGTAACCTACTGAAGAAAGAAGAAATGATGGAGATTTCCTCATCTGAACCACTAACTGCAACAGCAAAACGGCAACCAACCTGTGCCAGCTCCTCTGCACCCTTCCCCCCTCTTTTCCCCTTCCTTCTTCCCCCTTCCTTCCTTCGTTCCTTCCTTCGTTCCTTCCTTCCTTCTGTCCTTCCTTCCTTCTGTCCTTCCTTCCTTCCTTTCTTCTGTCCTTCCTTCCTCTTTCCTTCCCTCCCTCCTTTCCCTTCTTTCCTTCCTTCCTTCCTTCCTTCCTTCCTTCCTTCCTTCCTTCCTCCCTTACCTCCTTCCTTCCTTCCTTCCTTCCTTCCTTCCTTCCTTCCTCCCTTCCCTCCCTCCCTCCCTCCCTCCCTCCCTCCTTCCTTCCTTCCTTCCTTCCTTCCTTCCTTCCTTCCTTCCTTTCTTCTGTCTTTCCTTCCCTCCCTCCTTTCCCTTCCTTCCTTCCCTCCTTCCTTCCTTCCTTCCTTCCTTCCTTCCTTCCTTCCTTCCTTCCTTCCTTCCTTCCTTCCTTCCTTGAGTTAGCAGACTACCAGAGAGCCATCAGCAGTTTCCATTTCCTACAGAAACAGAACCACTCACTCTCAACAACAGGCAGTTCCGTTTTTCAACCCAGGTAGGTGACCCTGCAGACTTTGGTCTCACTGTGAGCTCCCCCATGATTATGTGGAGGATCTCAGAGGATATTCACTCCTCCCTGCCGTAACTCACACACGTTTCTGCCCTGTGTTCCTGGGTCCCAAGTTCAGTCAGAGCTGATTATTTGAAGATTTAATATGACTCAGAGCCTATTTAAATCTCATGATCTTTTTATGAAATGTAGGAAGTGATCTATTACCAGGCTGGTGATCTTGGACTATCACAAAGGTTCCTTTCTGAAGCAAATGGTTTTGCCCAGTAGCACTAGTAAGATCCTTACCTTAAATAATGAATGTTCAAGTTAGGCATGCAGAAAAGGAACTCTAACCAGCAAATATAGTTACCATGATTTATCGAGAACTTTCTCCCAGGCTCCACAGTTGTCACGAACACTATGCAGACTCGCATATCTTTCTACTAAGGTGAGCTCAGTGGGTGAGCATGAGGCCCACAGAGGGTTAACAGTGGAGCCAAGGCTACACAGCTACCAAATGGGGCTTCGACTGGAACCCAGACAATGTTTTCCTCACTATTAGTTAATCTTTGTATTCTGTGGCAGAGACTGCAGAAATACTTCATTAGGAAATGGCATACTTTATCTTAGACATTTTTAGAGACACTCTGGGCAATTTTGCCTCCCCAAATGCTACATTTTTGTACTTAAAAAAAATCCTACTCATTCCTATCCTTCTCTTCTCATGTAGGGTTATATTTGTTATTGTTTCTTTTCTCTATTTATCTTTTTCTAGACAAGATTTCTCTGTGTAGTCTTGGTTAACCTGGATCACGCTCTTTAGATCAGTTGTTTGGTTTGGTTTTGTTGTTGTTGGGTTTTGTTTTTTGTTTTGTTTTTGGCTTTAAAAAGCCTCCATGTTTTGTTTTGTTTTGTTTTGTTTTGTTTTGTTTTGTTTTGTTTTGACAAGGGGTTTTGTTTGGCTGTTTGGGCTGAGTATGAAATTGTGGACTCAAACTAGTCTTCCTATCTCCGCCTCCTGAACAGCTAAACTGCAGGTAGGCATCTATACACCTGGCTCCTTATATTTTGGTTTTTAAACTATTTTTATAGTCGTCTACCAAACTGTGAATGCATTTCAATCTAAATAGAATTTCTGAGAAATTAGGTGGAGGGGTGGTTCTCTGTTCATAGGCAATACAAAGGTTGAAAAAGACACAAGCAGAAAGTGTAACCTGACAGCTCCTTGTCACAAGTAGTGGCTGAAATGCTAAACAGTAAGCCAGCCTTTCAAATACCCATTTCTTCTTTTTTTGTTTTGTTTTGTTTTTTATTTTTTGTTTTCTTGTTGTTGTTGTTTGTTTTTTTTTTTTTTTTTTTTTTTTTGAGACAGGGTTTCTCTGTGTAGCCCTGGCTGTCCTGGAACTCACTTTGTAGACCAGGCTGGCCTCGAACTCAGAAATTCACCTGCCTCTGCCTCCCGAGTGCTGGGATTAAAGGCGTGCACCACCACGCCCTGCTTATCTTCTGACTCTAAAGGAAACACTTCGTTTTAAAGTCGCCTCTTTTCTAACACTATTTGGCAGTTGCTAGGCACCCAAGGTGAGAGGAGAAACTGGTTTCTAGATTAAGCTCAAAGGTTCCTTCCTAGTGCAAAGGATTTCCTGAGCACTCCGGCCTGCTGGGTTAGAAGTGATGTTTACTGTAGCGATTACCAGAGGTGTGGCCAGCTTCTCCTGTAATTCATAAAGCTGCAGCAAACCTTCCACTTTATAAATCTGTCTCTCTCTCTCTCTCTCTCTCTCTCTCTCTCTCTCTCTCTCTCTCTTTCTCCAGCCAGAATTGCCAGGACAATATTAATGTGTTTTCCCAGATAATAAGTGTCCACACAGACAAAACTGCTTTCAGCATACTTTAGACTAGCAACAACTGCCCCTTTTTTGCCCTCTGATTTCAAGTCAACAGTTATATTAGAAATCATATGTTCACACAAACTCAATGTAGTGGTGCTGCCTTAGAGGTCTATGTGTTGATGCATGTAGAGTCTTCGATCCTGTAGGAAGTTATGAGGAAAGTAAAAGCCATGCAAACTGAAGTCTGTGTGTTCTTATGCTGTCCGGTGGCAATACGGGTGGTTAGAGAGAGCCTGGTATAGATAACAAGGGTGTGTTCTAACAGTAATAAACTAGAAGGGTCTTTGCAATGTCTGTTTGTTCAAATTCTGCCCATTGTACATGTGTCTGCAGATTAGAGGATAGACTTTTCCAACAGACAGCAAAAATCTGCTTCTATTCGAGTCTAAGAATGAAGAGTCTTGTGGCTTCACCAGGCCAGAGAAATTTCTCATGGTCTACACCAAAAGAGAAGAGCAGGAAGTCAGTATACTTGCTGTTTATTGTTTCCTCTTTTCTCAAATGCCAGAAGCCCACACTGGCCCTGTCCTGAACCCAGTCGGTGGAAAATGCCTAAAATAAAAACCAAGGAAGGAAGATAAATCAAGAGGTGTGTGAAATGCCTGCGAGGTGACCCTGGAACTCCCCTGAAGAATTGCAGGCCACAGAGAAGTGTTCTTATATTTCTACACAATCAAAACTTTTGAAAAAGTTTTCTGAAATGTGTGACGTGAGGCTCAAAAATAAGAGTGACTAGAATTTCAGAGCCGTTGGCCTCTTCTCCAAAGGGTTTTACATTTTTTGTTAAGGGTCGATGAGCATGAACCCTCAGGACCACAGAGAAAACTGATAGATATGAAGCTCGAGGCTCTGGTCTTTGTGAAGAATTTATTTAGACTCCTGACTCTAAGCAGCTAGGCTTTTCTTTCTGCACATTTCCAAGGAGAATTTGTTTATACTAAGGAAGAGAAGATTTTTCTTAATGTCCCAAAGAAAGTGGGTACCTCTTAGGTATAAACACTCAGGCTGTCCTTGGAACGTGCTCTGGCCTGCCGCAGGTACCGGTAAGTTCAGGGTGACACCTGGGGTAATGATTTAGACAAGATGAGCCGGGAATAGCAGCACACATTTGTATCCACTAGTAGGCTGAGGAAGGAGGATTAAGAGTTTGGGGCTAGTCCAATTTTATGGCAGGCTTTGTCTCAATAACTAACAAACAAACAAAGGACAAAAGAAAGCCTTTTATTTGCTACAAATAAAAAATACGTCCTTTTAAAACCACCTGGCATTCAATACAATAGTAGCAAAAGAGATAATAAAATGGTAAGTATTAATATAGATACTAAAAACTAAGCAAGAATGCATGCCTTCCTACTCTGTTTGACCAAACAAAACATGTCTCTCATTTGAACCAATCACCAAGCTGCTAACATAACTAAGAAAAGGTATGCCCCACTTTTGAAAAACTGCGCCATCATGACTTGGGAGCAGTTCAAAGACTCTTTTGCAGCTCTAGCTAAAGAGGAGGCTGGCTGGCTGTCTCACAGCATTGAGAGGGGACTGACTGGGCACAAGAGTGCTGAGTTCCCTTTCTGCTGTGGAGCCTGGAATGGGGGGTGGAGGGGTAGGCACTGAAACAGGAAGTAGTGGGGCCTGGGGGCAGGCTGTGCTTCCTTGGGGCCCTCAGTTCTTTTTAGAAACATTGTGCTTTTCAACCCAGTATTTTGAGTGATGCTGAGAACCGACTTCTCAGTTTGCCTGGTAGCAGTCCTTTTTGAAGACTGGCCATCATACAGAGCTGGAAATTATGCACAGTGGGCTCCTGTAACTGCAAAAATCAGATACTCCAGGCCACATGAGATATTGTAAAGATGATATGAGAAAGTCAGAGGAGAAAAGTAACCAGTGAGCTAGTCCCAGGGACCTTCTTGGCTTGTTGGGAGCAGGTCCCACAGAGGCAGAAATGAGGAGTGGGTCAAGGAGTGAATGTGTTGTGTGGGGTGTGTGGGATGGGAGTAGGGAGGATGTGTGTGGGAAGGTGAGGAGGTGGGGGTGGGGGTGGGGTTTTGAATCCTCACTGACTGGCAGTCAGAGTCCTTCTTTATTTATACAGAACTCAGTAAACAGGGATAGATTCATGTTGTTCCAAACATAAATTATATCATTTTTATCTCCATGTATTAACTTCCTCTTGGTCATAAATTTAGTCAATATTGATAAACCATGACAAAACAGAGTTATCTTTTACAATTGTTTTCCTCACCAACCCCATAACCCAATTTTTAAGAACTGAGAGGTGTATTTTGACAAAATATGACAACCCATAATCAGGCTGGCAGTTATGGCAGTTTCAAGGGCACACTGCACAGAAAGATAATCTTCAGGCCAGCCTGGGCCATTGCCATGTCCCAAGCAGTGCATTATCAACTTTTGGTGGTCAAAGTGCTAATTGTCGTTAGGCCTAAGGAAAGTCTTCAGTCCAAAGCTGCTGCAGTCATTATTCAATTTCTGGCATAATACAATGTTTATATTTTATATATTTTTGTAGAATTTATTTATGTCTCTAATCTCGGTATTCTTTTGTTCCTTGGTCATACAACAGCACACTGTCCCTGAATGGGCTAACTTTTCTAATAAAGGGGAGATCTTAATATTTAATTCTCTTATTATTTTTCCACACATTCTTTTCCCATCTACTTCTACTGAAGTCCCTGTATAGTGTGGGATTAACTACAACCAATCTAACTTTGTTGCTGTATCTTTTCCTTGAGGGGCATACCCTATGTTGCCCCCAATCTTGTATGGCACTAAATCACCTGATCCTGTGCTTAGAAGAAGCTTTCAATCTAATCTGCTGCCTAGTCCAATAGCCAGCTGAATCTTGTTTACCTGTTAGGTTGACTTTGTTCTGTCTATCTTGTTCCCGGGTAAGTATGGGGAAGATGTTCCAAAAGTATCTTGGAGTCAGCCTTATAAGGAAATCTCTGGCATTTTTTTTTTTTAAGTCTTAACCTCCAGGGAGTAAGGATACCTTTAAGTAGGGCCAGATAAGGATAACTCCCTCAAAGAGGGACTCAAAACTTTTGTCAGGAGGCTTAGAAGCAGTACTCCTGGGAGACAGAATAAATGATTCATTAGAAATTTCCCATCGTTCAATATCCCTGAGTTGTACAAATATTGAAAGTTGTTTTAAGTATGCAGCACGTGCAGATCAATACCAAAAGGAAGAGGTGGCACTATGGCAATTGCATCATGTGGGTCAGTTTTGCAGGGTCTTTGTGGAGCTGGTGCGCCTCATGACTTGCCACTGTTTGCATTAGCTGTATCTATGCCACTGAGCTAACATTTTACCCTCTGTGCTTAGGAGATAGTCTCTTCTTCTGTGTTTTCTTCAGTGCTGTGGTTTATACACCAACTCTTTCTCTGAAAGAGAACTTACTTAGGATGGCCTGACACTGAGTGATAAAAATTCAGCACAATGAACAGAAAACCAACTTGACAATGGTTTCAACCAATACGCATCCATTTTTCTCTCCATGGGAAACACACGGAGGTAAATAGTCGTAGACATTGGTTCACTAGCTCAATAGCTCAGTACTGACAGTCATGACTTGGGATTGCAGTACCACAATCTTCCAGTTGTGTGGTGTGTGTGTGTGTGTGTGTGTGTGTGTACATGTTATTTTTATTTTCTAGATGTAATTGTCATCTCAGACTTACTGGTGAATACGCTCATCCTTCTAGTCCTTTCTGAACTCTGGTTGTCCAGTTCAACTCAGCTGTTCTATCTCAAAACTCCTCTCCAAGCTGACTGATTTAAACTGACTTCTCAGCTTCTGACTGAATCGCTCTGCTTGGCCTCCAACGAATTCCAGCAATTGGTTCTAATCATCAGGCTCCTTCTGGTTCCCTATCTCATTCTGTCTTCACTTGTGTCTAGTTTATTCTCTCTGCAACCTGTCTCTGTAAAACTGTAATCTCTCTCTCTCTCTCTCTCTCTCTCTCTCTCTCTCTCTCTCCCTCTCCACTGCTCTTTTAAGTCACCTCCCTTTCCTATCTTTTCTCATGTGAGTTGGGCATATTCTATCTATGACTCATTCTGTCAAATCGTTCTCTGATTCATCACTTTGTCTGCCCCTCAAGTAGAGCTCACTTTCAAACATGGCTGTTTCCTTCTACAAACTAACTTTACCTACATTGTTTGGGATTAAAGGTGTGTATTAAAGGTATGTCTGCATCCCAGCCAGATCTGATCTCTTGCCAGATAGCTATGTTGCTGGATTAAAATTCTCCTAAGAGTGTGTGTGTGAATATAGGCATGTATGTATGTGCTCATTTAGGTATGCAAGTGAACATGCATGCTTGCTCCCTAGCATAGGAAAGCCAGAGGTAGACTTTAAGTAACTTCCGCAGTCATTCTCCACTATGTTTTTTGAGACAGCCTCACACTGAACCTTGAGCTCATGGGTTTGGCTAAACGGACTAGCCAAAGAGCTTCAAAGATCTGCCTTTCTCCTTCCCCAGCCCACCCCAGCGCTGGTGCTCAAGAGTTGCCTTGCTGCACCTGGCTTTTTATGTGAATTCTGCAGATCTGAATCCAGCCTTCATGTTTGTGAAGCTGGAACTAGGTCCCCAGTTGCATGAACTTCCATTCTTAGCTGTTGATTTTTTTTTCTTCTCAAACCTGTGAGATTTCGTTGTGTTGGGATTTCATCTTTCTACTGCCTCGTAGACATCACTGTCTGCACATTCAAAGCAGGAAGTTAGAAAAGGGTGCAGACAGGCACGCTTTCTTGTTGCATCTGCTCTTTTAGACAGCTCTCTAGCTGTGCACATGCAAATTTTGGCCAAAACAAGGTCATATTACTATGCTTAGTTACACCTAAGGTTGGAAAAGCAGTATTGAGTTTTTACAGATGCAATAGCAAGAAATCTGTGAGATAGGAGATTGGGAAGAAACTCTTTAAAGTGAATTAATGGGGGCATGCCTCACATATGCCAGGAGGCACTCAGCAACTCTCCCCGTAGTCCTCTAAAAGAAATTGTAGGTTAGGTGTCTAGTCTCCAAGAAACCCAGGACAAGCCACACACAGTACCCAGTACTTCTAACCCCACCCCTGACCTAAACCTCTCTAGCCCAAACGCTGGACTTCACTTCCCTCTCCCCAGCTTCTCTTTTCTATATAAAACAGCCATGTTGGCCATGTGCTCTCTTGGTCTTCTCTTGGCTCTTCTCTCTCGCTTGGCCTCTTGGCTCCTGGCTAGCTTCCCTCTTGGCCTTTTGGATTCTTGATCTCTTGTTCTGGGTCTCCTCTCTTCATCTGCTTGCCCTCTCCTCTCCCTCTTCTCCTCTGCTCTCACTTTGCCCGTCTCTTCTCTCATGGCCTGATTCAGTCTAGACCCTGCCAGGTGCCTCTTGCTGATCTCTTCCTCATGTCTACACTAAAACCCTTCTCCTGTTATACACAGGAGCCATCATGTCCTGGTTTTTCATTCAGTGTGGCTTTCCTGTCTCACAGATAACTGACTGTGAGGTGGGGGCTAATGTGACACAATCACACATCAGCATGGCAGATGAGAGGGGTATGCAAGGCAAAAACAAATAATGCGTTTCTTAGTGTCAGTCTGATATGTAAACACTCGGAATCCCCTTCGATGACCTGGTTATATTATAGCCAACCATAAATTAAATTTTATATTCTTTCACCTATATCTCTCTATAAGCTTGGGTTTTTTTCTTCTTTTGTTTATTTGCTAAAGACTAATGGGTTGCTAGACACTTGTCTATGGGGTAGGAGATGTGCCAGTGAGGGAAACAGTTGTTCTTCCAGGAGTAAAATTAGACAACTGAAAGAATGTGTGTGTTACACATTTATTCACATATGAACTTCTTAAATCTCATATTAAGTCCCCTTTTGTGCTCCTACAACCCTGCTGCATTCTTTGGTAATTACAATCACAATTTCAATAATTATCTGTGGAGATCATGTCCCCTTATAAATATACATTTTGCAAAAAAACATAATGTATATATAAAACATGTGCCTTGAGTATATATAATTTATAGTGAGCTCTCTAGATAAACACTATGGCAAAGAAAAAAGTTAGATATGGGTCTGTGTGGAGACAGAGGCCTGGAGAGTCATGTGGGGTAAAGGGTATTGTCTATAATCTATAGATTGATGGGGAGAATACAGAACTCTGTGCTGTAGCTACAGACGCTCAAGCGTCTGCTTTACAGGGGAAGGAAATGCCTAAATACAGTGTGTGCTACTCATTGTTGTAGCTCGGCCATGCTCGCTCGCTCACTCGCTCTTTCTTCCTTCCTTTCTTTCTTTCTTTCTTTCTTTCTTTCTTTCTTTCTTTCTTTCTTCTTTCTTTCTTTCTTATTTTTTTTCATGCTCTGTTTCTAAGCTTGTAATTTTTTTTATTTAGCCGTATTGATTTCCTCTAAGCCATGTTGAGTGTGGCCTTCAGACTGTATCTCTAATCCTGAGCAGCAACTCCACATATATTTTAGCTTTATATTTTCCACCCTCATCCCAGATTTTTTTTTCTTTAATTTAAAATCCATCCTGAGAGTACAGTGGGCACAAGCACATACTTGGAGAATCTCCACTGGTCTGGCTTTAGAAGACAAAGCACTGATCATTCATTCTCTTCTGTATTGGCTTTACAAAATTTCTATCATTGGATTTTTAAAATATATAGATTTTATTTATTTTCCTTCTAATTTTATTAGCCTATAGAACCTATTCCTTCCCCCTTAATCTCCTAATTAGTCTGATTAGCAGGCTACAATATTGTAGATCTCTTGGACTGCAGATATAGCCTGGTTGGTAAAGTACTTAGGAAGCATGCGCACAGCTCTGGGATTGCTCCCCAACACTGAGGAACCTGGTGCCGCAAGCATGCCTGTAATCTTAGCATTTGGGGGTGGAGACAAGACTAGCCAAAGCTCAAGGTCATCCCTGGCTATATAGTGAGTGTGAAGCCAGACAGACTGGCATACAAGAGCTCCTAACTCAACAAATAAAACCACCGAACGAACGCCGTTTATTCCTCCATTAAAATCTAGACTAAGCCAATCCTGCCCCACCCCCCACACGCACACGCATGCACGCACGCACGTCTGATACTGTAATCTCATTGTTCATCTTGAGAACTGGCACAACATCGATACTGCCCTTACAGTGCCTCTTCCTCAGTGGATACAAGGTCCATGGGGGCAGGTGCTGTGTCTGCCTCCCTCGGGGCAATATTTTACTGCATAGCTATATCTTGGGTATCCACAGAAGCACTCGGAAACACTTAACTCCCAAGCATCCTCTGCCTCCAGAGGACTATGGCAGTGCCTTGGAAGGAAGGATGCTCTGCAGGTGATATCTGAAGCTTTGTCCAGATCCTTCCTCAGAAATGGAAGGTTCAGTGCCATTCCCTCCCAGCCAGCAGGAGCGCAGCTAGTAATCAGCCTCAGCTGCCAGTCTTCTAGTGGGAGATGCTAAAGGCATGGAAGCCACAAATCATGTCCTGTTCTGGCTTGTATTCAGTGCTGGGAAGTTGCCGCTTCACTTCCTATACCCATGGAGGACACTCTACAAAGCCATCCCCACTTTGGAGCAATGTGTGAGGTTGACATGTCTTCACAATCAGATCTAGCTACCTCTCTTTTATCCCAGAGGTTTATCCCAGAGGTTTATCCCAGCAGCACTTCTCAAGGACTGTTTCCATCACTTCATAATCTGCTTCCTGGTAAGCCAGCCTGGGGCACATGGAGTCTCAACTACAACAAAATCTGCAAGCCGCATGGTGCGGTCTCTCCTACTCTATATTCCTAAACAGCAAAGTACAGTAATTTATCCTTGTGCCATACAATGACCAGAAATGCCTTTCTTGAGGTGCATATCAGATGCACACCCAAACTCTTATTCCAAGTACTCACATCTGTAGCACCAAGGGTGAGACATTTGCTGTGTACCTTTTTCAGAAATGCAGAAAACTGAAGTCTAACCTGAATCATATGTACTGAATCTGAACCTGCACAAGGTCACCAAGATTTATCCTGACGTCAAAGTCTGAGAAATGCTGGGCTATTAGCATAATTAATTCGTTAATTAATCAAGACAAATAACAAGCCTTAGCTGGTAACTCCAAGTCTGCAGAATGTCTTCATAACATTTTGCTTGGAAGACTCAGAGAATGTCATGCCAGTATCTCTCTCTACGGTATAGAGCTTGCATTCTAGGAAGCAGAGAAAATCAAATCAATATGCATATTGTAGGAGGGGGTGCAAATGTGTTATTAAAAATAAAGTGGAGTAAAGAGAAGGGGAGAGTGGGTTGCATTCAAATTCCTTGCAGACATGGTGATAAAAGAGAGCTGAGGCGAGTGAGGCAGCACAAGAGTGTTGTCTATAGTAAGTGCAAGGTCACTAAAGTGAATTTAGGGGAATGAGAGAGATTTAAACTAACCGGTGCGGTCAGAGAGGCAAGAGGGACGATCTCTTGATGAAAGACTACTTAGTGATCCGCCCTTTGACATTTCATCATTAAAATGGGCATGTGCTTTTTGTGGTGGTAGTTTGTTTTTGCTAAGAATAAAGTGCTAGCCAAGCACATTGGATTTGCGTTGTGGGAGTCTGAACAAACTGTCTTGAAAACCAGAAGTTTAAGTTCCGCGGACAAAACTGGTGGGAACTGGAGAAGGATTTTTGTAACTTCTCTAACACCTCAGGCTCCAACACGCCTCATGCTGAGGGATGAGATAAGCATGGTGTCTGGTTGTGGACTGAGGCAAAAATCTCCAACCCCAGGTTACTACATAACCAGAATGAGGAACTGAGGAAGGTAGTGTCAGGCTGAAGAAGGTAAGGTTCCGGTCAGAGTTTCAAACGTATCCACAGTCCAGGTCCTGAATACAGAGAAGAGCCCACAGTTTCAAACCTCAGGCTAGTCCACCCCTTCTCCAACTTAGTGAAACTTCTCCGCCCACGCAGCGCACTGCCTGGCTCCCCAGTCCAGACCTCGCCTATAACCATGTCCTAGTCCACTTTAGACCCGCCAAGACACGCCTCCTTGTATAGACCCCGCCTCACATCCCACCTCTACTCCCAACCTCCAATCAACTCTAAGAGATTGCGTATTGGTCCCGCCTCTCTGGCTAGACCCCCGCCCTGAGTCCGCCCCTGAAGAGCTGCCTTTTAACCCTTTGCCCCGTGAGGCTCCGCCTCCCACTTAAGCCACGCCCCTCAGTCCCAGGCTGGTCTCTCAAGCTTTGGTTTTGGCCCCACCCAGCTCCCCGGCAGGCCGCTTGCGGACTTGGCGACTAGTCTGCGGCGGACGTGACGCCAAGGCCAGGCCACGGGCAGCGCGGGTCCCCTGTCAGAGGTGTCCCTCGCGCAGGAATGGGCCCGCAGGCGGCAGCTGGCAGGATGATTCTGCTGGTGGTCCTGATGCTGTCTGCGAAGGTCGGGAGTGGAGCTTTGACGAGCACTGAGGATCCTGAGCCTCCCTCGGGTAATCTCTCCGAGCCGCTGCGGGCTGGGGCGGGAGGCCAGGCCGGAGGCGCCGGGCTGGGAAGTCCCTGCGTTCCTGCTGCGCCGCCCTGGGCAAGGCAGCCCCAAGGGGCCCCGGGGGCTCCGCGGTTTACACGCCGCTTTCGCCTCTTCTTTGCCGACACAACACAAATCTGTGGTCTGTTTTACAGTTAGTTTCCACGGCAGCGTTTGGCATTGTGTGTATGACTTACAGACT
The DNA here is from genome assembly GCF_000001635.26 of Mus musculus. NCBI lineage: Eukaryota > Metazoa > Chordata > Mammalia > Rodentia > Muridae > Mus > Mus musculus. The sequence continues at coordinate 19,592,435 of NC_000076.6, forward strand.
TTATTTTCAATCTGTAGTCGGAATCCTCTGAAGGAAAAGGGGTGCCAACGGATACTAAGAGATTCTGATTTGTTTGTTAGTCTGGCGTTTAAGTGTTGAGATGCAAGGGTTCTTCTCGTAGCTTAAATCCTCAGAGCCTTTGATTTCAAATGATTATATATTCCCAGGACATATATGCTGGGAATAGTTCCTCTTTATGATTAGAGCTCTAGAGACAGCAATAAAACTTTTCATGCCCTTCCAGTCCCTAATCGTAAGTATCTGAGAAGTTCCCAATCTCCAGCTGCTGGAAGGCATGGGGAGACCTCTTTAACTCTCAGGCGAGTTCCAGCTCTGAACCCCTCCTATGGTTTCCAGGAGCTTCAGTTAGGCGTGCAGATTCCAATCCTGCCTTGACCTGATTTTCACAGTAGCTAGGATGTAACCACCTAGATGTCAGATGAAGGAAATGAGGTGCATGTTCAAACTGAAGTTCCACTGAGCTATAGAGAAAAATGAAATCATAATTGCAGAACAGTGGAATCAGAAAAAGTGTTAGTTGTGTTACACAGCCAGATTAAAAAAGACAATTACCATGTTTTCTTATGATAAATCAACCCCAGAGAAGTGTGTGTAGGAAATCATGAGAGGGGAGGAAGAGATCTTGAGGAAGAAGAGTTTAAAACAAGCAAAAGCAGGGTAATAAAACTCATGGGACATTAATGTAGAAGAGAGGACTCTTGGGGGAGGCAGGTGACCAGAAACAGAGAGCCAGGAGCAACTAAGGAATGAATCAGAAGCAATAATGGTATGTATGCAATATGTATGAAAATGTCTTATTAAAATCTTGTGCTTTCATAATTTAAAATTTTAAATTAAATATAGGATGCATGTATGGAAAAAAATTAAGCAAACAAATCCTTAGACATCCCTTAGGATAGACATGGTACCAAGGGCTAGGTAGATGAATTATAGTTATGACTTACTGAATGCTGGGCACTGTCTATTTTCACATAACAGATCTATTTCTACAGTCACCTCTACTAAAAGTGCCACCGGTATCTGCATCCATGGTGAGGCACACGGGGCTGCCCAAGTGGTAGGAGCCACTTACTAGGTGGTAGAGTACAAATTCTTAACCATCCCACTGCCAGCAATTACCAGGGGGAGTCGCCTGTCCCTGTTGTCCATTGAAGTACACTGTGATCAGAGATTGAATTTACTTTCAGGCTGCTGGAAATCAAGACTGGGTACCTAACCTCATTCAGGGGACTCTGGGAAGACTTTTTCAGAGAGATGTAGCTTAGAACCAGAGGCTTAGAGAGAATGTGCTTGCAGGGATATGAAGTGGTATGTTCAACTAGTGGGAGAGTTTTAACAGACTGTGTGGCAGGAGAGAAATAGGAAACCACTGGAATTCTTGTTGTGTATTAATATCAAGGAATGGAAATGGGGCTTTAATTGGCTTAACCCAAAACAGAAGGTTATTGGTTCAGAGAATGAGATACCAGCTTGGCTTCGGGAAGTTGGAACACAAGAAAGCTACCACTGATGAGCAGTGGTTGTGCACACCTTTAATACCAGCACTTAGGAGGCAGGGGTGGTGGATCTCTGAGTTCGAGGCCAGCCTGGCCTACAGAGTGAGTCCCAGGACAGCCAGGGCTTCACAGGGAAACCCCATCTCAAACAAACAAACAAAACTGAAGAAGAAAGGAGGAGGAAGGAGGAAGAGGAAGAGGAGGAGAGAAGGAAGAGGAGGAGGAAGAGGAGGCAGCAGCTACCATGTACCATTTTTTATTTCTAGTTGTCCTGGTTATTGACAGATTCCCTATTTGGCAGGAATGGTGTGTGCTGGTAGCCTTTGGGTTTTAAAATCTTGCAACTTCTTCTGTCACAACAAAAACCCCAGAGGAAGGCTCATTTCCCTAGCTTGGTTGGGTGCCAACCAAGTGGGAAGGACATTGTTGAAAGGTGTGGTGTGGAGGAATTCTCAGAAGGAGAAGCACACTGTTCCTGAACAAAGTTCAGGGCCCAAGCCAGGAATCTAATGTGCCCAGCATGGTTGGTGTCGCTGAGTGGTGTGCAAGGTTAGAGAATGCTAGTTAGAAGTGCCAGGCATCATCATATTGAGTAGTTTAAGGGAGAGAGTCCATTAGGGAGCTCAAGTGTCAGGAGATGCCATGAGGAGTGGCTGTGTAATGGAGGAGAGGGGAAAGCTTGCAGGAATATTGAGGAGGTGGGGTCAGTTGGACTCTGACTGGGTGTGGGTGGAGAGAGGAACACAGCTGCCTGGCCCAGGGCAGAGCCTTAAACCTAGTGCCAGGTACTTCCCTCTACTTTAGATCCTCCTCTGTGTGACCTCATAGTTTGCACCCGCTATGGTAACACCTATGCCCTTCTGTGTTGTACCCCAGCACTTTATAATGCATTTCCTTAGATTTTTGTCGTGTTCCCTCTGCTGTTTTTATTTGTTTGTGTATTCTGTCTTGAAGTGGAATCTCATATGTAGCCCAAACTTGCTTCAAGCTGAGCTCCCTGGTGCAGCTCCCTGAGTGCTGGGATTATTATAGCCCCAGGCCAGAACACCAATTCCTTTTGCTTAAAGTGAAGATTAAAGTGTAAACTTCTGATTCACAGTCTCTACAGATTTTGAAAGATGACATTTTGATTCTAAAACAAACAACATCAACAAAACCTCTTAGAGATTGAAAGCACATAAAAGTTTTTAAAAACTGATATCCAAAACTTAGCAACACACGGCAACAGTGTAAATTTTTACAAACTAGATGAGCAATAAATGGCTTTGTCATAATTGTTCGAATAATGAGAATGAGATTTTGGTCAGAACAAAGTAACTGCTTGAGAGCAAGGAGTTAGTCTGTGTGCAATTTTCTTGTGAAAGGGGAATTTTACTTTAGCTGTCCCAGGGATTCATAATCAAAATGCACAGTATCCATTTTTTCCTGTCCAAGTTACAGATGTTTCTTACTGTAATTTATTATTCTGTTTTTGTACTGTATACAGTTGTGATGGAGCCTTAAAATCTAGCATTATTGCATGAGATAGATGTTTGTGAAATTATCAGAAAACAGTTATTTCCACTTGTACTTTATATGTTGAGCTTACATCCCTCATTTTATTAAACAGTTGCGATGCTGTTTAATTAAAATGAACAAAACGTTGCACACTGTCATCTTTACCTCCCTTCCCTAAAGCTTTGTTTTCTCCTTGATAAAATATGTCCCGTAACTATATGTCATTCCCAGGATGTGCTCAATGTGGGTGTCATCTGAGATGTGCTCTGTGGAGCTTGCTATGTATGAATTACTGTCACTTAACGCACATCATTACTTCAACAAATAGTTTTAAATATTAGAATATTTTAGTTATGTATGAAGATGTGCATTGGCTTTTTGAAAAATTATCTAGATCAATATAAGAAATGTAAAATTCATTCAAGAGCAAACACTCATTTTTCTACAAGTCACATGGTTTTTTTTCTTGTTTTGTCTTGTCTTAAACTGGGGCTGGCTTACAGGGTCAGAGGTTTAGCCTATTATCTTCATGGTGGGAAACATAACAATGTGCAGGCAGACATGGTGCTGGAGAAGAAGCTGAGAGTTCTACATCTTGATCCACAGGTAGCAGAAGTGAATGCCACATTAGGCCTAGCTTGAGTATCTGAAACCTCAGAACCTGTCCCCACAGTGACACACTTCCTCCATCAAGGTCACACCTATTCTAACAAGACCACTCCTCCTAATAGTGTCATTCCTTATGGGGCAAGCATGCAAACCCAAGCCTCTATGGAGACCATTCCTATTCTGACCACCACATTTCACTTCCTGAGCCCCATAATGCAGAAATGCATTCAATCCAACTTGAGAGGTCCCCACTAGTCTGTAACAGTCTCAACCCTGTGTAAAAGCTCAAAGACTTCTGATATTGTCGGCAGTCTCTTAACTGTGATCCCCTGTGAATAAGACTGAAAAAGCAGATCACATACCTCCAACATACAGTGGCACAGGAGAGGCATCCCATTCCGAATGGGAGAAAAGAGAGCATAGCGGGAAATACTGGGCCAAAGCGAGACTGAAAACCAGCAGGCTGAACTCCACACCCAGCATCTCCATGTCTGACGTCAAAGTGCTCTTCACATCTCCAATTCCTCTCAGCTTTGTTGGCTGTAACACACCTCTCTTTCTTGGGCTGTTTCCACTCTCTGATAGCTCTCCTCAGCAGGAATACTGAAGCAAGGAAGACGTGTTTTGTCTCACAATCTCAGGGGTGCAATCTATCACAGTAAAGAGGGTATGGCAGCAGAGAGTGGGAGTCGGGTTGCCACAGTGAGCTCACAGTCAGATCCATGAGACAGGGAGAATGCTCAGTCTTCCTTCTTCCCCTTTCTCATTTAGTTCACTCTGGGACCCCTTAAGGCAGTGGCTCTCAATCTTCCTAACACTACAACCCTGTAGTACAGTTCCTCATGTTGTGGTGATCCTAGCCATAAGAGTGTTTTCTTTGCTACTTCATAACTGTAATTTTGCTAGTGTTATAAGTCACAGTGTAACTATTTTTGGAGACTGAGGGTTACCACAGGCGTCACGACCCAGGGGTAGAGAACTGCTGACTTGGAGTGACACCTCCTACATCCAGGGTGGGTCTTCCCTCCTCAGATAAACTGTCCCAGAAAGCGCCCTCGCAGACACATGCAGAGGTGCCTTTCCTGGGTGACTCTAAATATATTAGAGGACAGTAGAGATTAACTAACAGCTCATATCATGACTACATTTGCATAATCCAAAGAGAATCAGAACTCTCCTGTCCATTTTCCATAAAAACACATCCTATACGTTTGCTTTGATTGAAATAATTCATCACCTGCTGCAACTGACTTCCTCTTTTATGCGCATGTCTGTCTTTCTAACGTCATCTGATCAGGTTTTCTGTTATTGATGTTGGTTTCTTACTGTGGTCCATTTTGTTTCTGAATCTCTTACAGTGCCTGTACCGACGAATGTTCTAATTAAGTCTTATAACTTGAACCCTGTCGTATGCTGGGAATACCAGAACATGTCACAGACTCCTATTTTTACTGTACAGGTAAAGGTGTATTCGTAAGTATCATTCATTTATTATTTCTCTTCTGTTTTCATCTGAATCCTTGCACATTCCGTCATCCTTCCTTCTGTGACCGCTCCTCCCACTCGCTGAACTTGTCAGCTGTCTGTAGATGTCACAAAGATGCTAAGGATGCTGTTAATAGTGAAGTGGAGTTTGTTTGTTTAATAGTGAAGTGGAGAAACACGACTAACTTCCAAGGTTTCTCTCTAGTCTCTTAGTAAACTAGGATTTATTAAGGAACTAAGATTTTTTTTTTATTATATGTAAGTACACTGTAGCTGTCTTCAGACACTCCAGAAGAGGGCGTCAGATCTTGTTACAGATGGTTGTGAGCCATCATGTGGTTGCTGGGATTTGAACTCCAGACCTTTGGAAGAGCAGTCGGGTGCTCTTACCCACTGAGCCATCTCACCAGCCCAAGGAACTAAGATTTATTACCAAGGAATAGGTATATCGGGTGATGGCAGTGAGGGCAGACACCACTTGACAGTAGTTTAGCAGTGTCTTGTGTAAGAAGGAACCAACCTGAAGCCATTTTTGAATAAAGCTTCCATTTTGAATAGGGGTCAAATAAAGTTTAAGTGTCTGAGACCTCCCTGGGTAACTGACGCCTGCTCGGCAGGGAGAGATCTGTAAATGAATAACTGACATCCTGGTTGAGACACGAATGTTAGGCAAGTCACCCCGCCACTGTTGAATAAACCAACCAATGAGACGAGGAGAAGCATACCGCAGAGAAATGTTCTGAGAAAGTGCCCTATCATTAAATCCTTACTGGTGGAAAATATGTGACTGACTTGTGCAGATGTTTGTGGTTTGCAAGCTTAAAAGCTCAAACATTCTGGCATTCTCGAGATCTCAGTTCAGCTCCCGAGTCTGCGCTGCATCCCTGATCGATCAGTAGCACCTTGATCACAACACACTTTTCTATTCTGCATTGACCTGGCGTTTGAGTTGTGTTAGACCCAAGCAGACCCCATAACACTAGAAATAAATACTTACAGCTCAAGTGGACTCAGATGGAAAACAAGACTTCAGTGTGGATTTGTCTTCTCATGATTTAATTGAGGTTGCTAAAAGGCAGTCTTTATATCTATCATATAGATCATGGTCAATGACTGTCCCAGATTTGGTGTCATGCAGCCTGGTCATGTGACAAAGGTGTTAGCATTCAAATCTGTCCATTGCGTTTTCTTCTAAGTAAATAATCTGTGGACAGAACTCCATGAGGTCGTGAATACCCTGTTCCTACACAAGTCCACAGATATTTCAAGAGTTATTATAGCTCTGTCAGAGTTACCCTTGCTGCAATGAAGCATCATGACCAAAGCATCATGGGAAGGAAAGGGTTTGTTCGACTTAACACTTCTAAATCACTGTTTATCAGAGGAATAGGTCAAGACACGAGCTTAAACAGGGCAGGAACCAGGAAGCAGGAGCTGATGCAGAGACCATGGAGGGTACAGTTTACTGCCTTGCTCCTCACGGTCTGCTTTCTTAGAGACTTCAAGACCACCCCAGTGATGACACCACCCACAGTGGACTGGGCCCTCCCCCATCAATCTCGAATTAAGAAAACATTAAAACTCTGAACACTGAGGTAGGCAGAGACCCTCATACATAATTAATGTGAATGCAAAATAGATCCTTGCATGGGGAAAGAATATGTATCTGACAGAACTTAATCTGCTTGCCTTGGCACATTTTTGTGGTGCTGAATATCAAACCCAAGGCTTGATAGGTACTAGGCAAGCTGTCTACTTCTGCGTCACACCCCCAGCTCCCACGTCGCATTTGTGTTTGTTGTATGCATGAATGTATGTTCATATGTATGCAGGAGTGTATGTATGTGTATGCACATACATGTGGAAGGTGGGAACGACCTCAAATGGATTCCTGAGGCACCATTTGCCCCAGAGATTGCCAAACAGGCTAGGTGGGCTGTCCAGCAAGCCCCAGGCATCTGTCTGTCTTTGCTTTATTAGCGCTGGGACCCTGTGAGCATGCCAAACCTGGAGGGGGGCGTGGTTTTGTTTTGTTCTTTTGTTTTACATGGGCTCTGGGGCTTGAACTCAGGCCCTCATGCTCTCCATAGCAAGCACTTGATTGGCTGAACTGTCTCTCCAGCCAGTGTTTGCCTTTGGATCTGTTGATTCCATATTAGGAGCTTACCGGAAAGATACACAACTTGAGACTGAATAGGAGAGTGAGCACACAGCTGCTACAGAAAGGGATTAACGCAGTAGCTTTGTAAACTATGAAGGGGTGTTCTAGGGAGCTAGATGTAGTGATTTCCAGGCTTTGTTGTAAATTGAAGTAAAAATTAAGTTCTGTAAGACATAAGGCACATGCAGTGTATTCCTTTGGGGAAGAAATGAATGAGATGAGCTGTTGGTGTTGTCTGAGTGTGTAAACAGCACAGGAAATGAAAACCCCGAAGCCAGCACATGAGATCAGCTTCCTAAAGAAATGGGTAACAATGTTGTGGGAACTGATAGGAAGAACATCTTGTTTTCTTTTGAGAAATCCTGATTTCAGGGTTAAGCCAAGGAACAAAATCAAGATTTTTTTTTAATGGAGATTTCAGAGAATTTGGTCTGTTTGGTTTGAAAGATTTTTGTTCTGTCTTTTTTGGGCTGAGGTCCAACTTGTTCAAATAAATAGGCATTCTGTGTCCAAGCAACAGCCCCCGCCTGCAAAGACAGAAAGTTAATTAGAAAGTTTCCCAAGTGGCTGACAGATGCTGGGGACATGTTGAAGAGATCCAATAGGCATCTTGAAGTAGGCTCGTATTGGCCAAAGGATGGGACAGCGTAAGCAGCAATATCAATAAGAACATAATAATAAGAAAGAAACCCATATCTATATTTTCATTAATTAACAATGAAGTTGGGATAATGAAAAGTTCTTGTGTGGACAGGGAACTTCTAAAGCATTAACTGTGGCAAGCGAAGCTGCCACCCCAGCTATCGTCTTCCTGTAATACCTGTAACATTTACTAGGAAGATAATTTAAAAAAGAAAACAAAACAAAAACTGACCACAGTGATCTTTGTAATGTATTTGATTTTGTAATTGAATCACATCTTTATTAATAGAATCCATCATGGCTTTTTAAGCAGAGTTCAAAATTTAAATATGAAATATACTGTATTAATCCTGTCTCTTATAAGGAATTTACAGCAAGGGTTAAGTACACCTTATCTCAAATGCTTAAGACAGGAATATTTCATATTTCTTGGCTTTTTCAGATCTTGAAAAGCTCTCTCTCACACCCACACCACACCCCATATATATATACACATATATATATTATATTAGAAGTGGGAGTTGGGTTATATATACTGTACCTACATATAGCCTGAAAGTAACTTGTAATTTTTATGTTGTTTGATCCATTCTTTAAATTGAATTTTTTGTAAACAGTAAACCCAGGGCTTTGTACATGACCCACATAATTTACCATCCAGCTACTTCCCTAGCCTATGTGATATTTTGAATAACGAATTTCATACAGGAAACAAACAACTTTTCATGATGTAGCATTTCCTGTGACATCAGATACATGGTCAAAAGGCATGGATTTTAGAGCCATTTGAATTTCAGAGGCTGGAAATGTACCTCTAATTGAAGAATAAGGTCTCTTCCTTTCATCTGGCGTCTTTGTCCTGTTTTAATCCAGCCCTTCAAAGAAGCTAACTGGATGGAAATCAAGACATGGGTGGATAGCCAAAGTCTGTGTGATAATATGGGACAGCATGCATCTCTTCCCTTTTGTTTTAGGGGTTCCTGGACTGATTCCTGCACCAACATTTCTGATCATTGTTGTAATATCTATGAACAAATTATGTATCCTGATGTATCTGCCTGGGCCAGAGTTAAAGCTAAGGTTGGACAAAAAGAATCTGACTATGCACGGTCAAAAGAGTTCCTTATGTGCCTAAAGGGTAAGTAGATTGTACACATAAGTAACTTTTCAGTGAGTGTGTGTGTGTGTGTGTGTGTGTGTGTGTGTGTGTGTGTGTATTGGTGCTTTGTCCACATGTGTGTACCACATTCATGCAGTACTTGTGTGTGTGTGTGTGTGTGTGTGTGTGTATTGGTGCTTTGTCCACATGTGTGTACCACATTCATGCAGTACCTTCAGAGGCCAGAAGAGGGCGCCAAATCCTGTCACTGCCATTACTGGTAGTTACCAACAGACATATGGATGCTGTTAACCAAACCTGGGTCCTCTGGAAATGCAGCCATTGCTCTTAACCACTAAGCCTTCTCTCTAGCTCCTACATGGATACATTTTAATTTTGAAGTACTTACACTTCCCTGTATGCTTGCTTTTATTGGTAGTTGTAACAAGTGTCTAACAGCATATGACAATTTAAGGAGCCAATGTCTTTCTTCCAGGCCTTAGAAAACATCACTGAACTGGCCTTCAGTTTGCCACTTTAAAACTGCTTATCAGCCAGTTCATTCAGGTCCTGACCAGCGCTGCTCAGTGCTGGAGGACATCTGCCTTTCTCTCCCTATCTACTGTGAAATTCATTTCAACGTTACTTCACTGAGGACTTGGCCACTGGGCTCATTCCTTCTACCTTCCTTAAATCCTTGGAGACCTTGGAAGCAAAAATACCAACATACTACATGAACACTTTTAGAGTTTAAGCAGACTGTGGTGGTCCATACTTGTGTAAGGGAGCAGGCAGGAGGCTCAGGTGGGGACCATTAGGAGTTTGTGAAGTGTTTGAAGCCAGCCTGTCTAAGGAGAAACAGATGTGTAGAGTTCTTTATGTCTGAGTCCAAGGCTTTCAGCTCTTTGCACTCCCAGCAGCCTACCCTATAATTTACTGGTCTCAGCTCTCACTTCCAACTGCAGAATACTGAGTCTCAGATCTCTGCTGTGGTGGGACATCCCAGCTCAGGCTATGCCCTAGCCTGCTGGCCCTCATGGCATCCCTTCCAGCTTCCCTTCCTAGTTCACCCTCTATGACTCTCACTTCTTCCATGTTTCGTGCCTGTAGGGTCCACTGCCTTGGTTCTACCCCAGCTTTTGGGGTACCCCGGGCTTTTCCGTGGGCCCTTCCTTTACTTAATTTAGGTATTTTTTATTCTCTGGATCCATCTGATATGTGCCATCATCATGTCAGAGTTGCCCACCACAGATTTATCAAGGACCTACTGTGTCTCGGAGAGTATGCTAGGGATACACTGAAGCGTCAACACCAGACCTGAGTGGAAGAGTGTATGTGCGCAGTGCATCTGAGAAGCATATACCAGTGTTCACCAAACAACCAAACACACCAGAGACCCAGAATATGTCCAGACTACTTGAGTCTGCAGTTCTGGTTTTCAGAGCAAAGAAGTGAACCATTAGCAATCTTTTATAGAACCATCCCACCAGACATCCATGGATGTTAAAGACGTTGGGTTTCAGTGAGAAAAATAACCAAGGATCGTTCTAGGAGTTGTACAGATGGCTCAGTGGTTAAGACCATTGGCTGTTCTTCCAGAGGACCTGGTTCAAATCCCAGCAGCACCTATATGGCAGCTCACAGCCATCTGTAACTTCAGGTCCAGGGAACCCAAAACTTTCTTCTGACCTCCACAGGCACCAGGCACGTGCATGGTGTGTAGATACACATGAAGGCAAAATACTCTTACACATAGATAGATAGATACATAGATAGATAGATAGATAGATAGATAGATAGATAGAAGAGGGCCTTTTCAGAAACAGTTTTTAGAAAACAGGTTTCTTAAGCTACAAAAATAAAGGAGAAGGTATTTCCTTGGGTGTCTATTTTGTATGTTTATGTGGTAGTCAGGTCCTGCGGAATGAATCTTGGACCTTACGTTACTTGGCAAGTGCTCTACCATTGAGCAACATCTCCATCTGCTGTTTTGATCCTGACACTAATTTGCCTAGGCTGCTTTCGAACCGTTTTCAGCTGCTCTTCTACTCTATCCTGGACAACCAGTCCTGCCTTTCATCTTCGAAAAAGCAACATTTATCACTAATCATACTTTCCTAAAGACAAAGTCAGAGGTGAAGTTCAATCACCGAGGCAGAGTGTAGGTAAAGAGCTTCTTGTCTGAGATTTACTAAGCTTTGTATTCTTAGAATGTCTTGGAGATCTTTGCAGTTGTTTAAATGTACCCATTGATTTGGGTAGACTTTGTAGCTGTGCTGGGAGGAGTTACACTCTCCCTTTCTCTCCAGGAAAGGTCGGGCCCCCTGGCCTGGAGATCAGGAGGAAGAAGGAAGAACAGCTCTCCGTCCTCGTATTTCACCCTGAAGTCGTTGTGAATGGAGAGAGCCAGGGAACCATGTTTGGTGACGGGAGCACCTGTTACACATTCGACTATACTGTGTATGTGGAGCATAACCGGAGTGGGGAGGTGAGTGCGTCTCTGCCATCTTCCTTAAAAGTAGGAATTGGTCTATTGCTTGTGCAAGCTAGTCTCATAAGTTGTAGTGAAAGCAGGCCATTCATGTGGATGCAGATAAGACTCATGTGTCATAGATTCTGATAAGAAAAAAACCAACATAAGTACTATTGAAGTGACCCAAAATGGACTTAATTGCCAACACTGGCCAGATGAATGCACTTACGGTTTTTCTTTGCCTGTTTGGTCTCAGGGCCCTCTCTAGAACATTACTCTCTCTGTATACCCATTTCTTTTCTGGTAAGATGAATATCATCTTAGGGTTTTTCCTTTCCCTTACTTATAATTAATATGCAGAATGTAAAATAATATACAACTGTGATTTCAGTTATTTTTGAAAGATAAGCTGACAGTACATCTACAGTGCCACGACTATATTATTCTGGCAGCAATATGGAGTCCACACTTTGATTCAAACTGTGCTCCCTCCATTCTGTGCATTGCTTTTTGTAAGTATAGTATTTATTAAGTCCATACTATGGGCCTTCTAAGTACCTAGAACTACGGAAGTGAACAGTACAGACAGACTGGGGAAAATCCCAGTGCCGCAGCCTATGGGGATGGGAACCCTCCAGGAAAGCTGGGAACCGGGGTCCCTGCTAGGGTTGGAGGCTGATCCCTGCAGCTATGTCGAGGGGCATCATTTGAAGCCTAGGACCGAGGAAAGACAGAGGTGCAGTTGGCATACAGGGGACAGCAGCACAGGGCCAGGGGTTTGGGGAGAGAGGTGCCGGGGCAGAGGGAGGCAGAGCAGGCATTGGGGAGCTTCACTAGTGTTCTTCTCTCCGGAAGTGCTGCTCGCCCGGAAGTGCTGCTCGCCCGCCCGTGACTCACTGGAAGCAACCTGCGCTTCCCCAGAATGCCCTTTACCGTTTTCCGTCTGTTCTTCGGGTCAGGGGTTGTCACCTCCTCTTCGTAGTCTTTCCACACTGGGCAGGTTACTTCATTTCCTGTGGTCCAGTTGGTTTTCCTAGGATTCCCCGTGCAGTACTCCTCACTTTCTGTTACGCTGTTTCTTACCTCTTGTCTGCGCTAGATTGTTAGACACTAAATTAAATGGACGCTGGAGTACAGGTGTCGGTCATCCTTAATTCACCTGAACACTCAAGGTGACAACGAGGGGACGTTTATTTAGCTCAGTTTTAGAGACACAAAGTGTGCTGTTTGCATCTGCTCAGCTCTGGAGACAGCAGACAGGGCATCATAGCCAGCAGGACTTGTACAAACCACGGCTGCTTTTTCTCCCATTCTTCTGCTGGCAGCCAAGGCATGCACACCAAATTATACACCATTTTTCACAAGAGATTTCACCTCAAACCAGAGCAGAAACAGGAGAGGTATCCTTGTGGGGTGGGGGAGGGGTCTCAATACATCCAAGCACATGACCTAAGGGACTTGTTCATGATTGACACATCCCTGTGACCACAGATCTGACAAACACCATAACGGAGTAAAGATTTATTTTGACTTTGAGTTTCTTAGGGCCCAGTCCATGGTCACCTTGCTACATATCCTTGGGCAGGACACCATGGCGGCAGCAGTGTGTGGCAAAGGAAATGAGAGAATGAGGCAGGCGAGGCCAGGACAAGACACCCTCAAGGGGTAAACTTCAAGTGACTTAGACCAGATTGAAACCTCCTAAAATATTACTACCAACTGAAGACCCGTAAGGGACATTTTACACTCAAAGCTTAACTTCCCACTGAGGGACTGTCTCTTAAAGACCTCAGCCAGGTGCACCCTCAGACACCAGCCCTTTAATACACTGCCCTTCCCTGCGACCTAGCCAAGCTACAACACTGTCTTTGTGTGTCCGGGCCCCAGCACAGGACTGAGCTCTGACTGTACAAGGTACTACACCAGCCATGGTTATGTGTTTACTGCACAGAAAGCCTGTGGCCTTCACAGCTGCCTTCATCTGCTTCCTGTGAGATGCTTCTCCGATCTCCTCAGCGGCTTCTAGGACTCTAGGAACGAGAACCAAGTACGGGCTCATCCACAGCCAGCTAAAACTTGCATTCTTCAAGTTTTAAGCAATCCTGTTCCCATACACGTCGCTTTCCAGCTGATGTACTTTCTCAGACTGTGTTGAAGTCACAGGTTGACTGATTATATGCTATCAAAGCTGATTTTAATTTCATATTCACTCTCTACATGTCTTCCTGCAGTGTTTAACTAGGACAGATGCAACGGTTTCCACCCCCCTGGGGTTAAAGAAGCCATACACTTTCATATTGTTGTTTTCCCATTTAGATCCTACATACGAAACATACGGTCGAAAAAGAAGAGTGTAATGAGACTCTGTGTGAGTTAAACATCTCAGTATCCACACTGGATTCCAGATATTGTATTTCAGTAGACGGAATCTCATCTTTCTGGCAAGTTAGAACAGAAAAATCGAAAGACGTCTGTATCCCTCCTTTCCATGATGACAGAAAGGGTAAGTTCTTGCCTTTCCCCAACTGAAGACAGTGCTGAGGTGGGGCAACTTGAAAATAAGAAAGTTGATTTATAACTTAAGCACGTGACTTTTCTTTAAAAGAATATCTAGTAGTCCCTTTCCTCGGAGAAGCTCAAAATTAAAACAAGATGGTTTCTCAAGCATTGACATATACTGTGTTCTATAGCAGCCAACTTACAAAGCGCCTAGATGGCTGGTAGCATCTTGACCGCAAGAAGAAAAGATACACAACAAATAGATACAATTATCTACATAAATATATCTATTCCAAGTCATAATTTGGAAATATGTTAACTTGAGAAGAGTCAGAAGAGGACCATGGAAATGTCTGTGGGTGTAGGAAGCATGAGCATTTAGAATAGTTTGAAGTCCCACTGGGAAAGTGGCAGTCCCAGGGTCCCCTCTGGCTCTCAGGGCCTCATCAGATGCGGGTGGTTGGCCAGATTTCCAGTGCCAGGCGTGGCTTCCCTCCTGTCAGCCTGTGTTCCATACCAGTTCAGCAGCTGTTAGTTACCCCCAGGATATCAATACCATGGCTTCAGCTTTGTGGCTGTCTCACCTGGCTGGTTCCTGCCGTGTTTCATATATGTCATGGTTGGCAGGACTGCTGATGGGTTTTCTTTCTGGAGGCCTGCAGCACTGGGAAGAGTCTGACCTAGCTACGAGGCACGCTGAGTTCTCACGCACACTGCCCAGTTTGTACCGCGGTTCTGATGATCTTGCTGTGATCACTTGCTGAAGAGCGGCAGTAAGACTTCTGATGTGCAAAGCAGTGTCCTTGACTTGTAACTTGTGGCTGTTCCTTTTCTTTTTAGATTCAATTTGGATTCTGGTGGTTGCTCCTCTTACCGTCTTTACAGTAGTTATCCTGGTATTTGCGTATTGGTATACTAAGAAGAATTCATTCAAGAGAAAAAGCATAATGTTACCTAAGTCCTTGGTAATGCACTTAACTATTTATTTAATTATAGATGCTAACGTATCAATTCAACCTTTGTTGACAAGTCCCCTCACCACTCAGTATCATTGGAAATGTACCCTGGCGAATAGCACTCTATTTAACTTTATTGTAGTTCTCTTCGCTAAAACCCACCATGCGCCCCAAGCCTCATATCTTGCTGTGCACCGGGTACCTTTGTATAATTTTCAGGGTGAAAACTGACAAGTTTAGTAAGGAGCTAACGGTCTCCAGGGAAGAGATGACAATGGCTCAGTCAGTGTAAGTGTGTGAGAAATAGGTTCAGAGCCAGCGGCAGAGACCTTGCTGCACTCTGAAGCGTGGGGTTAGCTATGACTCTCCAGGAGGCCACAGTGAAGCTCTGGTCCTAGGAGCAGCATGCGGGAGAGCCAGGGAGAGCCAGCCCATGGCCCCAAAGCTTCCAATGCACAAATAGGTCGTTGCAGTTGGAGTTTGGAAGAAAAGATGGCCCTGAAGGAAACTGTCACATTTGATATTTAAGTGTAGTCACAGTCCAGTCTCTTGAAATGATCTAAAGAATGCTTATAGGTAGTGTAAAGATGACACATTGATGCATACGTAACAAGAATGGTGTCTAAGATGCTCAAGGGGTGCAGTGGCATTTGCTGTGACAGAACTGCCTCTGAGGTGGCTATGAACAATCAACAGCAAGTGGACAGTCCATGTGTGACCCTTCTCACTAGGAGGAGGCTACCTTGTAATACGCCGTCCATCCCATCCCCATTATAGCAGGCGTGTGGACCCGACCCACAGCAGTGGCCAGACAGATGTAACTGTATGCACCTTGCCAGGAAATGCAGGCACAGCACAGCTTTTAATCACCCTTCCAAACACTGATCCTGAGGAGATAATTCCACAAATAAAAATGTGTGAAAGCCTCAATGTTTTCTTTGTCTATTAAAGAAAACATTACTGTAAAGGAAGGCACACTCGCTGACAAGAAATTTACACTGCTGTGGCATCTCCACAGGCAGCTAGAAGATGGGGTACAGAAGGTGGTGTGCAGTTATGAGATAGTTAATGACTTTATTTTTTTTAATTTTATTTTTTTGGTTTTTTGAGACAGAGTTTCTCTGCGTAGCCCTGGCTGTCCTGAAACTCACTCTGTATACCAGACTGGCCTTGAACTCAGAAATCCGCCTGCCTCTGCCTCCCAAGTGCTGGGATTAAAGGCATGCAACACCACTGCCCAGCGACTTTATATTTTTAACCTTAAATAAATTCTATTTTTTAAAAAAAGGACAAGCTGGGTGTGGTAGCTCACAACTTTAATCCCAGCACTCAGAAAACAGACAGGCAGGTCTCTGAGTTTGAGATGGCCTGCCTTACATATCAAATTTCAGGCCAATAAGAGCTACATTGTAAGACTTTGTCTATAGATAAATACACACACACACACACACACACACACACACACACACACACGGTGGCACAATAAGAGCTACATTGT
Source organism: Mus musculus (assembly GCF_000001635.26). Lineage (NCBI taxonomy): Eukaryota > Metazoa > Chordata > Mammalia > Rodentia > Muridae > Mus > Mus musculus. The sequence continues at coordinate 19,608,871 of NC_000076.6, forward strand.
AAGACTTTGTCTATAGATAAATACACACACACACACACACACACACACATCACCAAGGAGTTCAGGGTCTTCTAATGCTACATAGAAACTTTAAGACCAGCCTAGGCTACATGAGACCCTGTCCGCAAAAATCAAAATCATTAAGAAAAGAAATGTAATGAGCTTATTTTAATCATGTTTTCTGAAATATATTATTTTTCCCCCGCACACTTTAGACAGGCATTAATTTTAGTAATTTTCTCTTTATTCACTTTCATTCTATTTAGCTCTCTGTGGTAAAAAGTGCCACGTTAGAGACAAAACCTGAATCGAAGTATTCACTTGTCACACCGCACCAGCCAGCTGTCCTAGAGAGTGAGACGGTGATCTGTGAAGAGCCCCTGTCCACAGTGACAGCTCCAGACAGCCCCGAAGCAGCAGAACAGGAAGAACTTTCAAAAGAAACAAAGGCTCTGGAGGCTGGAGGAAGCACGTCTGCCATGACCCCAGACAGCCCTCCAACTCCGACACAAAGACGCAGCTTTTCCCTGTTAAGTAGTAACCAGTCAGGCCCTTGTAGCCTCACCGCCTATCACTCCCGAAACGGCTCTGACAGTGGCCTCGTGGGATCGGGCAGCTCCATATCGGACTTGGAATCTCTCCCAAACAACAACTCAGAAACAAAGATGGCAGAGCACGACCCTCCACCCGTGAGAAAGGCCCCCATGGCCTCCGGTTATGACAAACCGCACATGTTGGTGGACGTGCTTGTGGATGTTGGGGGGAAGGAGTCTCTCATGGGGTATAGACTCACAGGAGAGGCCCAGGAGCTGTCCTAAGGTCTCCCGAGGCCTGCTGGTGGTAAAGAAACTGACCTTTTAGGCAGTTTTTCTGCATTGATTTCATGAAAGAAGCTATACATTAGCTAATACTAACCACATAGAATATCAGACTTAGATACGTGAATAAGGATCCTGTGGGCACTGCTGGGTCCACTCTGCAAATGCCAAGACTATCAAAGGAACGTATTGTCGCTTCTGGCTCCTTCCCAGGTGGGCTAGCATCTGTGAGTTTGCCTCGGCTAGCCTTGCTTCCTACAGCCGCCACTGCTCCTCCACCCTGATCATCTCACAGGACAGGGTGGACCGGGTTTTTTTTTTTTTTCACACACCTTTGTATATGTAAGTTCATGTATATAATATGTTTACATGTTTCACTTTGAACTGAAAGCTACTCAAAGCCAGCCGTAAGTCTATGGTAGAATGTGATGGAACATGTTGGTGGAAGCTTGTACAATAGAACACATTGGTGGGAGCTTGTACATACTTTTTTATGGAGCATTACTTACGATTTTTTAAGTAAAATGTTTTGAAACCAAAACTCACTTGGATATTCATTTATTGAAGCACACGGGCAACCTTTCATAGTTATTTGGCATATTTTCATCTATTATTTGATGATATATATTAATGCTTTAGGATTATTTTTAGCATATATATGTGTGTATATATATATTTAAATTTTAGGACTAAGAGTAATTCTAAAAATAATCTCTTTTAAAATGGGTCGGGGTGGAGAGACATCTCAGTGGCTAACAGCACTTGTTGATCTTTCTGAGGACTGGGGTTCATTTCCAGCACCCGAATGGTGCTTCACAACCATGATCTAGACAGGCATACATATATATGTATACATACATACAGGGGAAGCATTCATATGTGTAAAATCTCAAAATCCTTATAGGGCAGGGCACTTACGTCTGTTTTTCAGTACAGAATAAATAGCTGGTGGATAAAAGCCTGCTCCGAGTAGCTGAGAAGGAAAAGCAGATTTCCCTGGACAGTAGAGGGTCTAGGCGTTTCCTGCAGACGGAGGGAGAAAGCCTTGAGAAGAGTGTTGTACAGAAAGAGAGTGCTTTTTTTAATTAGGTATTTATTTCATTTACATTTCCAATGCTATCCCAAAAGTCCCCCATACCCTCCCCCACCCACCCACTCCCACTTCTTGGCCATGGCGTTCCCCTGTACTGAGGCATATAAAGTTTGCACGACCAAAAAAAAAGTAAGATACACTATGACAAAGGGACATCTGCACATCCATGTTCATTGTAATTAATCAAAGCAGTGAACAGTATCTGTCCACTGACTCGTGAATGAATAAAGAAAATGTGGTGCATATACTCAATCCAATATAATTCAACCACAGAAAATATGAAACCTGTTCATTTGTGGCAATCAGTTTAGAGACTGAGGTCATTATGCTATCTGAAATATGCCAGATACAGAAGCAAAAACCCTACATAAATACATGAAACATACATATATACATTCATATTCATACATACATGCATTAAAAAGAAAAAAAAGAGAGTGCTTAGCCAGAAGGAACAGTTTCTGTTTTACAGGAGGCCTTGAAATCACTGAGATAGTAGAAATGTAAGATCTGGGCTGGAGATTGCTGCGTAGGTGCGCTGCAGCACACGCATGAGGACCTGAGTTTAGATCCTCAGCACACACAAAAAGCTGCATGTGGCTGCACTTGCCTACAACCCCAAACCAAGAAGCCCGAGAAAGGAGGCTTCCTAGCTCAAGCCGAACCGCTGAGCTGAAAACTGAGCATCAAGTCCAGGGAAGACTAAGGTAAGCAGAGAACGGTTGAGGAAGACACCAGAAGTTAAGCCCTGGATTGCACCAGTGTTCGTACCCACACACACATGCAAATCCATGTACATGAATGATTATACCATGCAAAAACATTAAAAACAAACATTAATATTAAAATGTTCACCTGCTCCAATGAATTAATGAGCCACATTTTTAATTCAGTTTTTTACTTAGTAAATGAGCCAAGGCAAATTATGAGTGCACCTTGACTAGAGGATTTAAGGTAGGGCAGGAGAGTGTGCAGGCTCCGTGCAAATATTAGATGCTTCTATACAAGAGACTTGAGTGGACCTTAGTGGATTGCAGGAACCCTAGACGCAATCTTGTACCAAGGAGCTATTTCCAGTATTCAGAACATGTCCTTTTGCAATCACAACTGAGTGCATTTTACTCCTGACTAACTACTCTGATACTGTTTACTAAGGCATGAACATTTATCATGTTGGATTGCCATCCCTCTGAACAATGGCTGTTCATTCATTAGTCAGTTCTGTGTGTGTATCACAGTTTTAATCTTTAAAGCTTTCTTCTAGTGTATATTAGAGCTCTCAGCATTGTGACAGACGCCTGAGAGAAACAACTGATGGGAGAAGAGATGTATTTGGGCTCACGGCTTTGGAAGTTTCACACCATGGTCAGCAGTCACCGTTGCTTTTAGGTGTGTGGTAAAACAGAAACATCAGGACCAATGGACATGCCAAAATCACGTCATGACATCCAGGAAACAGAAAAATAGCAGGATGGGCCAGAGTAAAAATAGACTGTTCACACCCATGCCGTCCAATGTCGCCCCTACGCTCCAGTTCCAGTGTTGTTTACTCAATAGACTAACTCATCAGTGGCTTAAGACGTTAGATCTGAGCCCCAGGCTCTGTTCATCTGTGGGAAAGCCCTCAGCTACTGAGGAGTGCGCTTCACTAGTCTAGGCATCTTTCTACTGATTTTTTGTAATAATTGTTTTTTGTTTTGTTGTGTTTTGTTTTTTTTTTTAATTATCTATGTATACAAGTACATTGTGGCTATCTTTCAGACATACCAGAAAAGGGCATCAGATCCCATTACAGATGATTGTGAGCCACCATGCGGCTGCTGGGAATTGAACTTAGGACCTCTGAAGAGCAGTCAATGCTCTTAACCACTGAACCATCTCTCTAGCCCCTAGCTGTTTTGGGGGGCTTTGTTTGTTTGTTTGTTTGTTTGTTTTCTAAGGTCAACTATAGACTTACAGACTTTTTTTTCTTTGCCAGATTCCACCCCTTCCCCCATTTGAAGTTCTTTGGGGATTTGAATCAGCATTCTATCACTATAATGCTTACTAATAATGACTAATTTTCCATAGTTAAATGCTCTTCAATACAAGTCTTTTATGTCCCTTATTCGCTTTAGACATCCTAAGCACAGGGTATTTCTTACTACGTTTATTTTTAGCATGCTGTTCTATGTTTTGTGTTGACAAATGGAATATTCTCTCATATTGAGGTTTATGAATGGCTTCATGTTTAAACAGAAATACTATCACATCAAGTCATCTAAGCCTTTTCATGGTTTCTGACTGGCTTCCCCAGTGAGTATTTGCGCTTTCACAGGTTAGAGCCTTTGCTGGGTGCTGTCCTCTTACCTCAGGGCAGCTCCCCTGGGGTTCCAGTACAGAGCACAGCCAAGCCATTGCTTCACCCAGCCTTGCCTTGTAACCATACGCCTGTCTACTCAGTCTGCACTTCATCTCTCTCCCTCCTTGCTCCTTTTCACGGTAACTCAGCATAAAAGTGGCAAAACAGCGGCTGCTATCTTGCCTTGAAATTTCCTTCACTGAGCAGAGTCTGTTACTTTAAAACAGCCTGTCTCAAGGTCTCAGGAAACGGGCAAGAGGAAGCCAGATTCTATGCCACATTGTAACCTCATGAGCCAGCCCCCAACAGCCTCCAGTCTCTCCTCCTAGTCTTCCAAACTCCCACCACAGCTGTTGAGCTGTTTACAAGTTTCTAAGGGAGTTTTCAGCCTGGATTCTCAAACTCTTCCATAATCCTCTCACAGACGCTCTAAAGACCATAACAGTCATACCAACACCCTCATAACAACACCACTCTCAGTACCGACTTAGTGACAAGCATGAATTACTTGTGTTGTAGATTAGGCGCTCTGCCAGCCTGACTTTGGGCAACTCAGCCACAGCCACTTAAGTAACTCACCACTGTCAGGGGCTGTGCCTTTCCACCATGCAATAGGAGAACCTTTTAAAGTGTGCTGGCCACCCCAGATCTCTGTGGGCATCTTGCTTATTCATTCTGTCTGTATCTGTTTCTGTCTCCATCTCCCTGTCTGTTTTCTATCTGTCTGTCTGCCTATTTGTCTGTCTGTCTGTCTGTCTGTCTGTCTGTCTCCCTGTCTGTCTCCCTGTCTACCTGTCTGTCTCCCTGTCTGTCTGCCTGTCTGTCTGTCTGCCTGCCTATCTTCCTGTCTGTCTGTCTGCCTATCTTCCTGTCTGTCTGTCTCCCTGTCTGTCTGTCTGTCTGTCTGTCTGTCTGTCTGCCTGTCTGACTGACTGTCTGACTTTCTGTCTGTCTGCCTGTCTCCCTGCCTGTCTCCCTGTCTGTCTGTCTGCCTATCTTCCTGTCTGTCTGTCTGCCTGTCTCCCTGCCTGTCTCCCTGTCTGTCTGTCTGCCTATCTGACTGACTGTCTGACTGTCTGTCTGTCTGTCTGTCTGTCTGTCTGTCTGTCTGACTAGCTGGTTCATGCCCCCACTCTGAGACACCCTTTCAATCTCCTCTGTCTCCCAGCAGATGTCTTGCCTTCAGCCTATTCTGTGGCATGATCTCTGAGTATCACACCTTGGCCCCAAACCACCAGGGTACCTGGACAGAAGCGGATTTGGGAGAGAGTGTTTGCTTGGCCTACAGGTTGAGAGGTTACATCCCCGTCACGGAAAGCTTAGTGGGAAGAGCTGCAAACACTGAGTGATAGTTGGGAAGCAGGAAGGTTAATAGAAGGGTCAGGGGCAATTTAAAACCTCAAGTTCCACCTCCAGTGACCCACTTCCTCCAGCAACCCCCACCTTCCTACATTATACAACTTCCCAAACAAAGTGACACCATCAGGAACTGCAGGGACTTTCAGTATGATGGAGCCAAGGTATGGTTAAGGGGCAGGCTTTTATTGTAGACATGAGGGAGAACACAGCCAGAGGTGTCTCCACAGCAGGGAGGGAGGGAGGGAGGGAGGGACGGAGGGAGGGAGGGAGGGAGGGAGGGAGAGAGAGAGAGAGAGAGAGAGAGAGAGAGAGAGAGAGAGAGAGAGAGAGAGAAAGAGAAAGAGAAAGAGAGAGAAGAGGATTGAACAGCATTATAAGGAGAGATTGGCAGTGTGCAGGGCTGGGAGAAGGTTGGGATTCAGGGTAAACCAGAAGAACTGAGAAGAGCCAGAATGCCAGCATAGACTCTACAACAGGTACTTGTGACAGTGGGAGAGCGTGGAGGCCACCATGTGCCTCCATATGCTAATAGGCAGCACAGTTTGCCTTTTGCCCCTTCTGCCAGAGATAAATGGCCCCTTTGATGGAGGGGAACCAGCTTCAGGAGTTGCTGAGGAAAGCTGACTTTTTCTCTACCTGACAGAACTTGGGGGAGTTTTCTTTAGACCTGACAGGGACCAAATAGTCAAACGCGTGAACCAACAGGGAAGAGTTCACATAGTTGGACTAAAGTAGAGCATTCCCTATCCAATGAAGGTAAGTGACTCGGATAACAAAGGCAGCTGCTAGGGAGGACTGGTGTTTGGGGTGAGCAGACAGGAAGCCACTGTTAAGACAATTTAAAGCAAACATGACAGAGGTGAGGCAGTGAGTGGCTATGTCTCAGGAACAGCATTCAAGACAGTGGAGAGACTGTGCCTGGCATGGTTTTTTTAAAATGTCAAAAAGGCCATGAAGGTGGTGAGCTGTAGATAAAGAAGAGGATATGCCGGAGATTAATTTAGAAGTAATGAAGTCAGCGTATATAAAGTCCAATAAGCCACTGTGGAAACTTTGGCTCTCATTCTGAATGAGGTGGGAAGGCTGGCATATTCTGAGGGTAATATTCTAATCTCTTGTTTGAGAAGAATACTCCAGTTGATGCACAGGTTAGTAGCAGTTGCAAGAAGTTCAGTCAGGTAGCCATGTTACTACCATGCCAAGACATCATGATAGCAGGGACCCACGTGATCATGGTGGAGGAAAGACTGATTCCAGTCAACAGGGCCAACACCAAGCTCTTGAATTACTTGTGCAAGGATCTAATATTTGATGAGACCACATAGGGTTTCCAAGATCAGTGAATGACCTTGATTAGGAACAATCAAAACAGCCTGCCTACACATGACTGAAACATGGATAAGCAAGCCCTAAACAAGGATATCAATGAACATGCTAATGCAGATAGGGGTTGTACAGAAGGCCTCAACCCTAGCCAAACACTGAGAAATGCTGAGATGGGCAGAACATAAATTTCATTATTCAGTACCAAATAGTCAGCTTTGAAAACATAGACACACAATAAACAGACCAAACAGGTTGTATTTATGTATTTAGGAACACTAATACACACACACACACACACACACACACACACGCACACATCCACTCACATATGCATACACGCAGCACACCATGCTTTTAAAAAAAAAGTGATCAAAACAAAATCAGTAGGCTCTCTTGTGCAAAACAAAATTATACAGAAAGAGCAGGAAATGTTAATTTCATGAAGTCTTATTAAGTTTTGCGAATGAAGATTTTCAAATGTTATACAAATTGAGTGGCCTTCATCTGAAATGGTTAGGAAATTTCAGCTTCTAGGAAATTTCTACATTTTTGAATGTTTTCATGTGCAAAGATGTCTCAGGGATAAAGTCAGAGTCTACACATATACATCATTCATGTTTCATTTGTATCTCAACTTGAATACATAGCCCACAGGGCTGTGACTGTTTTTAATGCCTCTACCTTTGCTTTCCACCACATAAGATCTACATGTGGTATCATCTTAGTGCTCCAAAAGTTTAAAATTTTGGAAGAGTTTGGAGGACTAACCTGTAATGTCTTACTCTTTAAGATTCAAATGACCAAAATTAAACTTAGGTTGGACATTGTACCTATTTATTGCCTGTATTAGAGTAACAAAGTTCCTTCTTGGCTGAGTTCTATTCTGAAAACAATTTTAATTACAAAGCAGTTTTCCAGAATGCAGAGGTGTGTGAAGGTCATAGGCATCCCCTGGGGGAGTTGTGGGGGTCTAATGGATAGTAAAATGCAGTAAGTATCTGTCCTGCCACTATAGGACGTGGGTCTCCACAGGTCTAGTGTTTATGTGAAGACAACAGATGTCTGTCAACAGTGGTGGCAGAAAGGAGGGGGAGTTCCGGAGCAGAAACAAGGAGCAAACCCCACCTGGCCCACTTAGGATGCACACCAGCAGAGTCACCCCAAACTTCAGCTTTAGCCACCACTCAGAGGGAGAACACTGCATATGCACATGGCTGTCTGCTTCCAGGGCCTTAATATAGAAAATTATGTTGGCTCTACTATTGCTGGGACCAATATCTAGTTCATTTTTGCTTCTTCATGGCTAGACAGTACCTACACCCAACAGGCATTTCTTTGAGTGACGTCTTAGAGACAAATGGCCATTCTTTGACATCTTTCTAGCCCTTTGTGGAATGAATACTCCGAATGAAGACTGAAACAACAGCAATCATATAATTGCCTTCACACTGTGAAACCAGCCAGATCTGATTTTACACCCTCCTCGTTTGGTGACAGATTACTACAGAATTCTGACCAAATTCTCTCAGCCTCTCCATGCCTCAGTTTCTTCATGTGAAATATCAAGATGAAAATACCAACTTCCTGGGCCAAGAGAGAGTTTCAAACAAAACAATGCCAAGAAAATACTTAACAGTAGACAACAACTATAATGTGTTATTATTGCCTTTCCATGACCCTCACTATTTTGAAACATACCTCAGATATCATGCCATTTTAATCTGTAATACTTCAATACATCCCTCTGAAAAGGAACAAAGATAATAATAAACCCCATGTCACATAGGAAAATAAGGTTTTTTCCTTAGAAGAATTGTTGGTCTTCGGGGAGCTACAGCAGGAAGAATAGACTTAAGTCTGTCCAAGTCAGCAGCTTGGGCAAGTTCTCCAGTCTCAGGGCTGTGTTGTCATAGTCAAGCTGGCTCTCCCTCTGAGGGGTGGCAGGTAGGGAGGAGACGACAGAGTGTGTGTCTGAAGCTAGCATTTCTTGCCTAAGTCGAAGAGAGCAGAACGCCCCCACTAACTGATTAATGTTCTATTCACACAAGATGACTTTACATTTCATTTGCAACAACCCTGTACATGTTCTTTGGCTGCCACGTTATTGTGAAAATAGGTGTAATTTGTCTTTTTGTCTACTCATTGAATTGCTAGAGACGGTGGCTTTACACAGGTTGTAGTATTACTGAAAGAGCTCATTTGTGATGACAGTACTGGTTTGGTTTTAGAAATGTGACATAATAAAAGCTTGGGTTCTTTTTTTATTAATCATTTTGTTTGTTTACATTTTAAATGATATTTCTCTTCCTGGTTACCCCTCAATAAACCCCGCATTCCATCCCCCTTAGCCCCCTCCTCTTTGCCTCTATGAGGGTGCTCCTCCACCCATTCACTCACTCCCACCCCACCCCTCTAGCATCCCCCTACACTGGAGTATCAAGTCTCCCTCCCCTCCTATTAATGTCAGATGAGGCCATCTGGTGAGGATGTGGAGAAAGAGGAACACTCCACCATTGCTGATGAGACTGCAAGCTGGTAAAACCACTTTGAAAATCAATCTAGAGGTTCCTCAGAAAATTGGAAATAATTCTACCCGAGGACCCAGCTATACCACTCCTGGGCATATACCCAAAAGATGCTCCAACATGTAATAAGAACACATGTTCCACTATGTTCATAGCAGCCTTATTTGTAATAACCAGAAGCTGGAAACAACCCCGATGTCCTTCAAAAGAAGAATGGATACGGAAAATGTGGTACATTTACACAATGGAGTACTACTCAGCTATTAAAAACAATGACTTCATGAAATTCACAGGCAAATGAATGGAACTAGAAAATATTATCCTGAGTGAGGTAACCCAGACCCAAAAGAACACACATGGCAAGTACTCAAAGCTTTGGTTCTTGAGAGAATGTAGTTCTTATATACATTTTGTTCTACATTTTAGATATTAAGGATTGAAACCAGATAGGCGATACTCTGCACTGAGCTAGAGTCCCAGCCAGAATTCAGTTCTTAAAACATTTCAACTCTTTCCCTACCTCCTAACTTATTTGTTTCCCGAAGTCAGTAACTGAACAGAAACCCCAAGCTCATTCTTTGCTGCTCAGTACCCTGAACTCAAGTATTTCCCCTTTCTCCTTGAACTAGAACTGGGAATAATTTAATTGCTTCAAAGGTAGATTCATCAGTGTCGAAGATATTGAATATCACCTGTGTTCAAATCCAGATGATCACCTACCACTTAAAAAGCAGGGCTGGTGCAAAGTTTCAAATCCAGGGAGCCACATCAGTAACAAGTGAAGGGGGATGCTGGAAAGATTGGAAGACAAGGGTCACCAAGATCATGGGAAGGAAACATTGCATTTGCTGCGACTCTTCTTCAGACAGGCAACGTTCTATCTAAGGGCAGCTTCACTTGGAGAAGGGGAGGGCCTGAATTCAGAAGTCTGACAAGCACAGGGAGATGAAAAACATGGAGCTATCATCACACATTTTCCATACACTCTTGTATAGGTGTAAATATTCTAAGTAAAATGCATAGTTCATAAACTGTGCAGCACAGCTGTTTTTAAATAACCGTCCTGTGTATCAGCACTGCACGCTGCCCTTGCAGTTCTGTAGTTGGGTTTCCCCCGGCTTCCTACAGCTCATCTTAGCTGATCCACTGTGGCAAAGGGTAAGACAAGACCCTTAAGACGCCTTTCAGCTGCCTTATGGAACGCTTTCTTTCTCATTTAAGATAGAGAGAAAGAGACAGAGGAGACATGGGAAGAAAGTCACAACCTGATCTTGGGTCAGCTCTGTCTACATCCCTGACCCCGCCACAATTAAGCATCTGAAACTTCAGGGTAGGCTCTGACTTATTTGCTGCTCAAAACAATGCCTCCTCTATGGTAGGGAATACATATTTGACAAAAATGAAAGAACAAATGGACGAATCCATGGATGAGTGGGTTAATTAATTAGCACTATTCAGCAGCAATTACCAATGGGGCACTGTTAAGAATTTGAATGATTAGGCCTGTACAGTGAAGAAGAAGTCGGAGTGTATTTCCTCTTTTAACCTCAAGAACCTCTTCAGAACAGAGAAAAGCAAAACAAACAAAAAACTCTGCCTTTGTCCTCGCCAGCATGCGCTCTCTCTTGTGTTTTTGATCTTAATCATTCTGATCGGTGTAAGATGGAACCTCAGAGTTGTTTTGATTTGCATTTCCCTGATGACCAAGGACTTTGAACATTTCTTTGAGTGCTTCTCAGCCATTTGAGATTCCTCTGTTGAGAATTGTTTTTTGGTTTTTTTGGTTTTTTGTTTTGTTTTGTTTTGTTTTGTTTTTTAGCTCAGTATTCCATTTTTCAATTGGGTTATTTGGATTGTTGGTGTCTAACTTCTTGAGTTCTTTGTAAATTCTGGATATTAACCCTCTGTCAGATGTAGAGTTGTTGAAGATAATTTCTCAATCTGTCGGCTGCCAATTTATCCGGTTGACAGTTCTCTGAGCCTTACAGAAGCTTTGCAGTTTCATGAGGTCCCATTTGTCAATTGTTGATCTTAGAGCCTGAGCCATTCTGTTCAGGAAACTGTCTCCTGTACCAATGTGTTCAAGGGTATTTCTCTTCTATGAGATTTAGTGTATCCAGTTTGATGTTGAGGTCCTTGATCCACTTGGACTTGAGTTTTGTGCAGGGTGATAAATATGGTCCTATTTTTATTCTTCTACATGTAGACATCCAGTTAGACTAGCACCATTTGACACTGCTAATGATACTCTGTTATGATTACAGACAAGAGCCTACCATGACTGTCCACTGAGAGGCTCCACTCGGCAGCTGACTCTCAGACAGATGCAGACACCCACGTCCAAACACTGGGTGGAGCTTGGGGACTCATACAGAAGAATAGGAGGAAGGGTTTTGGTCTGGAAGGGAATAAGAGCTCCACAGAAAGACCAACAGAGTCAACTAACCTGGATCCTTGGGGTTCTCAGAGTCTGAACCACCAACCAAAGAGCATACACAGGCTGTATCTAGGCCTCCTCGCTCATATGTAGCAGATGTGCACTTTGACCTTCATGTGGGTCCTGAACTAATGGAGGGTCGGGAGGCTATCCCAAAAAGTTGTTGCCTGTATTCGAGATATGTTCTACTATCTGGGCTGCCTTGTCTGGCCTCAGTGGAGAGGAAGTACCTAGCCTCACAGACACTTGAAGTGCCAAGGTGGGCGATACCCAGGGGGCTCACACCAGTTCAGAGAAGAAGAGAGAACATGGGGGAAGGATTGTGGGATGAGGTGACTAGGAGGGAGGCAGTGATCAGGATGTAAGGTGAATAAGGTAAACAAAGAAACAAACAAAAACCCTCTGACTTTGTTGTGCTTATATGAGTAATTTTTAGTACCTCTAAAAACACAGGAGAAATTCCTTGGTAAAGCAATATAATGAATCTTTGACAAAGAGCAGATGAGCTGGTTTAGTCTGGTTTCATAGGAGCTATGAAAGAATTGATGCAGGTCAGGCTGAAGGTCTTCCAGTCACAGTCTCCGGGCATCATTTGATTTGGCAACTTCGAAGAACTTCCTTGAGTCAATTGCTTGAAATTGGGGGCAAAAGTGGGAAAGAAGAGACATTTCTTGAGAGGACCTCCCAATAAATGTGAAGGGAGAAGGAAAACCCAACAGCATAGCAGGGAGCTCTATGGGGAGTCAGGAGGATTCAGGAGCCCAAGGCACACAAACAAGAAAGACTACTTGGAAAGACTACAACTCTTTGAACAGCTGCCAGGTGTGGCTGGGGCAACTCCAACTGTCAAGCATGCTACTCTGCAGTCCTCCAGGTCCTCATAAGCAGTCCTGCCTCTTAGAGCCAAATTCCAGCAAGATTCACCCACTCACTTTGCATAATCCTTGTCCTACCCTGCCCTGAGGCTTTGCTATCACTGTCAGATAAACACCTCTCTCTCTCTCTCTCTCTCTCTCTCTCTCTCTCTCTCTCTCTCTCTCTCCCTCCCTCTCTCTCTCTTCCCCCTCTCTCTCTTTTTCTCCCCCTCTCTCTTTCCCCCCTCTCTCTATATTCTCTAATGGTAAAATAATGTAATAAGATAAATTTAAGGAAACATTTGCCATTGGTGGAGCCCAACGGAAGTGACGGTCCATTTGTGGATTTAGTTCCCCTTCTCAGCAGCCTCCTCAGTGAAAGGAACTCTGGTTGCCAGACAAGCACACTTGCAACCATGATGCCTAAGCATTGCCTTCTAGGTCTCCTCATCATACTCTTGAGCAGTGCAACAGGTAAGTGCTTAACTTCCTTTTCATTGGCCAGTTTTGAGTCTGATCAAGACAGGGTTAGAATGGCTTGGATGACATACTGGACTTTGTAAGGTCACTAAATGGTCTAATCAGACATGGGGCCAGTTGCTCTCTGCAACCTGAGTGAATAGTTCCATGAATGAGTGTTTAGGACGAGGAGCCACTTTCATGGCAGAAAACAATTTATATTATCTATCTATCTATCTATCTATCTATCTATCTATCTATCTATCTTCTCCTCCCCCTAGTCTCCCTCGTCCTTCCTCCTCCCCTTCCGCCTTTCTCTTGATATCATCAAATGATTATAAGGACAAGACACAAGGCCCTAAGGCACATAGTCAGAGCCTAGGTTTCACCTGCCATTTGCTATCCAGAAAACCAAGCATTTTATGTAACATCCTATATGAGAATTTTCTCATCTGTAGATTGAAGATTGTAGGTCATTGTGGGACTGAGTTAGTGTAGATGCTGAGTGCTTTAGAGCAGCCTCCCACACAGAACACATACCATAAACAAATGATGGTTACAGAAAATTCTTCAAGGACATTTTATCAAAGTTCACATCTCAGAAAGGCTCCTGGAGTCCCAAGTCAATATATGGGGACCTCTCACTTAAGTGGCTTAAGTAAATGCCCAAACTTTAGAGTTGTTCTACAACTCGACATAAATGCAACTCCAGCCTCTATCTGACAGGAATATGTGAACTAGAGTAAGCTATACTTCTTGTCCTTGGTAACAAGAACTTCTTTAGCAGGAATTAAAGGGCTAGCAAAATGAACCTGCTTTTGTACACAAAAATTTACCTTACCACTCCTGTAAACTTGGATATGACCTGTATTCACACCTGAAAATCCAGTGATAAAAAATATCTCTCTTATGTCGGTGTCTGGGGATAAATCAAAAGAAATGAGCATAATAGCTTCTGATACATATTTCTATCTGATCAATAAATATCAAGAGAGAAATAGATGAAGGAGGCAGAAGCTAACTGTTATTGGATGATGATGATGATGTCGATGCCTTTCCACTTGGACTCCTCTCACCCAGGATTTCAGATTCAGCTTTCAGTAGTAAGAAGCAGGATGTTGAGTAGGCTTAAGCATAAAATCAGCATTAACAGTTTCTCCTGGGAAGGTTCTTTCACCTATCCAAGGCTTGGTCTCTAGACCATAAGAGGAAGATGGTGGCAGAATCTTTATCATGGAGGAGCTGGGCAAATTCGATGAGCAGATGATGGGGAAAGTCCCTCAGTGCTTGGTGCACTGTGGGCCATTGCTGGAGACAGTGGTAACAGTGGAGATGTCAGAAAAATCGAAGGAGAGCCCAAGGACAGCAGGTGCCAACCATCTTCAGGTTATCAGTTCAACTCTGGGTGGATCTTCAAGAAATTGTGCCTGTCATCTTCTGAAAATACTTACGTACTAAGATGGATTAAGCAGGTGTGGTTTGGGTACATGGAAATAGACTCTTTTCAAGTCCATACCTCAAGTCCATACCACCATCCATGCCTTGTAGGAGGCCTTCAAAATACATACAAAAAAATTGTCACCACCATTAAGTCAGTAAGTAGAAATACCCAAGGAAACTCTTCTTTTCTCTCCTGTCAGAAACTTTGGACTCTGAAATAAAATGTTATAGGTCTCTTTTCTCCATAAGATGAAGTGCAGGTAAAGCGAAGCCACCCATACCATATGATTTGAAGAAGAAAACACAAATAATCCTGCCAAAAAAGTCTTTCCTTCACCTGTCTATGATTTCACACCCCTACCAGAGCCCACATCGGGTCTTGGGTAATTCCCCACTGCGATAGGTTAGTGCCTCTGAATAACTCCACTTGGGTACTCTTAGCAAGGAGACAGGTCTTTCATCATAGTCATCACCCCACTCTTATATGGGAATAAACTAAAGACTATATTCTTTCCATGAGTTTTAGTTCCTCTACCCATTGGGGTGTGCTGAAGGCGGGCATCATTACCAATTTTTCCTGGTGTGAAGCACACATCATTCTATGATTTTACCTTAGACTATGGTATAGCTCAGTGTCAGAGAACTTGCCCTGAGCTGATTCACTAGAACTAAGGAGAGAGGGGAGGGGACTTTGACCATGCATCAAAATAATCATATTGAAGAGTCAACAGTATTGACTTCTAACCCTATCACCACTGCCTTCACTTAGAGCGACTTCCCCAGAGATTCCTAATGCAGAGACTTCATGAAAACCATGCCAAAACCCCCCCAAAAAGCAATGCTCACAGTAATGTCCAATGATGTTCTTGCTGCCTTAGAAATACAACCAGCTCGTGTATCTCTGACGCCCCAGAAGGTCCGATTTCAGTCCAGAAATTTCCACAATATTTTGCACTGGCAAGCAGGGAGCTCTCTCCCCAGCAACAACAGCATCTACTTTGTGCAGTACAAGATGTAAGTAGACTCTGTTGGCAGAGAAAGGCCATGGGGTAATATGTTCTGGGTTGCAATGGAGTGTGAGGAGCTGAACACTTTGGATTTTGCTTTGTTTGTTTGTTTGTTTGAAAAGTTTTTTTGGGGGGTTGAGAGAAGCAGAGGTGGGAACAGAAGGTTGTCCTGTGACATGGCACAAGGATATGATGTTGTATGCAGTCTAGGGAGCTCAAAAAGGGGACCTTCAGCTTCCTGCATTTCCACTGCACAAGGGCTCCTCAGTATGTCAAATGAGTGCTGGCAGCCACTTGCTTAGCCCAGTGCAAACACTCAGCTAAGCCTAGGCCACTGGTGGTTAAACTTGAGGCAAACAGTGACATATGTAAAATATATTTTTAATTGGTAAGTTATAGTTTGGGTTGGTTCACTATATAGAAAATTCTTTATAATTAGTAATGACTTCTATAAGTGCGTACACACATTAGAGCATGCTGTTGCATGTTCTTCTCACAAGATCTGCAAACTCCTTTTATTGGATCAATGCCAAAACTCGGGTGACATGAACTCATTCCTTTATCAAGGCCAGGAAATGGTCAGTCTTGATTGGAAAGTGGCAGGTTTTCTATTTATGCATCCCATAATGTTTTTGAGATTCTTCTTCCACTAAATAGTTTGAGAACTCGGCTAACTAAAAAGCAAGAGCGATTGATTACAGCTTTGAGCCGGAATAACACTCTTACTCCATAAATCCATCTATGTCCCTTCAGTCATGTGGTGGGGGAAGGGAAATCCTTGCTCAGATTTCCCTGTGAGTTCATTTAGAAAAGACTGTCCCAGAAGTTTGCTCTTCTTTAATCCCCTCTGTAAAACGTATTATTCTTGTCAGTGGCTATTTCTCTGTTTCCAAGCTCGGTTGGTATCTAGCTGGAGAAGTTTGTGGTGTGTAGAAATGGAACCTGGTACTCTACTCATTTGTTACCTGCAGGCAATATAAATGGGTCCAAAATGAGCCTGTCTGCGGCCAAAGCAATAAGTGGAATTGAAACTGTTCTACAACAAAGCTAAGATTAAGCTCGAAGACTCTGTAGAACTTTAATCTGTCATTCTTTAAGAGAGTTCCCAAGTCTGTCTCCAATTCAGACCTCAGAGTAGCTCTAACTTTTTGAGGACTTTCACATGTTTGTGCCCAGTTTGTATGGCTCATAGTTAGTTACCATCCACATCATTTTGAATACAGCAAATACAAAATCTTAGAGGAAAGGAAAGTCCACCAGAAAAGATGTGTTTTCCCAGCAGAGACAATGAGACACTGATGAAGGATGAAGGAGTCAGACTTATCAACTTGTGCTGCATTTCTGATGTGGCTTCTGTTTTAATCCTAACACCATGAAGGTGCTGTTACTATATAGACTCTAGCGTACAGGAACCAGCAATATGGCTCATTATATGGCTACAAAGTAAGTCCTTCAACCAGGGAACCTTCCTCCCCAGTCTTCTTCTTGCCACGCCCCATGATTTGTGAGGGATAGGACAATAAGGTGTGTCTTCCTGTTGACTGTCATATCATCCCATGGGCTCAGGTTGGCCTTTTGCTTCCCGCCAGTTTTTTCAGTGTTTCCTCTCCCAGTCCTTAAAACCAGAGCTTCCTAAGGAGCTGTCAGTAGCACTTCTACTCCGTTCCCAAGAAAGAGCTGAGCCACACATATTCATTCGGTAAGCATCACCTGAGATGGCATGTGATAGTAACTTCTCAGAATCCGCCTTATAACTAACTCAACAGCAACCTGATAAAAAGTACAGAGGGCGGGGAATCACAGAGTTGAGGCCTCAGAAGTGTTAAGAATATAGAAGGCGAATACCTGAATTGGAAGCTAGGCCAGACACCAGAAGAAACACACTATTGCATATTAAGGAAATAAACCTTTATGTTAGCCAGAAGTTTTCAAAGTAAATCTCACCCTCCAGCAAGCTAACAGCGTGGTTAGCGTGAAGGAACTTTATATATTCTTGTAGATAGCATAAAATTTCAATCTATAGAAAGTTAGCTCAGTGGAAAAATGAGTCCTCAGATGGTAGAGAAGAAACTCATATTTGTGTGTTTTCCCATCCTCAGGTATGGACAGAGCCAATGGGAAGATAAAGTTGACTGCTGGGGGACCACGGCGCTCTTCTGTGACCTGACCAATGAAACCTTAGACCCATACGAGCTGTATTACGGGAGGGTGATGACGGCCTGTGCTGGACGCCACTCTGCCTGGACCAGGACACCCCGCTTCACTCCATGGTGGGAAAGTGAGTTCCAGCGAGTTCCTGGCCTTTTTCTCTTCTGCCTTTGAACAAACTCTGGATGGTCGGCCAGGTCAGGTGCTGTGCCGAGACACTTGCTCTCATCTTACTTGACGCTATCCTCAGGACTACACCAGGAACTCACTTTTATTATTTGACAACCTTGGAAATCTAGGACAGAGGTTCAGCCAATGCTCCAGGGCCCAGCTTACATGAAACCTTTTCAAACCGTTAACTCCAATAAACTCAGAAACAATTATTTCTACGATTACCCCAAAAGCTTTCTCACTTCTCATAACTTCTCCCTCTTATTTATACTCACTATAAACAGTAGTTTTTTCCTAAAGTTTGAAAAAAATTTCTTAGTTCTAAGTACGAATACTGTATGTCCAGCAGACATTTATCAAACCTTGCCATGGTCTGAAGAGTTTTGGGACTCATCTATCTCATCTAAGAGATGCAATGTTCAGTTAGATTTAAACTTTGTGACTTATATCCAAAATGCTAGATGCAGTGGAACTCAGAAGAAAGGTTAGTTAGTTAGTTAGTTAGTTAGTTAGTTAGTTAGTTTTGTACTTTTTAAGTTAGGGAATGAGCAGAAGAATTTAAAAATCCATCTGTGTTCTCTAGCTTCACCCCACCTCACCCCCTGGGAACAACTTGAAACTTGAGTCCAAGACATTCCATAGACAATTCTATAACTGATGTAAAGGAGCCTGCATGGCCAAGCTGATTAGTACCAATCAGGGTATTTGTGAGTCATTTGTTATATTTTAGCCTAGAAATGGGATTAAGTTCAAATATTCAACAAAGTGTGATCCACTAGACCCATCAGGCAAGAACGGCCAAAAACGCTGTCTCAGAGGAGTGGTGGAGACTTGGCTGTCCTACTTAAATGGAATGCTGTTAACATGAGTTTAGGCTGTTTCTATATTACCCTTCCTGGAAAAGAAAACACCTTGTGGAGTGTTCTTTCAATACTGTATGAGAGGAGAGCCTCACAGGGATGAAAAGAGTGTCTAAACAGCCACGTTGGGGTACTATTCAGAGCACTTGGAAGGAGCCCCACCCACTACTCTGATTTCTACCATCCAACTTGGCCCTTTTCTCCAGCTCCCGAGGTTGCGCAAACATCATGTTTTGAAAAACATGTTTCTATGATCTGAGGACAGTATGTTCCTAGGGCCTGCTGTGAAAGCTAATGAGCCACCTGTATGCACTGGCACTCCCAAGACCTGCTCTGAGATGCACCACGTCATAGTTCACTAAGCTCTGACTTCTGATTTCTATCTAGAAAACAAAGGTACTGATAAGGAAAAATCTCTATGTAGAAGTGTCATCCTGTGTGCAGTAGGATTTCAATGTACCAGATTTCTTTTTTTGGGGGGGGGTTTAAAATGTATATATGGACTTCGTGCATAGGCTATGTCATATAAAAAATCAACTTGCCTCTTATCTTAAACAGATGACATGACTACTCTATGGCATGGTTAAGGGAAGCCTTTTATTGCAAATATGAGAAAGAGAATGTCCAGAGGTACCTGAAAGAGTTCAGACCAGGTAGGGAGAAAGTAGACTGAACATGGCCAGCAAACTGGAAGAAGCAGGAGGGAGACGGAGGATATAAAAACTAGAAGAGATAAAAGAAGAACGAATAGATGAGTAGCTTGGGGAAAGAAAGAGCGCCAGCTGGAGAAGTTTAGGGTAAGAGAGTCAAGGAGGGCTAGGATGCCAGCAAGAACCTCAAAGTGTGTAACAGGTACTTGATCGTGAGGAGCCTGAGGCCAGCCTGAACCTTGGAGTGCTAATGGCATCACAGATAAGCCATTTGTCCATTCTGCCTTTTGGAATTTGGAGAAATAGAGTTTCCTTTGGGCCTAATACTTCCTTTGGTCACATGGAAAATATTTCCAAGGTACTTACTACAATTTTGTCTGGTCCAGGATACTTTCCAATATGGAAAGCAGAGCAAGCAGACAAGCCTCTTTCTTCCCAGAGCTTTCTGTTTAATAGGGAAGACACACATTAACGATGACCACAAGCCCACAAAGTGATACCTGTGATAGATTCTACAAAACCACAGCGAGCTCCATGAGGCTGTAACCACGGAGGGACCTGGCCAGTGGTTTCAGGGAAAGAGTCTGGGAAAGCACACTTGAGCAGATCTCTTATGACGAAAATTGTGTATGAGCAGACAGAAGGAAGGGAAGAACATTCTAGGCAAAGGGAACAGCATTTGCCAAGGCCCTCTTGCAAGAGGAATTAAAACATGTGTTCTGGACTGAAACGCAGCTGATAGAGAGAAGCAGAGCATGCAGTGGGGCAGACCGAAAGGCAGCCAGTTGTGACCGTGTCCTCTTCCTCCTCAGGAGTTACGACTCCTTCCAGGAAAAGAAATGTGTTTTTTAAAGTGGAGGCTGGTGGTGATGGTGGTGACGGCGGCTGCAGCGGTGGTGGTGGTGGTGGTGGTGGTGGTGGTGGTGTGTGTGTGTGTGTGTGTGTGTGTGTGTTTCTGAGAATTAAACTCAATACTGTGTATATATAACGAGCAAGTACTAAAACACCAAGCAGTGTCCTAGCCTTATAAATTGAAATTTTGACCATATCATCAGACTTCACAGGAGATTATATTAGCAGATTTGTGACAGGGGGAAGGAAAGGGAAGTTGGACTACTGTAGCAGGCTACAGAAAACAGGCTGTGGTTTCAATTAGGACCAACAAAAGCACTGTAGAAAAAGTACCCCTGGGTGGACATGGGGACAGGTTGGGTTTACTAGAAAGGGAAAAAGAACATGGCAAAGATAGTTTCTACATTGTCTCTGGCACAGCTACATAGACCAGAGATAATTTTTTTATGGTATTTCATGGGAAAAGAGAAGTTTTGAGGCATGCTAGGTAATCAAGAATATGAGTTCAATTTCTACTATGTTGAACTGAAGATGTGTGGAACTACCCACACAAAATGGCTGCACAGATCCAGTACTCAGAGCTAAGGATGCCTTCGGTTAAAGACATGAATCTATGCATCGTTTGCGTATGCTACCATGGACACTGATAAATTTGGATAGAAAGAGTGTATTGAGTGAAAGGTACTATTTTATGAGACTAGACATTAAGGCTATTTCACCAAAAGATACCCGAGCAGCAAGAATTTTAGAAGATTTGTAACAAATAGAGGAAGAGACAGGAAGAGACTGACAACCTGTTAAATTCACTAACACCACAGGGAGGCAATGTTTCTAGGACAGGAGTGATGTCTTGTCTGGGGATCTAGTCTATGTAGAACATAAAAGTCTCTGCACAGCAAAAACATGAAAGGGGAGAGGATGGGGAGTGGCTGGCTTAGCTATGCCATAGGTAATTCTGAGTATATACCCTCTGACAAAAGGTCAAAACATGGGTGTCTAAAATTAGGAAGAGCACTAAACAATAAAAATCCAAGATGATGAATTGAAACTTTTTAAAAATCAGGCTCTGAATGCTCATGATTGTGAAGCTCCTTCGGTGATCACTGCTGGGCCACAAGGAGCAAATGCTCTGTAAATATTATATTCTGGTAAGGAAGGTCTACAATGGGATCCTGTAAACAAGGAGTCACACAAAAGAAAGGGTGTGTGGCGATGTCAAATGTGATAATAATGTTACATTTTTTTGTCTAGAAAAACTTAAACACATATTACAATGCCTTACAAAACTAAATAGGGCTGTTCTCCATGGGGGTGAGAGAGCTCTCTGGTCAGCAGAACTTAGAGCATGACGCGCACAACAGAGATTAAATCCCAAATCTCTTGGAGGGGTGAAGTATAAATACAGGGAAATTCCTTTTTCAAGCAATCAGATAAAAATTCAAGATGTTTGAAAACCCAATTTACTTTGGTTCTAAATTATGTACCAGGGTAGGAGGGGGGCTGTATTAAAATGTTGCCTCTTCCAAACAGAAGTTTGAAGAGAAAACATGATAAATATGGTGGACTTACAAAATATAAAATCTCTGGAGTAAAAATTGTGAATTCAAACACAGATCAGATACATCAAAGGATTAATCTCATAGATTAAAAGAAAAAAAACAGGTCTGAAAAAAAATCAATATTTTATCATAAAGAAAAAAATTTAAATAAGAGAAAGTAAAATACATGACAAACAATAAAAAAGTTTACCAGATACTGAATCAAAATTTCAGGAGGAAAAAACCCTACAGAGATCTGTATCTATGTGCATAGGATGTGTGTGTGTATGTGTATCTACAATAAATGTCAAGAATTATAAAAGATGTGAATCTATAAAATGAAAATTATAATGAATATTAAGCAAGAAAATTCTCCACTGAAAATTTAGTGAATCTGGAATCAATTAAAACAAGAATGTTACTCTATTAATAATAACCTGGCTATTGACAACAGTATGCATGAACCAAATACTCTCTTTTAGTCCGACAATGTCCATAATATACAACATAATCCTTTTGAATTAACTTTACAGCTACAAGTCTTTGAATGGTTTTAAAGCTGTTTTGAAATCTTACTTCTTTAAGGAACTAAATAAAATCTTCCTTGTTCTAAGTCCTCCCTTCAAATAACTTTTATACTTAATTTTATAACAAAATCATCATGCTGACAAAATGATTGGTAGAGACTCACTCAATATTGAAATATACAGAATCATATCAGTCTTTTAAAAATAGAAGAAAAACTGTCTTCATAATGATTTTTGCCACGTTTCTGAACACTACAGTGATTTATGGAGAAGCACAGTGTCTATTTATAGTTTTTAGTTGTTTGAATGTTTTATCAAAATCCCTATTCTTTCTCCAGCAAAACTAGATCCTCCGGTCGTGACTATAACCCGAGTTAACGCATCTTTGCGGGTGCTTCTCCGTCCTCCAGAGTTGCCAAATAGAAACCAAAGTGGAAAAAATGCATCCATGGAAACTTACTACGGCTTAGTATACAGAGTTTTCACAATCAACAATTCACTAGAGAAGGTGAGGTCAGATGAACGGACTCCTGGTTCCTTTGTTTACTTAACTAACAGTTAAATTGTATCACATGACTGGCCTGCCTGTTTGCTGTCACGTCTCCAGATCTTTCCCTGGTTTTTGTTCTTACATCTTCACTGATAAGCAAGTGCCTGTATCACTATCAGAATCTATGTGTGCGTGCATCCCTGTGTGTACTGGGTGTGTATAGTACATATGTACCCTTTATCCCTGTGTGTAGTGTGTGTGTATAGTACATACATACCCTTTATCCCTGTGTGTAGTGTGTGTGTATAGTACATACATACCCTTTCCGGTACTCACTCTGCTCCCTTTAGACTTCAACACGTGAAGCTAGTGTTAATGTTTCATTCCATCTGTCTGCCGTTAATGCTTATTTATACTAGCTTTACTCTCTCTATTTATTTCAGTCACTTTTTAATCACATTGTCTGGTAGACTTGCTCTGGTAGCTTATCCTGGAAAATCCATTGCCCACACCTTTATCTAGGTGAACAGAATGTCCCTTTTATGTTTCCATCTAAGTCAGGGTTCGTTAGTCGGAAGGATGAGAGCAAACATTCAAACACAAAGAAGAGGGCTAGTTCAACAAGAAACAAGAAGCCATCTATGACATCTAGAAACAGGACACAGGTGCTGCCAGACTTGGGGTTCTGCAGAATTCCTCTGTCTTCACTGTGTCTCAGGGGCCACGTTCACACCTCCAGAGTAACTGACCTTACAAGTCCATGGCATTTCCTTACTCAGAGCTCAAATACTAGAAAATGAGATTCTGGTCACTGTTCCATCCATCCTTAGCCTTCCAGGAGACATCCTGTGGCATGACCACTCAACACGTGGCTTCATCCAGTTACAACCCGGGGCTTTGGTGAAGGAGGGTTTCCTTAAAGATTCACCATTACCACACAGAGCTTACTGATTTTAATTACCCACTGGAAACCGCTTATCATTTGATTTCTCCTTCTGTGTAGGAGCAAAAAGCCTATGAAGGAACTCAGAGAGCTGTTGAAATTGAAGGTCTGATACCTCATTCCAGCTACTGCGTAGTGGCTGAAATGTACCAGCCCATGTTTGACAGAAGAAGCCCAAGAAGCAAGGAGAGATGTGTGCACATTCCATGAACTGGTCTGAGGCGCTAAAACCGGAAGCATATTGAGAACGGGATGTCTTCTGCCTAGAACAGCTTACTAAACTTCTGTTTTGATTTTCTTAGAGCAATGTCTACCCACACTTTTCAAGGATTTCTTTGTCAGTACTTTCTTTTCTGTTTATTTCAGTTATAAAGTAAATTTGAACAGATTCAAAAATAGAATTTAAAGAGAAGGTAAAGAATAAAGATCTTGTGGTAAGGCACATCTTTAATCCCAGCATTGAAAGGCAGAATCAGTCAGATCTCTGACTTTTGGGCCAACCTGGTCTGCATAGAGAGTTCCAGGCTAGCCAGGGCCACACAATGAGACCATGCATCAACATGATAAGATGTTAAGATAGAAATGTTCTATAAAAAATGGAAGCTTATCTGAATATATCAACCCTAACAATAATCTTTTTTCTGGTTTAACCCTCAAATAAGAATCAATTAATAGTAGGCATTTAATAAATGTTGTAATAAGTTTTAAAGTATTATATATAGAAAATCCTGCAACAATAATTTTATACTCTATTAAGCCTTTTACTTTGCCAGAGATACACTGATTTAATATTTTGTGTGAATGAGTATACTTCTGTGCATTTCTATTTTATATTAATGTCTTTTTTATTTCTTATAAGGTATTTCTACTTAGTGAACTATCTCTCTAAAAATAAACTTGTGGCTCTGAATTGATCTCTAGAATAAGATTTTCAATAATAGCATGTAAATATCGAAGAAAATCTTCATAATGCAATTTCCCATCACTTAACACATAATCTTAGTAAGAATACCCTTTCTGGTTTTGCTTTTAATAGTGCCTTAGAATTTAACCTATGTTGTCTAAATGCAGCATATATTTTTCAGCAGCAAAGACAGAAGAAACATATAAGCCACAGTGATAACTCAGCCATTCAGGCAAAGTGGCCTCTCTGTCCACAGAATGAGAGTTGGGCTGGAGACACTGGAGTCCATACAGGAACCTTGACTTGAAGCCAAAGGCACACAGTGGATGCTTAAATTATTTCTGAGATTATAAGGAAACTCACAGCCCTGTGGACTACACTGCATCTCCTGAGCAATGATCAGGTGGCCTAAGGCTCAAAAAGTGACCAGCTTTTCTAAGCCTTTCTCTAGCTCTTGAGCTTAGACTATCAGCTACTGAAAATACATGTAGGAGAGAACATTTGTGATCTTCATGAAAGATGCTCCAAAATATAACTCTGAAAAGTATAGTCGGTACGTCTGTCTTCTTACGTTTTTTAATGGTAAATGGTCACAGACCATTAAGAACATAAGAGACATGTGAAAAGCAAGAGCATTGTCCTGGCTGTCCTGTGTGTTCAGAAAACACTGGCCTTCATTCTTATTTTTGAATTATTCAATTTTTATTTCTTTTGTGGCTTAGTACCTGCTTGGGAATTCTTTGGGTTTTTTGTTCGTTGTTTGTTTATTTTCTATTTTGTACTTTGGGAAGGGTGAGACTTGAGAAGGATAACTCCTCTTTGGGAATCAGGACCATGTGTGGTCCCAGCATTTAGGTTGTAAGACTCAGTAGTCTAATTCCTCATAATACAAAAGGCAATTGTTGGTTTATGAGTGTTGTCAGCAATCAGAGTTTTGCTTTGACTTTGTTTGCTTGGGTTTTCCCTCACACAAGTATAAGATGCTTTGAAATATATTATGATTTTCACATTCTGGATCATGTTAAGAATATATTGTCTAAGTACTTCAATAAATCTTACTTTGTACTTTACACACTGAAGTAGCTGTTATTTGATGTGTGTCTGTCTGATGGACTCTTACTTAGTCATGTTGGGCTCATGGGGGTTACAGCGAGAATGGAGACCTACAAGCAAGCCTCCAGGTGCCCATGAAGCATGACCTGCCAGAGTTACAGTGTGCAACTGAAGTAGATGTGTCCTCTGTTCTGCATCAGAAACCAGATTGTACCCAAGGCTGATAATCCTGGAACTGACTCTATTTAATTAATTCAGATATTGGTCCTCTCTTTACGCCCATCCCTCATCTTAGCAGGAAGCCCAGGACTCCTGAATGACACCCTCAGAGTCCAGTTCACTTTTGCTGTTACTGATAGTCATTCTCTCAGAGGGATCTTCAACAACATAATCTAGCTGGGCTGAGAACCAGCCCTATTGCAGCACATTGGGTTCTAAGTCAATGACAAATTGCCTTTTCTTCCTACTTTAGTTAGACTTAACTTACGACACGTTCAATCAGAAGATCTCTGAATGAGACAACACAAATGTGTGTGGTATAGATTATGTACTACATTAGCCAAAATAGTCTTTGTTTATTGTTCTTTAAACTTTTATGTTTTCAGGAGAACATGCTGGAAAGGGTCTCATGCCATAGCCAAAACATTGGAAGGCCCTGCAGGAGCTTGTGTTTATTCTGATCAGGGCTCTACAGGGATGGTTCCAATAAAGTATTTGTGTTTTCAGAAAATTCTCATTTTGGCTATATCAGTTGGTCTAATTTTCAGTTTTCTTGGCTCTAAAACTAAGGGGATTTCATATCTACTCATTAGAACAGTTGAGGCCCAGTGTGATACTCTCCTGAGGTCAAAAGGCTACATAAATACTCTACCAAAGACCAATAGCTCTAAAAATATAATCTTCAAGAGCAAAATATCTTTAATTTTAAACCAAGAGGTCTTGCTATATAGGTTTAGCCTCAAATGTATGATCCTCTTTCTCAGCCTCACAAGGACTGATATGGCAGGCACCAGCAAACAAGCCTAGCTCAAAGAATTTTTTCTCAATAATCCAAATTTAGACTGGAAATGGCCAGGGCAGTGTTAGTAAACAAACTTTTATGAATCACTTCTATAATAGCCTCAGGGCATAAGTTTTCTTTCGTGTATGAAGCCTGGCCAATATAAACATCAACATTTTGCATGAAATTGATCTATTATTTTCCTCTCTTGCTCCCAAAAATTAAGGCCCAAATGGAGGTTATCGATATTTTGCAACAATAGTAAGAAGGGAATTGAGGAGGCAAGATCGTAACCATCAACCCCATGACCTCCACAAGCCAGCACCTGACTCCATTAGTAGTATTTTTTATTTTCCTCCTCCTCTTGTTTTAAAAAGTTGTCTAGACTGACTTTGAACTCTGTTTTTTTCTTAAGTTACACTTTTCTCCTTTCTTTATCTTTTGTTTTGTTTTGTTTTGTTTTGTTTTGTTTTGTTTTGTTTTGTTTTGTTTTAAGAGACAGTCTCACTTTGTCGTTCTGACTGTCCTAGAACTCACTCTGTAGGCCAGGCTGGGATCTGCTGCCCCTGCTTCTCAAGTGCTGGGGTTAAAGATGTTTGCCATGGTGATGCCTAGCCTTTAATACACTCTTTATCCTGCATTGGCCTTGAACTTGTGCCTCCTGTCTCAACTTTCAAATAGCTGGGATCTCAGGCCTGTGCTACCAATCTCTATATTTCAAGTCAATGATAGCTGAAGTCTGTTGCATGTAGTTTTGTGCTACTGCCTTTGCTCTGGGAAGTGGCCATGCTACCAGCCCCCACCTGGCTTCCCTTGAATCCTCAGATAAAAGACATACACACAGTTGTTCATTTTAAACTTGCCTTCCTGGCACAATTGCTGGGCACTACTATCTCCTGCCTGGAAAAGCACGCCATATCAATACTCTTAGCTCCTTACCTCCCACCTACCCTAAACTTCAGTGGCTAGTCCCACCTAGCCCCTGTCAAACATCCCTGACCACCCGCCTGTAGTATTGGCCATAGGCCACAGTTCCTCTTGAGACCTCACATGGCTGCTGGGTTCTTTTCCCTACAAAGCATGGCAGAAAAACTCTTCCTCTCCTTCCTTGGATCTCTCTTTTCCTCCTGGGACACAGAAGTCCCTTCTGTACCTTCCGCCCAGCAATGGGCCCATGGCTTTCTTGACTGACAGATCGGGAACCAATTGGGGAACAGGACCTTAGCATCAAAAATCATCCCTACAGAAGTCATTCCTCTTACTATATATATATATATGTGTGTGTGTGTGTGTGTGTGTGTGTGTGTGTGTGTGTATGTAAACCTCATAGATTCAGATGGAAAATAACTCACAAAATAGTAGATATGAACCCAATCTTGCCACAAATGTGCACAAGTTCATTTCCTCTCCTCAAGCTGCATGAGGAAACAAAACCCTAGTAAGAAATCATCCCCAAGGATTTCCTTCATCAACACAGCGGCTGGGGCAGCATGGGCATGCTGCAGGAATAGGCTCACTTGTTGGATTACTGCTGTTTATAAACATCAGTATTACACAAAGTTTCACACCAGTGCTTGAGGAATCTGCCCAGTTTGAACATCATGGGCTATGCTGTCTTTCCCAACATCTCTTGCTACTCATATGTGAAAATGTAAATGTATAAAGAATGTAAGTCTCTAAATTATACATGTGTAAATACATACATGTATGATCACTGCTCACATGAACACATACTAGCCACTATCTGTCCATAGCCCAAACTGATACCTGAAACCACAAATAATGCTGATTCTCAGAGTTATTGTACTATGTGTTTTCATACATGTATCTAGGATAAAGATTAACTTATAAATTAGACACAATGAGAAATAAACATAAAACAGAGCACTCAGAGTGTGTATAGTAAAACATATATAGTACATACATATAATAGCACATGCATATAGTGATACAGTACAATAAAATTATGTAAATGTGATCTCGTTCTTTATCTGCCTCATGACAAGTACCATGCAGAGGTTAGACAGATAATTCATGTCCCACATAGTGGGACAACACAAGGTATCAAATGCTAAAACACATACTGTAGTTTAAATTTTTAAATGTGTTTATTTGAGGATTTTTATTCAATATTTGTAAAGGGCAGCGACTTCAAGCAATTGAGAGCTGGGAAAGTGAAATTATAGTGAGGAGAGATTGTCAGGTAGAATATCTCCAATATACAAATTTCTTCTTTGTAAAGACATCGCAGTTGCTGCTGCTGACACTATGTAGTCTTTAGCATTTGATGGCTTACATCCAGTGCCATGTCTATAAAATCCACTGACATTTTCTTACAAACAAATAGTTCACTTTTAAGTTAATGCATTGATTTCTTTTGTGTACTTACAATGGAATTCATGTAATGTACAGGTGAGAATTAGTTGTTTCCCATTTGGGAACTATTATAAGTAGATTTGCTTTTCTGTACTTCTACTACAGATTTCTGCTTGCTATACAGCAGGGAATAGAGCATAGAGTTTGAGTTGGCTAGTTTAAATGAGTTCCAGCAAATAGTCTTCTAAAGTGATTGTTTCAATTTCTGTTTGCACCAGCAATATAGTAGCAGTATCAGAATTAAATTAATCTTCATCTTTGTAAGTGTTTAACATTGTTAACTTCTTTTTATTTGGGTATTCCTGGTAGGAATTCTATATTCCATATGCACATGTTTATATAAGTATATATATTGAAGAGACAATCAGAAGAAGTACAGAGTTCAATCAAAGGGGTATAGAAAAATAATATAACTATAACCATTAAGAGAAAGAACATTAATTAAAGTTCAGACTTGATTAAAGGCATCAAGACAATAAAACCACAACCTATAGGGGTATCTTTTCTGAAGGAATGAATGAATGCTTACATTTGCAGAAGAAAAAAAAATTTCCTTGCTTGTTCTAGGAGAAGTTTCGAATTTTTCATTGAGTTTTTCTCAGATTTGACATCTACCCTAGGTATTACTGAATGAATATTTAAGACAGACACGGTCTTTACCTAGTGCAAGATCATGCACAGTCCTGCACCTAGTGTAAGGAGAAGGCTGCATATATAATGGTTGAAAAAAAAAGTGACTTAATCCAAGTTAAAACATACTTGTCTTGCTTCATGCTAATATCAAAGACCTTAGCTCCCTCCCTGGATCTGATGTCACAAGGATCCAGTTATGAAGCTTTACATATGACTCCATTGCTTTCATTTCTTAATACAATTTTAGCAAACTCTGACGAAAACAAACCAGGAATACCCAGAGGTGATCACAGCAGTTATGACTTAGAATGGGCACAGTCGGGTTATACTAATGCAGACGGACATATTACAAACAGTAAGACTCCTTATCAAACAAGCAATCAGAGAGTGCTGTGATGAAGCAAGTGAGACTGGTTTCACACAACAGGCCAAACCTGCGGTCAACAGTGGTGTTCCAAGTGCATTGGATAGTGCGGAATATAGACTGGTGGTTTCCACCCAGGAACCAGGAAAGCCAGTTGGCCCAAGGTGAGCTTCATTTTCCTGTATGTTTAGTCATGGTGCTAAAAAACCTAAGCAAGTATTAGCCAATGATTATCAGCACCACCCAGGGATGTAGAAAATGAAACTCTGGAAATGTAAAGACCAGGAATAAAGAGAAATGTTTAATCTTTGTTATAATCCTTTGGTCTAACAGCTTTAATTAGTTTTGTGAACTTTAAAATATTTTCTATTTTATGTTTGTCTTATGGGATTTATAGCATTCATGAGTTGTGATTTTATATTAATTACATTTTGAGAGGTGTTTTTTATTAGATTTTAATAAATGTTAAATGCTTGAAAACATAGATGGATTAAGTTTATAAGAATTTTTTTATTATCTGTGCCAATATGTAATTATTTAGGGAAATGCTACCTTTTAAAGAATACCATTTTATTACCAAAATAATTATTAATTGAACAGCAAACCAATAGTAACCATTAAAAACATATTTTCTTTATATACTAAAGATCCCTAAACATTTTTCTTTAAATCTGTGAACTGCCTGCCCTGAGCTTCCTGGCCTTAGCAACACTAGGCTCATTTCCAATTCTAATGACCTAATTATGAATCATTAAAGGTATATGGAACATATCTTGTGTAGTATTTCCAATTGTTGACACATGTAAACCATACTTGGAACATCTAATCTCTTGGCCAAGACCATTCAGCTCTTGGGAAACATTTCTTTCATATATTATACAATGTGTGGAAATAAAGTAGAGTAAAGATGGGGGTGGCAGCACTGTTAGTAAAGTTTCTGCCACATAATATGGGGACCTCAATTTATATCCCCCCGCACACATAGAAAAGGCCAGGTACAGCAGTAAGGTCAAAGGGAAACTCTATATCAAAAAATAAGATGGAAAGAAAAGCATCTAACAACAACCCATGGCTCCCACATGTGCATGCAAATACACACACACACACACACACACACACACACACTCGGAGAGAGACAGAGACAGAGAGAGACAGAGACACAGAGAGAGAACACATACATACGCTCATTCACTTTTACATCTGTATAGAATTATTATCGGTTCTGCTACTGAGTTTGCCAGACCTAATAAGCTTCCTACTTCCAGGGGAACAGTAAATGTCTTAGTCACTGTTCTATTGCTGCAAAGAAACACCATGACAAAGGCAACTTATGAAAGAAAACATTTAATTAGGGGCTTGCTTAAGGGTGAGTATTATAGGGTGAGTCTATGACCATCATTGTGGGAGCATGGCCGCAGGCAGGCATGGTAATGGAGCAGTAGCTGAGAGCTCACATCTTATCTGCAAGTTAGAGGCAGAGGAAGAGTTAACTGGGAAAACCTTGAGCTTTTGAAACCTCAAATCCCACTTATGCTACTTTGTTCATTTGGATCTTCTCTCGTTATGCCTTTTAGTTAATTGGTTAAGGGTTTGTCAGTTTTTTCTTAAAGAACCAGTTCTTTGTTTCACTGATTTTTTTTGTATTGTATTGTCTGTTTGTATTTGATTGATTTCAGCCCAAAGTTTGATGATTTTCTCCTACCTATTCCTTTTAGCTGTAATTTTCTCTTTTTGCTCTAGAACTTTCGGATATTCTGTCACTTGTATGAGATTGTTAGAAAAAAATTTTTATGAAGGCACTAGCTCGTATCTTAGAACAGCCTTCATTATGTCCCCCTGAGTTTGGGTATGTTGTATATTCAATTTCATTCAATTCTAGGAAGTTTTTAAATTCGTGATTTCTGTCTTGACTCTCTTAGTATTTGTTGGTTCCAGGTCTGGGCTTATTTAGAGAGTTGTTAATTTTCCTTGAGTTTGTAAACTTTCTGTTTTTTCTGCTGGTATTGATATCCAGCTTTAATCCGTGGTGGTGAGATAGGTTGTGGGGTGTTATCTCTTTTGAGACTTGCTTTGTGTCTGAGTGTGTGATCAGTTTTGAAGAAATTTCTGTGAGGTTCTGAGAAAAACGTGTATTCTTTTGTGTTTGGAAGAAATTTCTGTAAATATTGTTAGGTCTATTTGGTTTATCATGTCTGTTGGATATGGAAGTCTCTCACTGTCAGTGTGTGAGAGTCCATATGTGCTTTCAGCTGTTTGCTTTATGGACTTGGGTGACTGTGTTTGGTGGATATGTGTGAAGACTGGCAATGCCCTCTTGATGGGTTTCTCCTTCCATCAGCATGTGGTGCCTTTCCCTATCTCTTCTGATTAGTTTGAGTTTGAAGTCTATTTTGTCAGATGTTGTAACGGCTACATTGATTTGGTCCTTAGGTCCATTTGCATGAAATATCTTTTCCATCCCTTTACCCTTGATGTGAAGGTGTGTTTCATGAATACAGGAGAAGGGTAGAGCCTGTCTTCACATCCTGTTATTTTCAGCTTATATAAAAGTTTTGCATACTATTATTATGTGTCTTTTTTTGGGTAATTGAGCCCACTGGTGCTAGGAGTTATCCATGAGTAGTATTTGTTGATTCCAGGTCTGGGATTATTTATTTCTTGCACTTTCTTAGCTGTGATTGACTTTTTTAGATTGCAATTTTACTTGTAGCACTGTCTGTAAGCTAGATTTGTAGATGAATGTTGCTTAAATTTGTTTTTTTTTTTTCATAGAAAGTCTTATTTTCTCCATTTATTGTGACTGAACGTTTTGCTGGGTATAGCAGACTGGACTAGCATTGTAGTCCCTTAGAGGCTATACAAGATCTTTCCATGCCCTTCTGGTTTTGATAGTCTCCATGAGAAGATGGGTGTTCTTTTAGTAGGTCTGCCTTTATGTTACTTTGTCTTTTTTCATAGCAATTTTTAACATTCTTTTTATGTTCTGTGTGTTTACTGTTTCAATTATTATATACCAAGGGGAGTTCATTTTCTGGCCCAGTATCTTGTTTTGATTTTTCATGCTGCCTCTTCCTTTTCTTCTTCCTCTTCCTCCTCTTCCTCCTCCTTGTTTTGTTTTTACAAGACAGGGTTTGTTTTTCTGTGTTGCCTTGGCTGTCCTAGAACTTGCTCTGTAGACCAGACTAGCCTTGAACTCATAGAGACCTGCCTGCCTCCCAAATGCTGGAATTAAAGGTATGTGCCACCATCACCTGACTGTATGCTTCTATTATCTTTTTATTTTTTTTTATTCTCTGACAATTTTATGCATATATACAATATATGTTGACCATACCCACAACCCATCTTCCATTTTCCCCAGACATTTCTCAACATGTCACCCTCCCACCTCATCACACCCCCACCCACACACATACATTTTTTTTTTTGTAACCTCCTAATTCAACAAGTGCTGCCTACTAAAATTGTGACTGGTCTTTTTGCATTGAACTTGTGCAGATTTTATGGAGGTAATCGCAGCTGTAGTGAGATCTTGAGAAGGCACATACATCTTAAGACCTTTTTTTGAAGTAAATGGGCAACCATAATTTCCCCCATCACTTTGTATTCTCACTAAGTGTCCAGTTAACTATCTACCCCATTCTGTAAAAAAAGCCTGTTACAAACAGCCTGGTTTTCTATATCCATAAGGTTAATGTCTGCTCTGCCTGCGGCCCTGCTGAGGTCCTGCCTCAGTGTGAGGAGGGTCCTGAGAAAGGCGGGAATGGGAATGGCGCTGATTCAATAATGACTCAGAGTTAGTAGTGGATGCAAGCAGCTAGTTCAGGTACTCTCTCTGTTTCCTGACGAGTCTTGGTACTCTTTATTTTTCAGCTTCAGCTCAATTCCTTTCCCCTCTCATGCCACTGCCTTTCTCCCGCCAAAGAGCCTGAACCCAGTCTTTTATTTACTAAAGCTACATTATCAAGACTTTGATACTTGTTAATAATTATCAAGAATTCTTAGATTTGCATAAGCTCTATGAGTCCCAGATCAATAGTCCCAGCTCCCTCTTTCCTTAAAGCAGAACCAAGCACAAAGCAAAACCACATTTCCTTATAGGTTTGCACAGCCTATTCTTTACAGGCAGCTGGGCACAGCTCTTCCAGTTTTTTGGTACAGCAGACAGCAGCTTTTAGTAACTTCTTTCATGTAAGAATAGAAAAATGACAGACAACTAAAATGAAATTGATTCCTTACCAAGTTTTGAATTTATGTAAGTAATACAGTAAAACAATACAACAGTTAGCTCTCTCTAATGTCTTTCCAGGCATTGATATCTTCAATTCATCAATCAGCTAGAATAACAGAGCACTAACTTTTTATATGCATCTACATCATCTTTTAAGTCTCTAATCTTCATTTTCTTACCGCAGCAATGCCATGGCCTCACGTACTCTCATTCTAATACTATTTATTCCTAAATTATATATCAATTCCTATTTTTTCTATCCATACCCTTTCTTCCTGAGATCACTCTAACTCTCTGTCCTCGATATCTCTGAATTCATTCTGGCTGATCAGTGCAGCAGTCATTGAACCAGAGGGTACATGTACTTCCCAATGATTCCGAAATCATTCAAGGCCAAGTCTGGCAATGAACCATTTCCTAAAAGGACCATGTAGGTTTTTATGGCCGTTGTGGTTCTATGGTCTAGATCCTTTCCCATGACCCTAAAGGCCTGTTCCTCATCCTTACCACAGCCTCATGACCACCTCCATTCCTCATTCCTGAACACCACATCTGTTCCATTTACTGTGGCATGGTTAGCTTCTCCCCTCCTCCTCTTACTTCTATCCTGTCCTTTTTCAGTCCTGGAAATCAGTTTATGCTTTTTTTTTTTCCAGCTAAGTTAAATGCCTTCTCCCTTGTGTCTTTCTTGGACCTTTAACTCCTCCACATATACCTCCCCACAGCTTTCTTTTTAATGTGAATTTTGGATGGGGAACTGTGCGGTGTAGGTGCAGTAGAATTGATCACGTGGTAGGTGTAGCAGGGCGATGCTCTGTTGGGTTGAGGGCCTGTGTCTCCTCTGCCACTGGGCACAGCAGCTTGAGGAGGCAGAATGCAGGGAGTTTGACTGTGCTTAACCCACTGCCACCACCACGAGGGCAGGTGCTGGGCCATAGGGAAGCGCCAAGGCACCCCTCTGAGAGTGGGAAAACACAGTCTGAGATATGGGAAAGCTGGAGCTAGTTCCAGGAGCCCCGGGGCTGAGGCAAGGCTGGGGCCGTGAGGTTCTCAAACTCTTGGACACCCAGGTGCTTCTAGGAGTCTAGAGAATGGAGTTGGGAACCTACAGGCTGGGACAGCATCTAGCCTGGTTTCTGGGGCTGGGGGTGGGGGTGGTGAGCCCAGGCTTGTCCCAGCAGGGATGATTGTCCTTAGCTTGATGGTGTTTGTCTTGGTGGCAGTTGTAGCTGGGAGCACAGAGAGGCCTTCTATGGGAGATTAAGCTGTGTCTGTAAGCAAAGGTCTTGATGGCTCCCCACAGAGGATCTTGGTGAAAAGAGATAGTCTGTGGTTCCAAACAGTTTATTGTCATGATGGAAAATGGATGCATAAAACCATACCCCGCTTTTCAAGGTGGGCCTGAGATTAAATGCCTTTGCAGGGAGGAATGTCTGGGAAGGGAAACATACTGGCTAAGCCCTCCAGGCCTAGGTACCTCATTAGCATGGAGAACTCTGTCTTGAGACTACCTGACAAAAAGTTACCTCTCTTTTATGTGAGAAGCATGGCACATGTTCCAAGTCAAGAGTTAGGCAGGGACTCACCTAAGCCTCAGGTGTGTGCCCACCGAGTCTCTGGGTCTTGGTCTGCTCTACCTTACCAAACTTCTGGGCCTGGTTTTACCTCCCACAATGCCTCAGGGGCAGGAATTGTTTCATACTTCCCCTTACCCAGCCGTGCCAGACCCGGCATGGCACACCTGGAATGCAGCATGCATTTACTTCTCAGCCTCCTCTCCAAATCACAGAGCTTCATTTGTGAAGCAGGTAAGCAGACAATTCATTCATCCCAGCAGAAAGCATTCTTCCCAGCATAGTACTCTTCCTCCTCATCTTCCTCCTCTTCTTGCCTCCTTCCCTTCTTACTTCTATCCTATCATCTTTCATTCCTGGAAATCAGCATATGATTTGTTTCAGCTAAGTTAAATTCACTCTCTCTTGTGCCTGTCTTGGACCTTTAACTCCTCCACATATATCTTCCCCCGCCTCAGCTTTCTTTTTAATGTGAATTTTGGATGGGGAACTGTGCTGTGTAGGTGTAGTAGAAACACTGCCTGATACAGGGAGTGCTCACTAAGAAACCAGCTCAGCATGTTGTCTCACTCGCTCTCTCTCTCTCTCTCTCTCTCTCTCTCTCTCTCTCTGCTTGAACAAATGTTCTTTATTTTTTATTTTTATTAAACTATTACAATTTATTTTAAAATAAAAAACTCAGTATTGACTTTTTTAAGTCATCAAAATAATTTATAATAGATAAATGCCTCTTAAATATACATGCTGTCTTAGTCAGGGTTTCTATTCCTGCACAAACATCATGACCAAGAAGCAAGTTGGGGAGGAAAGGGTTCATTCAGCTTACACTTCTATACTGCTGTTCATCACCAAGGAAGTCAGGACTGGAACTCAAGCAGGTCAGGAAGCAGGAGCTGATGCAGAGGCCATGGAGGGATGTTCTTTACTGGCTTGCTTCCCCTGGCTTGCTCAGCTTGCTCTCTTATAGAACCGAGACTACCAGCCAGAGATGGTCCCACCCACAAGCGGCCTTTCCCCCTTGATCACTAATTGAGAAAATGCCTTACAGTTGGATCTCATGGAGGCATTTCCTCAACTGAAGCTCCTTTATCTGTGATAACTCCAGCTGTGTCAAGTTGACACAAAACTAGCCAGTACACATGCTATCTTCTGAAGCTAAAGGTAATATGGACTCAACCAGTTTTTAAGATCATGATATAAGTAGAAGAAAATATCTTATGAAGTCCTATATGAAAGGAAATTGTGACAAGTTTGTGAGTAGACAGAAACAGTTACATCTCTGAGGGAAAATACGCAGCATAACTGTGACTTCATAGAATGAATAGGGTAGTGTTCCTTCTGTTTCTATTTTGTGGAATAGTTTGAAGAGTATTGGTATTAGGCTTTCTTTAAAGGCCTGATAGAATTCTGCACTAAACCCATCTCATCCTGGGCTTTTTTTGATTGGGAGACTTTTAATGACTACTTCTATTTCTTTAGGGGTTATGGGGCTGTTTAGATGGTTTATCTGATCCTGATTTAACTTTGGTATTTGATATATGTCTACAAAATTGTCCATTTCATCCAGATTTTCCAGTTTTGTTGAGTATAGGCTTTTGTAGCAGAATCTGATGATTTTTTTTATTCCCTCCATTTCTGTTGTTATGCCTCCCTTTTCATTTCTGCTTTTGTTAACTAGGATACTGTCTCTGTGCCCTCTGTTTAGTCTGACTAAGGTTTATATATCTTGTTGATTTTCTCAAACAACCATCTCCTGGTTTGGTTGATTCTTTGTATATCTTTTTGTTTCTACTTGATTGATTTCAGGCCTGAGATTTGATTATTTCCTGTTATCTACTCCTTTTGGGTATATTTGCTCCTTTTTGTTCTAGAGCTTTCAGGTGTGCTGTCGAGCTGCTATTGTAAGCTCTCTCCAGTTTCTTTTTGGAGACACTCAGAGCTATGAGCTTTTCTCTTAGCACTGCTTTCATTATGTCACATAAGTTTGGGTATGTTGTGCCTTCGTTTTCATTAAATTCTAAAAAAAATTTTAATTTATTTCTTTATTTGTTCTTTGACCAAGTTATCATTGAGCAGGGCATGTTCAGCTTCCATGTGTATGTGGGCTTTCTGTTATTTATGTTGCTATTGAAGACCAGCCTTAGTCCCTGTTGATCTATTTGGATGCATGGGATTATTTCCATCTTCTTGTATCTGTTGAAGCCTGTTTTGTGACCAATTATTTGGTCAATTTTGGAGAGGGTACCATGAGGTGCTAAGAAGAAGGTATATTCTTTTGTTTTAGGGTGAAATGTTCTATGAATATCTGTTAGATCAACTTGGTTCATAATTTCTGTTAGTTTCACTGTCTCTCCGTTTAGTTTCTGTTTCCATGATCTGTCCAATGCTGAGAGTAGGGTATTGAAGTCTCCCACTATTGTTGTGTAGGGTGCAATGTATGCTTTGAGCTTTAATAAACTTTCTTTTATGAATGTGGATGTCCTTGCATTTGAAGCATAGATGTTAAAAATTGAGAGTTCATCTTGGTAGATTTTTCCTTTGACCAGCATAAAGTGTCCTTCCTTATCTTTTTTGATAACTTTGGGTTGAAAGTTGATTTTATTTGATATTAGAATGGCTACTTCAGCTGGTTTCTTGGGACCATTTGCTTGAAAAATTGTTTTCCAACCTTTTACTCTGAGGTAGTGTCTGTCTTTGTCATTGTGATAAGTTTCCTATATGCAGTAAAATGCTGGGTCGTGTTTAAGTATCCAGCCTGTTAGTCTATGTCTTTTTTGGTGAATTGAGTCCATTGATGTTAAGAGGTATAAAGGAAAATTGATTGTTACTTCCTGTTATTTTGTTGTTAGAGGTGGAATTATGTTTGTGTGACTATCTTCTTTTGGTTTTGTTGAAAGATTACTTTCTTGCTTTTTCTAGGGTGTAGTTTCCCTCCTTTTGTTGGTGTTTTCCATCTATTATCCTTTGTAGGGCTGGATTTATGGAAAGATATTGTGTAAATTTGGTTTTGTCATGGAATATCTTGGTTTCTTTGTCTATGGTAATTGAGAGTTTTGCTGGGTATAGTAGGCTGGGCTGGCATTTGTGTTCTCTTAGTGTCTGAATGACATCTGCCCAGGATCTTCTAGCTTTCATAGTGAGAAGTCTGGTGTAACTCTGATAGGTTTGCCTTTACATGTTACTTGATATTTTTCCCTTGCTGCTTTAAATATTCTTTCTTTGTTTTGTGCATTTTGTATTTTGACTATTATGTGAAGGGAGGAATTTCTTTTCTGGTCCAGTCTATTTGGAGTTCTGTAGGCTGCTTGTATGTTTATGGGCATCTCTTTCTTTAGTTTAGGGAACTTTTCTTCTATAATTTTGCTAAAGGTATTTACTGGCCCATTAAGTTGGGAATCTTCACTTTCTTTTATACCTATTATCCTTAAGTTTGGTCTTCTCATTGTGTCCTGGATTTCTTGGATGTTTTGTGTTAGGATCTTTTTGCTTTTTGCATTTTCTTTGACTGTTGTGTTAATGTTTTCTATGGTATCTTCTTGCACCTGAGATTCTCTCTTCCATCTCTTGTATTTTGTTGGTGATACTTGCATCTATGAATCCTGATCTCTTTCCTAGGTTTTCTATCTCCATGGTTGTCTCCCTTTGTGGTTTCTTTATTGTTTCTATTTCCATTTTTAGATCCTGGATGGTTTTGTTCAATCTTTCACCTGTTTGGTTGTGTTTTCCTGTAATTCTTTAAGGGATTTTTTTGTTGTTGTTGTTTCTTCTTTAAGGGCTTCTAGTTGTTTACCTGTGTTCTCCTGTATTTCTTTAAGGGTTATTTGTGTCCTTAAAGTCCTCTATCATCATCATGAGATGTGATTTTAAATCAGAGTCTTACTTTTCTTTGTTCTAGGGTATCTAGGGCTTGTTCTAGTGGGAGAACTAGATTCTGAAGATGCCAAGTAACCTTGTTTCTGTTGCTAATGTTCTTGCCCTTGACTCTCACCATCTGGTTATCTGTGGTATTAGCTGGTCTTGCTGTCTCTGACTGTGGCTTCTCCCTCCTGCAAGCCTGTGTGTCAGTATTCCTGGGAGACCATCTCTCTTTTGACAGTATTTGGGTATGGAGAGATGTAGCATAGGGTCAGCTCCAGGGTGCAGATGCAAACCAGAAGGATCCTGTTCCAGGCTGCTCCCCAGTTCCTGTGACCTAATGGCTCTTGGAGGGTCCCTCTTGGGCCAGGAATTTGAGCAGAAGTGATGGTCTTACCTGTGCTCACAGGCTTGTTGGCACTCCTGAGAGACCAGCTCTCTCCCGGCAGTATTTGGGTATGGAGTGCTGGGGCACAGGATCAGCTCTGGGCACAGATGGAAACCTTGCTTCTTTTATATTGATAGCTATCTCTTTCATAAATTAGGAAAGTTTTCTTCTATGGTTTTAATGTAAATATTTTCTGTGCCTTTGACCCAGGATTCTCCTCTTTCTCTTATTTCTGTTATTCTTAGATTTGATCTTTTCATAATGTCCCTTTTTTAATATTTGTACCAATTTTTTTTAATATTTAACATTTTCTTTGACTGTGGTATCCATTTCTTTCTATTTTATATTCAATGCCTTAGATTCTCTCTTCCATTTCTTGTATCCTATTGGTGAAGCTTGCCACTGAAACTTCTGCTCAAGATCCTAAATTTTTCATTCTCAAATTTTCCTCCATTTTGGGTTTTCTTTATTTATTCTATTTTCTCTTTCAGGTCTTGTAACTCTTTTATTTTCTTTCACAGTTTGTTTAAGTTTTATAGATTTTTAAGGGATTTATTCATGTCCTCTTTAAGGACTTCTCTCAAAATTGTAACAGCTATTTTAAGGTCTTTTTTCTTAGGTATCACACATTTTGCAAAACTCAGGGCCTACTGTGGTAGGGTTGCTGGGCTTAGTGGAGACATATTGGCTGTTATTGGTAGTGTTTTTAGGCTAGTTTTGAGGCATCTGAATTTTGGAAAATTATAATTTGAGGTGCCAGTATCTTGTCCTCAAGGTGGCTATTTTGTTCCTTGGTTTTTGTCCCCTTCTCTTTTCTTAGGAGAGTGTGGGGTCTGTGTATTGTCTGGTAGGAAATTCTTCTTGATCCTGATAGGTGTGGCCTCTAGGAATTCCAGGTAAAATGTTTTCTAGGTATTGGGAGTTAACACTTATGAATAGGGGAGAATGAAGGGGGTCCACAGGTGAGAGTAAAGCAAGTGTTTCTCATGGATCTGATTAGTCTTCTAGGTATTTCAGGCAGTGAGTAAGAAAAGGCCTTAGTAGGTAGTCTATTACAGAGCCAAGAATGAGACAGGGGGGTTGGACTTGGAGGAATGGAGAGAGAACTAAAGATCTCCTGGCCTGCCTGCTTCCCTGACTGTGGGTTACCAGGAAGTACTTGCTGGAGTTGGGGATTAGGGTAAAGCAGTGGAGTTGGGAGACAGAAGAGAGGAGAAGATCTGTATGGTGCACTAGAGATGGGGCAAGAGGCGAGGGTGAGTGCAGAGATGAGTCAGGGGGTTGGATTCAGAGGAGAAGAGGGATAGTTAAGATCTACAGTTATCCTACATGCTTCTCTGTCAGTGACAATCTGCCAACTTTCAAGTTACATAAAAAGCATGGTTTATATTGTTTTAAAATTTGGTTATAAGAGTTCATTTGTCAAGGTTGCAGAATAAGACATCTGGCTTAATAACTTGTCAGGTTTTTAGCATTCATACATATGAAACACGAGCCTCATTAGCTTGTTCACTTGTATCACTTCTTGTTGACAAGTCTACTCATCAGACAAAGAGCATCCTCAAGAGATCCTCCATGTCAATGCTCACTCTCCTGCACCCCAGCATATGCCCTAGAGGAAATGAAATGAGACTCCTCTCATCCTCTTATGTTGATTGAGTGTTGCTATAGGATAAAGAATGAAGCCAAGTTCTGCCAGACATCTCTCTCCATACCTGGCAAGTGGAGGGCCAGGCAGGCCTTTGATCCCAGCACCCACTCATTATGCCAGTTTCTATGAAGATAAGAAACTTTTATTACAAGAATTCACAGGCACTACAGTTCTCCCTCCACTAAGCTAACTGAGGGGAATTCCAATATG
The DNA here is from genome assembly GCF_000001635.26 of Mus musculus. Classification (NCBI taxonomy): domain Eukaryota; kingdom Metazoa; phylum Chordata; class Mammalia; order Rodentia; family Muridae; genus Mus; species Mus musculus. The sequence continues at coordinate 19,650,948 of NC_000076.6, forward strand.
CATGTGGCAGGACACAGGTGTCCCACTTCCTGCTGGGGTTGCTCCAGCGGCTGGAAGTCATCAGCCTATCACACCACCACAGAGAAGCAGCTTGTGAGAGCTCTTGGAAGAGTCTAGAATTCTAGATCCATGTGAGAAATTGTCACTGTCCTTGGATTTGTGAACATGTGCACTCACACGTGCAGATGACTAGATACTCATGAAAAATTAATGACAGCAGAAACTAGTCCAAATGCCCCATGGTAGAAGCAAGAATGGTGTGAAAAGAACTAGGAAATTCCCTATTTCTAAGATTCAGCATGGCAAGGGTAAATGTGTTCTCATGAGGCCAATGGTATGACTGGGTTCCAGCTATCTTGAAGGAAAATTGGGGCTAGTGGAACTAGACAATTCCAGACAGAGTCATCACCTATGGACTGGCACTTGTGGTGTGTTAGCCAGATCCCAGATGGTTCTCTCTCCAAATCCTTGCTTCTATGTAGCCACACTCTCCTAGTCACTGCCCATATACTGCAAAATCTAATCATTTGGCAGAAGAAAGAGTATGTCACATAGAGACTAAATCATAAAGGGGTAGTGTATATATTTAAAGTTCTGTTTTCTGTGTTACCATTCTCAAATCTGTTCTTTGAGGGCAGCACTTGCTTCTTGCAAGAATTCACAGGGACTATAGTTCTTCTTCCACCAAGTGTCCGAGGGAACTAGAAGAAAATGAATCTAGCATAACAGGCAAAGCATCGTGTCAGCCTTCACTTTTTCACGTATCCTGAACATGCCATAAACATACCTCATCACACAAAAAGCAGAAAGCAACATGCTAATAAAATGAGTCCCACCCCCTCAATAGTTTCTTGATCAACCCCAGGCTTCTATTTAAATACTCTAACCTCAGTTAAGACCTAAGATATCTGGATTGTAACCTAACAGCTGGACTTCAACATCATGAGAGCTTGTGGTCCCAAACCACTGAGCTAATTCATTCTAAATTCTTCATCCTCAGAAACACAAGTAAATAAATGTTGATAACCAACTGAAGAAGGCATGCTTTGCCTCAAAGAACTGTGTGTGCTAGAAAACTTCTGAAGTTCAAAAAGAAATCAATTGTGCCTTACAAAGTGTTTGGATGCCCACCAGAATGCCAGCGAACAAGAGTATAAACAGCACCAAGTCAGCTAAAATAGGCTTTTATCTTCAGTATACCTGGTCTAAGACCTGGCCTAGAGAAGCTCAGAAGGACAGAAGAAAATCTAGGAGGTAGAGGGAAAAGAAAATGAAAAGAAAATAGCATGGGACTTTTTCTTTTATCATCTATCTATCTATCTATCATCTATCATCTCTCTAGTATCTTTCTTTTTTGAGGCAGGGTGAATGACCTCCCACTCCCTATGTAACCTAGGATGTCCCTGAGCTTCTGACTCTCCTGCCACTGCCTCCTGAGTGCTGGGATTACAGGCAGATACCACTAAGCCCTGAACTCTACAGTGCTAGAGATGGAAGCCAAGGCTTTCAGGCACTCTCCATTGCCAGTTATATCCCAAGCCCAGAATCCAGACCTCTTTCCTGCTGTAGTTGCTTATGCCAACAGTCCAGTCCAGATTTGGGTAGGAAATAAGGTAGGTAGAAATTTTGATTCCAGTGGTTGTAATTCCTTATTTGGAAGATTTTAATTTGTTATTGTGGTAAAATACATAAAATAATAACCATTATTATATATAATGTTATATATATATATATATATATATAAAACATTATTATATATAATGTGTTATTTATAACACACACACACACACACACACACACACTACTATTGCTCTGTCATTTCCCATCTCCTGATCATTCCCACCTTCTCTAACTGAATTGTGTGTGGTCCTATATGAAATTTTAAGTTTTCTCACTCCTTTTGGGCAAGACTTTGGCAACCATGACTGAGATTTCTTAGTTTAGCTACTTGAGATATTCAGATACTTTAAGTAGAATTTGTCAATATTTGTCTTTCTTTGATTGGCTCTGTGTGTGTGTGTGTGTGTGTGTGTGTAATGTTTTCAAAGTTCATCTCCATGTTAAAAGCAAACGTTCTTTTTTAGGGGCAGAAAACTATTCTATTGTATAGACAAGCTGTACCCTGAATAATTATCTCTTCACATGAGTCAAAGGTTCTTTAGAAATGACATTGTGTATGTAGTTCCCATGATATTCAGACAAAAAGGGCAGTGGCCAGGCCATCACCTTCTATGGTCTATGTGCTCAGAACTCAGAAATCTAAAGAGTGTGTTTTCCTTTTCTGAATAATGATAACATTTCTAGAAAATATGTTAATTCCATAATGCGAAGCACTATTCCTAATATATACACCTATTAAATGGAATTTAGTCCTTTAAGACCGTTGACCCTAAAAGAAAACATCAGTTCTAGACTTCCACCTTGAGAAGACAGAACGGTTATACATGGGGTTTGGTTTGGTTTGGTTTGGTTTGGTTTGGTTTGGTTTGATTTGGTTTTCTTGTATGCTTCCATTCTGTTTTTACAGGTTATGGAGTAATTTTCCATCATAATCCATGCACAAGAAAATTCTAGATCACCAATGTAACAGAAAAAAAGATTTCCTAGTTTCTTCCCTTGATCAAAAATTTTTGTTCTTTACAATTAGGTATAGGAAGCCCGACCAAACCAAGGCTTTCTCAGAGGCCTTGATAAAAGAACAAAAGGAACTTTAGTTCTGTGTCCTTGTCCTAGAGTAGACTTGGAAAGGCTAGTTAGGGCTTTTACCAGGGCCTCATAGAAGTCAAGGCTACAAAGTCTAGAAACCTAACTCTTCCCCCTGAGTTGTGGTTATCAATCCTTAGGCAGCTATGTCTGAAGTATCCCATGTTCTATTTGCCGTTCTTTGTCTGACTTAGCTTTCTGCTAACTTTGGTCATCTCTGCCAAACTCCTGCAAAGAGTATGATGCTATATTCCTTAATAAATCTCCTGCTGTATGTTATAAGCTTATGCAAGACCTCTGGTCCTAACCACTGCTCTTGTCTTCTTTATGTCTTCTTTTGTCTCACCCTTGTCCTACTAGTTGACACCTCATTGTCCGGGACCCTTACAGGCTTAGGATAGCGAGGAATGTAACTCAGTTAGCTTACCTACAATGCACAGATTTTACCTGGGTTCAATTCTTAGCATCACATGAATCCACCCTTGTATATACTTAGAGTTCTTGGAATGCGGAAGCAGAAGGATCATGAGTTCAAACTCATCCTTGACCACAGTTTGAAAGCAACTTGGGCTACATGAGACCTGTCTCAAAAGATGGTACTATCTATAATAAAGTTCTGTTAACACTTAAGGAATTTTCTGGGCCTACATAACCAGACACATTTTCTTGGAAAGTCCCTGAATATTTCTCCCAAGGCTTTGGTTTTGGGGTGTCTGGATGTGGAGGGGAAGAGGGAAGAAATGCAGAAGAGGTGAAAAGGACCTGCGTGAGAAGCTGCATCTCTTTGCATTGTGCTACTATGTTATGTTTCTCAGAATTTAACAAACTTAAAAAACCAGAGGTTCTTTCTCAAGGCAGTGTTAAAAGAAGAAGTAAAAATATTTATAAGGAAAAGTGAGGTTTTTGAACACAGAAAAATCCAAGTACAAATGAGATAGTGTCTTGTTTTGAAAAATTCAGCAAAATCTAAAAGCTTTGCTAAGATGTGTTTCCATGTGTGAAAACAGAAAGCAGGCACACATACCACCCTGTGTAGAGTGAGGAATTAGTCCGTAGGATACCCTCAAAAGTCAAGCTAGGTGCAATCAATAAAATTATAGGGTATAAGGACTGGAGAGATGGCTCAGCAGTTACCTGTGTACTACTCTTACAGAGAACCTGAGCTTGGTTCCTATCACCCATGTCAGGTATCTTGCAACATGACACCTCTGGCCTTTGTAGGCATGTGCACTCATATCTACATACATCACACACACACACACACACACACACACACACACACACACACTCACTCACTCACTCATACACACATACTCATAGTTATAAATAAAGTGAAAAGATACAAATGCTTGCTTACTGTGTATAAGATATATAATATATAGCATGTAATACATCATATTTAATGCATATATAATACACATGTAAAAGAGGACTTAAAGCAGCAATAGATTGGAAGCTACCAAAAATGTAAAAATAAAAAGCGTTGAAAAATCATAGTATACTTACTGTCACATACTGCACAGGAATTAGAAAATACTGATGTGAGACATTATTGATTATTTCCCATCCCCAAAATTTATGCTCATCCTTTTCAGGATGAGGCTAGACTGCCTAAGGTATTTTTTAGCCTTCTTTGCAGCTAATCAAACTTACATACTTAGCTCTCACCAAACAGGAGTGGATGCAATTGGCACACATACCTGCCAGTTCATCCTCTGAAAGAGTTGCTTTTGAATCACTACTGATTTTTTCTGTTTCTAAAGCCATGGGAATGTCTGATCAAGATGTCTTGACTTGTGGGTCCTGAATGATTTCATGGAATAGGACCCACTGACTAGTTCTGTGCTGCTAAGAAATAAATACCTGCCAGACTTAAGTCAGAGACCTTGTGTCCCCTTGATAGCTCACTACCTGCCCTAAGTAATACAGAAAGGGAGTGTGGCACCATTGTAACCAAAACCTAGAGCAGTGGCTCTCAGCCTTCCTAATGCTGCGACCCTTTAATACAGTTCCTCATGTTGTGGTGGCCCTCAACCATAGAATCATTTTTGTTACTATTTCATAACTGTAAGTCTGCTGATGATATGAATAAATATCTGTATTTTCCAGTAGTTTTAGGCAAACCCTGTGAAAGGGTCATTTGACCTCTCAAGAGGTCACAACCCACAGGTTGAGAACTGATGCTCTAGAGTGTGGCAAAGGTACAGTGGGGATGATAGGAAGAGAGTCTTAATGAAAGATTGTCTAGACCAGGTTGGCCTGTGGACATTGGAAGAGACAGGGTTCCTTGATTATGTTAGTTGATGTGGAAAGACCTAACCTAAAAGTGTGCTGCCATTCCCTGGATTTAGGTCCTGGACAGCATAAAGAGGAGAAAGTGAGTTGAGTCTAAGCATGTGAGCATTCATTCTCTCTCTCTCTCTGCCCTTGACCGGATGGACCAGCTGCTTCCAGTTTCTGCCATCTTGACTTCCTTCTGCAACCTGAACTTGTGTCTGAAATAAGCCCCTTTCCCTTCATTTGATTATTAGGGTGTTATGAAAGCAGGATGATGAGAAGTTAATGATGGTGGAAACCCAGGCATTTCACACTACAGGTCTTATACCCTATTGTCACATTGGTAAAAGCATCATCAGCAATAAGTGAGAACACACAGGCCCCTTCTGCTACTCAGTAGAAGCCACTGAAAGTCATGAGGATGCTGAGATAGAGCAGCTGTCTTGCTATTTTGTAGAAATTTTTCCTTTAAAGAACAAAGACAAGACATGGCAAGCCCGCAAGCAGGAAAGAGCAAAAATAGAAATCCAGAAGGATGAGGCAGGTAGGACTTGATAGAGCAGCTGATAACATGGCCCAAACTGGTGCACATAGGCTTCCTGGGGTCCTGACAAGACTCCTCCACCGAAATGAGCAACCCTTGAGCAAGGAGAGCTGTCTTCCTACACAACCTCAGATTTTTTTCAGGTGATTTTAAGGCACCTGCCATTCAAAAAAGAAGAGAAATTTGTCAAAAGACTAGCATACCATGATGTACGACTAAAGGTCTGGGTACAGAAAAGAGCTGTGAGGGTCTTCATTGTTTTAGATAGCTGACAGGAAGCATAGGCACGCTAACAGGAAAAGGGATGCTACAAAGTGTCTCATCTGCCAAACACTGTTGCCTTCACAAGATACAATTAAAATTGTTTAGATTTACCAAGAGATTAGGACAGCTCATAAAATTACCTGTGTGGGAGGTAGCTGGGGAAAGATAGATAGAAGAGAGGATTTCTTCTTACTTCCTTGGTTTTACTAATCTGTTTCCGTAAACTGCCTGCTGTTACACAAGGATTATGCCTACATACAGAAGTTTAAGGGTAAAACACCATGCTAACAGTAGACTATAACATGGCAGCAGGCTATTTGCTATCTTTCATATATAGTTCTTACTCAGTAGACTTGGGAATATGCAAACCCAGTGGCACAGAAAGAGATGGTAATGAAGGAGAAGGTAAGAGATTGCAAGGAGAGGAGCCCCAGTACCTTGTCTCTCAGAGACAAGGCTGACCACCTGACCAGAGGGTTTACAATTAAACCTTGCAGTGATTAGCTCCCATTTTCCTTTGTTTCCATTCCCTGCAAAGTCTGATACCTGATGACTTGTAAGGCATGTCACCTAGGATGCCTACCGGTTACCTTCCCAGTGGGTCTGAATTAAGTACAACTAGAAGATTCAAATCCAGAACTTTAGCTGTTAGCTTATTATAGTGACAGGCAATATACACTCTGATGTTCTAATTATGGGAACAAGTAGACCTGATGTCGGTCAAGTTTAAGTTCTTTTGTAAGAAACAGTGTTATATGTTGAGACAAGAAGGAAGGCAAATGAAACATTGAAAAAGCCCACAGTCCTGGCCACATAGAAGCATGATAAGCTATGACCAAATATGGATGTGTCTATGCCCCTGAGGGCAAATTACTGTGCCTTCCAACGCATGCCAACATGCAGTGTGTTTACACGTTGCTACAACCATTGACTGATAGAATCGCAAGACTGCTCAGTCCCCAGGAGAGGAAGCCCAAGCAACCGTGTCAACGATGCTGCATTGCTTTTCTCATTTCAGTGACAGAATGGCTGAAGATCGCGCCCTTCAAGGTGGGGCAGTGATGGAGGCAGGAGTAGAGGCATGGACGCAGAGATGATGATGCAGAGAGAGATGAATATGTGTGCCCAGCTTGCTCTCTCCTTTCTATTCCGTGTCAGGACCTCAGCCTACGTAATGGTGTTGCCCACAATTAGAGTGGATTTTCTCACCTCAGTTAATCCAGTCTGGAAACTCTATCATGACTTGCCCAGAGCTTTGTCTCTAGGTAACTGAAGGTTCTGACAAGCTGACAGTATTAACCATCAGAGCCACAGAGGACTCAATCCCTGCTGCGTAGGCACTTACTCATGAACACATTGAGGAAAAAGTATATGCCTGGGAAAGAGACTGAATGGGTCACATTTTCAAAATGAAACCCCCTTGCTTATGGATCCTAAATGTCCTGCAGTCCATTTATTCCACAGAATTATCAACCAGAAAAGAACTGGAATATACTACAGAGGAGCTTATTTGAAAATAGGAATGGCACTTTTGGCACATAGCCAAGTGCAGGCCCAGAGCATGTTCTGACAAGGGACGGGGGTAGGGGCTACAGCCAGGAAAACTGCCCAAAAAGGCTGTCCTATGGCAACTGGTAGCATACAGTCCTACAACCATCCAGGTCTGGAAAGAAAAAGAGTTACTCAGTCATGCACACTCAGCTAGTTTACCTTTTAAAATGAAAGGTGTGAGTATCAAGATGGGGTTTATTTGGCTTTCCTAAGTTCCAAAGGATGTGGTTGCATTGCATCTAGTCGTGAAATGTTCCTCCTGCTTTATGGCTTGAAAGAACAAACCACATCCACTCGTGATGGAGTCCTCACATCGTGGGAGTATACGGAATCTCACACACAGGCTTCCAGCCTTCTGCTGTCTAAGCCAGCTGTAGTTCTCAGATTAGACTAATTATTTCCTGGCGAAGGTAGGAAAGGGTCTTGGCTGCCATCAAGGTGTGTCACGGACTTCCTGTTTCATGCAAGGCCTGCTATTGCCTCCTTCCTTCTAATTTTCATATACGTCCAGAGTAACCTGTCTAAAACTAAAGTTAGACCACGGCTGAAATCAGTCCCTCAATGCATTCGATCAGGATCCTCTAATACAAAATCAATAAATATCAAATGTGCCCAGTTCTAAACCACGAAGCATAAACAGAGAGCAAACCAGAAGGCTGTTGTTTATCCTCTGAGTCTCCAAAACAAGCGCTTCACTGACAAAGTAACTTAAAGGTTGCTCTTTGGACAAAGATGTTCAGTTTTCTACCAAAGTACAAATACATTTGTCTCATAAACAGGAAGAGAATTTCCTTCCAGGATAGATGGCAGCAAAATCTCAGCCTCAAACTTCTTCAGTATAGTATATATAAATATTATGGGCTCCTTGACTGAAAGGAAGGTGAAGATATTCTAAAATTAGGTTGGTAAAAATTATAACTCTTCAAACCCTTATATTACTTGAGTTTTTAAGTTCAGCTAACATATTCTTTTCTGACTCTGTTTATGAATCCGGTAGCATTTTACAGTCACTCCTAAGAAAGCTTCCATAATTTTCTTACTTTAAATATCTATAAATTTGAAGGTTTCCGCCTTTGTGTTTTTCAGTGCTTTACCGAAGGACAGAAGAGTTGTCAGGAACTGTAGACGATGCGATCTTCAATCTACTTGGAAGCGTCCAAGTGAGCTTTTCAGCACTTTGTAGATGCTGGCAGAAGACAGACTCCTGAATCAGACAAAGGTCTTTTGATAGCATCAGAGAACACCATCTTGTAGCAGTTCAGTGTGCTAGGTTGGGCCCCAAACATCACGCGCTAATTCCTTTTAACGTGTTATCCTGAATGATAGCCAGGAGCGACAACAACAAAGCACTAGGTAAAAATAAAGCTGTGTTTATTTGAAAAGGAGAGACTTTAGGTAATAATTGATTTTAGGTCATCAACTACAACAAGTATACCTTAACATCTGATGCTAAAAGTAGAAAACTAGATGTGTAGTACATGTGAGCTCTTTGTGCAACCTTCATAATGATCTTGCTAATTTTAAACTTTTCTGAGTTTGTTTCTTATTTTAAGAAGAGTATACTAAATATTTTGTGGCAGAGCATATTTTGCTTGTATTAGAACCAGTGAGAAAATTGGAGCCAACCAATTGAAGGTCAGGAAGGCTGGGAGCAAGACTGGCTGAACTGTCTGCTGACCCCTGCTTTTTTTTTTCCCCACCAGTGGGACAGAAAGATGCATGTTTAAACTGCAGCAACATCTGCCACAGGTGGCTATTTCAGCCACTTCTTCCATGGCAGTAATTAGAAGAGTCTTACATCAAGAAGAGTGAACAGCACCTAACCACCGGAAGCAGAGCTGACATTGCTTGGGAAGTGAAACATCTCTGCTGTCTGGAGGGAACCAGGTCGTCTTGGTGTCTGGATTCCCCGGGGATTTCTTACCAAAGTGTCATTATCAGCACTTGGTTTACCACAGGACATGGCTCTCCGGTAGCCTCTTTTCAGTTAGCGGCCCACCTTGACAAACATGAACCCTTATCTGCAGACAATAACTACCACCCTGAGAGAAGAGAGAGGGAGCTGAAGACTATTGGCCGCATTAGTCCTCTACCACCTGAATTCCCACACTGTGCACAGCCAGAGGAGAAGGATCTGGGCGAGAAGTGGGTTACAGCGCAGGAAGCAGGCCCACTCCAGAGGCCCATTCATTCTGCAATGATTTGTATCTCTAGCAAGTCCAGAGACAATGACTGAGACCCAGGTTGAGCCCCGATTTAAGATCTACTGGTTCAAATGATCACAAGAGCACCTTTCTGCTCTCATGTTTGTTAAATTTATTTGTCTTGAATTCACGCAATGGTAAGAATCACCTAGAATGGCCAACTCTACAACTCAGCCATCCCCACTTGAGACTCTCTGCCTACGACCCTTTGGTGAGCATCTATGGTGTTTCCTGTCACTTTATTATGCCAACAGTCAAGGGAACACCAATGAAGGAATAATAGTGGATATTCAGACAAGTGGATGGGTTCCAAAAAAAAAAAAAGGAGATGGCTGAAGTAGAGGATGAGAAGACCCCAACAGGGCCCTGGCTCGGTGTGTGCAAACTGTTTCAACCACTTAACACAGGCTTTGTTAATACACTACTAATCCCACGGATAGGGAGCAAAAAACTCAAAGAAATACACTCAGTCGGTGTGTTCTCAGATCAAGGAACTATACTGGAAGATCACTGATGGAACTTTAAGGCCGCTGAGTATATTGGAAATTAGTGTCCTCAAACATTTAACATCTGCATAAGAAATCTTTTGCTTTCTCAGTTGTTTTGTTTTCTCTTGGGTATATGGTGGTGTTCAAACACAAAGTTGGTATGGTGGGTACCTAGAACATGTTTTTATCAACTTAAATATCAAGAGGAAACTCTTGAAAGAACAGTAATATTTATTTTTGATTAGAATGGGAGTACATGGGCCATAGTCAGCTATGAAAACATTCACAGATTTGAGTAATGGGAAGCTGTTCTATGTCTCTGTGTGTATGTGTGTGTGTGTGTGTGTGTGTGTGTGTGTGTGTCTGTGTGTCTGTCTGTCTGTCTGTCTCTCTATATGTATGTCTCTGCTTCTGTCTGAATGTGTGTCTCTCTCTCTCTGTGTATATCTTTGTGTGTGTATGTCTCTTTCTGTGTGTGTATGTTTCTGTGTGTGTCTGTCTCTTTCTCTCTCTGTATATGTCTCTGTGTCTGTCTTTCTGTATGTGTTTGTCTGTCTGTCTCTGTGTGTGTAGGTCTGTGTGTGTGTCTGTCAGTGTGTGTTTGTCTGTCTCTGTGTGCATGTGTCTGTCTCTCTCTGTTTCTCTATGTGTGTCTGTCTCTGTGTGTGTGTGTCTATTTCTCTCTCCCTCTCTGTCTCTCTCTGTCTCTGTCTCTGTCTCTGTCTCTCTCTCTCTGTCTCTCCCTGTGTGTGTGTGTGTGTGTGTGTGTGTGTGTGTGTGTGTGTGTGTAAAAGGCTGTGGTAGATTGTGTTTCTGACAGTGATTTGAAAGTTGCTATCAGGAAATCGTGAATGACAGTTCCTGCTTTGTGATGTCTCTGCTTTGTTTATTTTTTGTTGCTCATATAAGGGACTCCATTTTCATTATGATAGCTTACATAACTTCCAGTTACATTAAATAGACAGGAATACCAAAGATACAGGTTTTTCCCTGGATAATTGCTATTATCCCAGTAGTCTCTACAGTCTTCACTTTCTTCTCTCTCAAAAATACCTACTGAGAATGGTAACTAAGTCATCTTATTATAAACCTAATATTCCACATGTTCATAAATATCAAATTGTAGTCACTAATATTTGTCCAATGTCTTATCTTAAGAGGTATTTTTTATATGAGTTGGAGATCTTAAACCCACTGTGAAGTTCTAGAAACACAGATTCAGAGAGGCTAGGTAGGACAGTCAACATCATGAGTTTATACTGATGGCAGAATAAATACTGATGCCTCTTAATGTCTAGGACAATGGGCTTCTTCCAAAATGGCGTTACTGAAAGGTAAGAGAGTATTCCTCTTTTCATTATATTACCTGTTTGGCCTAGAAGATGCAATTCTACAATGAGGATTTTTATTCCTTTGAATCTTAGAGGTCTCTTTAAAAATATTCCAAGCCTCTACCCATCACTAGGAGTTAAAAGAGAGGCAATACAAATGGGATTCTATTACTATCTAAACACCCTTTCCCGGTGCGCAACAGAGACAACATGGGAAAAGAAGCAAAGGCCAGTGAGTGAAGACAAGCCTGTGAGAGGGCTGTGGTAAGCAGTTCTGAGCTAAGAAGGTTTCTTGTTTACTCTTCTTGTGACAGCATTACTGGGAAGAAAAAAAAAAAAACAAATTAAGAGTGAATAGGTTTATTTGGGCTCAAATCTGAGTGTCCAGACCATTGTCACATAGAAGGCATAGCTATGGAAGCATGAAGTGCTGACACGTGCATCCATCTCAGGATGTAGAGAGGCAGAGTCTGAGATTCTGCTTGCTTTCTCTTTGCTGGTCTGTCTTGGACTCCAGTCCATAGGATAATGTTGCCTATATCCGGAGCAGGTCTTCCCGCCTCACTTTAATCTTTGTGGAAATGCCTCCACAGATAGACTCAGAGTTTCCATGGGCAACTCTAACTCCAGCTAGACTGACAGAGACGATTAACCAACACAGAGAGCATCATCATGCCCAACTCCCCTTCGCCTGTGTAGTCCTCAGTGAGTACCAGCTGATTTGAACTAAACAGAAACTAATAGTGACTCTCACTGGAAGCAATCAGAAGTTAGTTTGGCCTAAATCTTCCTCTTGTGGACTAAGGAACAAAAAGACCCTATCCAGTGATGGCAGCCCAAGATTCTTCATGTGAAAATGTAATTTCAAAATGCCATTCTAACATCAAATCAAAACAGAACAAAACACAATGCTGTGTCAAGATATGACCAAGTATCCAGGAGATCATGAATCTGAGCCTGTCTGATGCTTCTGACAGGTGGGATTCTGGACCCTAATTTTCTCCTGAAGATGGTCTTCCCTTCTTCCCTGCAGTATCACGGGGCTGATCCACTGACTAGAGGCTCAAGAGTAAGGCTGTTAGAAAATTGGAAAGAGAGGCAGCTAGAGAGCAGATGTTCCTGCCTTATAAATTAGAAGAAGATTATGCATAGCCAGCTGTACCGTATAAATGCCCAGTTTTTATACCACACCATGATTCTCTGTGTTTATCATATGGTCCAGCAGCTGGTCAATTCTGCCCCCGACTCCCATATATCTATTCCAATCAAGCATTGGCTGGGGATTTATTTGTTTGTACTTCTCCATTTCAGTCAGGATCCTTGCCTGCAGTGTTACCTTACAATGTGATAGGAAATGAAGCCAGCAAGCCTTTTGTCTCACAGAAAGAATCTTCACTCACCTGTACATAATGATGGCTACAGAGGGAGGGAGGGAGGGAGAGAAAGAGAGAGAGAGAGAGAGAGAGAGAGATCAAAGTTTTTATATATTTTATATATTACATATGTATATATTTTATATAATATATTTTATTTATTTATTTAATATGAATATATTTTTTATATATTCAGAGGCACTGAAATAAGGTGGAAGCATTGTGGTTTGCCTTGTATAGCTAAGAAAAAGGACAAGAGACTTCACTGTGTTTAAGAGAAACTGCTGAGCTAAATCTAAAGCTGTGCACCTTGCTACACGTATCTCCTTTGTACAGTTAATCCATTGTTCATTTGCTTGGGACCTGGATGCATGAGCCTATCTCTATGATTCAGTCAAAGGCAATGCTGTCCTTCTTCTCAAACCATCAAAGAAACTCAAAGCTAACCCAATAATCAACAACATGAAAATATTATTGACTTAAACTTAAAAGGAAGCGCTTACTTTTCTATTTCCCTGGCAAGTAGAGGGATTTTAGAGCATAAAGCAATGGAAGAGGTCATGCTGGCAAAAATTTCAATATTTTGTAGCATACATAAGGCTTTGCGAATCTTAAAATCATCATAAAGTGAATTCAAGAGGGAATGAGATGAGAACTCTGAAGCAGAGATGATAAACAGAGTTAATATTCTTAATATTTAAAGACTTAGAAATCAATAAAAATACCAGACCAAAAACACAGACAGTTCTTGGAAGAGGAAATTTAATTGCCATTCATTTTTATTTTTCAGCTCATTAATAATTTTCCAATCTTAAAATGTCATTGTATGTATGAATTACAAAAATATCTAATTATAATATTCAGTTTGACACAGATGGAATGAGATCAATAAATTAGGGAAGCCAGTTTAGAAACCAAATGGCTTTAAAACATTCACATATTTTGATTGACTAGTAGTATTTCTGGGCTTACCAAAGGCAAAAAGATTTTAGCCCAGATAGAAAAGAAAGGAAATAGTTCTTTATTAATTATTATTCTTGTATTATTGCTACTAATAATAAAACACACAAAAGTGGAAAACATCAAAATGTTTTTCAATTATAGGAATTTTGTAAAGCATATAAGTGTGTCTTTTAGGTTATTGTATTCTCATTAAAATATTTTTCTTGGAGCTAGATTTATACCTCAGCAGGTAAGAGGACTGGCAACTTTCTTAAGTCCCAGGTTCCATTCCCAGCACCCATTATCTATAAATCTAGTCTCAGAGAATCTATTGCCCTCTTCTGGTCTCTGTACTATACACGTGTACACAGACATATATACAACATTACATCCATATATATATATATATATATATATATATATATATATATACACATATATAATAAAAGTAAAAAAAAACATAAAACCAAGGATCCTAGGAGCTTGGTCACACCAGGATCTCAGGATTGCAGAGGCAGCATGACTCCCAGGAGCACTGACATACCCAGGATCTCAGGATCAAAGGATCCCAGAATCACAGGATCATAGAGATTGCTGAACTCTAAGGAGTTCTGACACAACCAGGATCAGAGGAAGGACAGGCCCCAGTCATATATAGCAAGATCAGGTAGCACTAGAAATAATCAGGTGGCAGAAGGCAAGCACAAGAACATAAGCAAGAGAAACCAAGGTTACTTGTCATCATCAGAACCCAATTCTCCCGCCATTGCAAATCCTGGTTACACCATCAAACCAGAAAAGCAAGATTTGGATCTAAAATCACTGCTCATAATAGTGATAGAGGACTTTAAGAAGGACATAAAGAACTCCCTTAAAGAAATACAGGAGAACACAGGTAAACACTAGAAGCCCTTAAAGAGGAAACACAAAAACTCCTTAAAGAATTATAGGAAACACAATCAAAGAGGTGAAGGAAATGAACAAAACCATTCAAGAACTAAAAATGGAAGTAGAAACAATAAAAACATCACAAAAGGAGACAAACCTAGAGTTAGAAATCCTAGAAAGGAGGTCAGGATTCAGAGATGCAAGCATCACCAACTGAATACAAGAGATGGAAGAGAGAATCTCAGATGCAGAAGATACCATAGAAAACATGAACACAACAATCGAAGAAAATTTGAAATGCAAAAAGATCCTAACACAAAACATCCAGGAAATCCAGGATACAATGAGAAGACCAAACTTGAGGATAATAGGTATATACGAGAAGGAAGATTTACAACTTAAAAGGCCAGTAAATATCTTCAACAAAATTATGGAAGAAAACTTCCCCAGCCTAAAGAAAGAGATGCCCATGAACGTACAAGAAGCCTACAGAACTCAAAATAGACTGGACCAGAAAAGAAATTCTTCCTGTCACATAATAACTAGAACAATAAATGCACTAAACAAAGAAAGAATATTAAAAGTAGTAAGGGAAAAAGATCAAGTAACATATTAAGGCAGACCTATCAGAATTACACCAGACTACACACCAGAGCCTAAGAAAGCTAGAAGATCCTGGGCAGATCTCATACAGATCCTAAGAGAACACAAATGCCAGCCCAGGCTACTATACCCAGCAAAATTCTTAATTACCTTAGATAGAGAAACCAAGATATTCCATGACAAAACCAAATTTACACAATATCTTTCCATAAATCCAACCCCTCAAAGGATAATAGACTGAAAACACCAACACAAGGAGGGAAACTACACCCTAGAAAAAGCAAGAAAGTAATCTTTCAACAAACCCAAAAGAAGATAGCCACACAAAAAGAATTCCACCTCTAGCAACAAAATAACAGGAAGTAACAATCACTTTTCCTTTATATCTCTTAACATCAATGGACTCAATTCCCCCCAAAAAGACATAGACTAACAGACTGGATACTTAAACGGGACCCAACATTTTGCTGCATACAGGAAACTCACCTCAGTGACAAAGGCAGGCACTACCTCAGAATAAAAGGTTGGAAAACAAATTTTCAAGCAAATGGTCTTGAAAATCCAGCTGGAGTAACTATTCTAATATCAAATAAAATCAATTTTCAACCAAAAGTTATCAAAAAAGATAAGGAAGGACACTTCATACTGGTCAAAGGAAAAAAAAATCTACCAAGATGAATTCTCAATCCTGAATATCTATGCTCCAAATGCAAGGGCATCCACATTCATTAAAGAAACTTTACTGAAGCTCAAAGCACACATACATGGTACCCCTTCCAAAATTGATCATATAATTGTTCACAAAACAGGTCTCAACAGATACAAGAAGATGGAAATAATCCCATGCATCCTATCAGATCGCCACAGACTAAGACTTGTCTTAAATACCAACAAAAACAACAGAAAACACACATACACATGGAAGCTCAACAACTCTATTCAATGATAACTTGGTCGAGGAAGAAAGAAAGGAAGAAATTAAAGGCTTTTTAGAATTTAATGAAAATGAAGACATATCATACCAAAACTTATGGGACACAATGAGATCAGTGCTAAGAGAAAATCAACAAGATAGATAAACTTTTTGCCAGACTAACCAGAGGACAAGAGACAGTATCCAAATAAATAAAATCAGACATGAAAAAGTAGATATAATAATGAAATATATCTTAAAGTAATTATTCTGTTTGTTGAATATTAACAGTTGGAAATATTAAAATCATGTTTTACAAACATCATGGAAATATTATTGATAATTTTCTCACTGTGCTTGAAATTAGCATTTTTTTGTTTTATTTGAGACAGGGTTTCTTAGCATTTTCTTAATGTTTAACTTCTAAGAGTTTTTGCTATTTTGAAATTCTTAAAATATACTTACTGATAAAATAATATCTCTCCTGGAAACACTGATAATCTTTTTAAAGTAAACTATTAGACAATGTACACAGATATACTATGCATTTAAATATTCTCTCACTATGTCAGGTGGTATCATATATGGGCTTTTGAATATATTTCTTAATTACTCATCTTTAATATTTTATGCTCTTTTATATGCTTAGCCCCCAAAGGATATTTTATATGTTTTGAAACAATTTGGTATTCAACATTAGATATAGGATCCTCAGTCATGGATAGTATTAAGTATTCATTAATAGTATTTTTAGGGTTTGAAGGGATATGAGTATAAAAGTTGAGCAATTTTTATGAATTATTTTATTCTCAAAATAATCAATATTATTAATATGTTTGATGTATAAAATGTATTTAAATAAGAAAAAATAAAAATACAGTATAAAAATTGAAAAAAAAGAAAAGAAAATATGAAACCATATGATCTCAGAAGAACTTGCAGTGACAGGAGTGGATGCACATTCTTTTGTCTGACTTCATGTGACAGCTTTTTCATGGACACTCATCTGTGGGTGTGTTATCTGGTAAAGCTCTCATCTGTGCCTGACATGTAAGGATTCCTATTTTGGATCTTAAGTATTACTTCCATTCTCCGTTGACCTTTGAAATAACTCCCTGAACTTGGCTTACATTTCTGTGCTTCACCAAAGAGTAAGCCTAGACTCCCTGAGTTCAGCTTCCAGGGCACTGATCTGGGCTCCAGTTTAAATGCAGATTGACCAAGCTTCACAGCCACGCTCTGGCAAACATTGGATGGAGGTCGGGGACGCTTTTGCGAAAAGGATTGAAGTCCCTGAAGGGGACAGGAACCCCATAGGAAGACCCACAGAGACGACTAACCTAGACCCCTGGGAGCTCTCAGAGACTGAGTCACCAATCAAAGAACACTCATAGGCTGAAACAAGGACCCAGCATGTACAGAGCAGACGTTCAGCCCAGTCTCCATGCGAGCCCCACAACTGGAGCAGAGGCTCTCCCTAAAGCTGTAGCCTGACTGTGGTATCGGTTCACCAACAGGGCTGCCTTGTCTGGCCTCAGTGGGAGAGGATGTGCCTAATCTGGCAGAGACTTGATGTTCCAGGGTTGGTGGAGATACAGGGACAGGGAGAACCCTCTCAGGGGAGAAGGGGAGGTGAAAGGGGGAGAGTCTCTGTGAGGAGGAACAAGAAGAGGGGCAGCATTTGGGATGTAAATAAATAAAATTTTAAACAAGAAGCTATTGTCATATATCCTAAGCTTTCAGTTTAATACTTTTGTGGGGCTTCTGGGTGAACGAGTGGGTCTCTGATTCTTGGGCCTGCTTTGGGACTCTTATTTTTCTGTTGGCTTGGCTTGTCCAACTTCAATATGATGGTTTTGTTTTATCTTCTTATATTTTATTTTGTTGTTACCTCTTAGAAACCCATTCTTTTCTGATGAGAGACAGAAAGGGAAAGGGTGTGGGCGGGAGAGGAAGTGAGGAGAAGCTGGCAGTGGTTGAGGGAGGAGAAAGGATATTCAGATTCTACTGCATGGGAAACAAATCTGTGTTTCGTAAAAGGGGAACATTCATATGTTGCCATTCTAACTTTCAAGGTGACAATACTAGGAAGTGGAACTGTGCTTTGCTATGGTAATCATACCTGACAGAGACAGAAGAGGAAAGGCTAATTTCGGTCATGGTTTCAGAAGTTCATCATTTCTTGGCCCCAGATGCTTGAGCAGAACATTATGCATCGAGATTGGTGAAACCGACTCAGCCACATCATGGTTGACTAGGCAGCAGAGAGAGAGTGGGATCAGAGCCAGAGGTTGGTTATCATCTTCCAAGGCCCACCCCCAGTGAGTTAATTCTGCCAATCAGGATCCACATCCTACAGGTGTTTCACATTCTCCTAAATAGAGCAACTAGCTGGGGGATAAGCAAATCCCCGGGCTGTGGAGGATACTGAAGATACACACTTAGCCAGGATACTACAGAGACCCTTAGAGAATGGAGAAGGAGCTTTCATCAATGAAATTAATACTCTTAGCAAAGAGGCACAAGAGTGAACTTTCATCTTTCTACCCTCTGAGAATGACACAGCAAGAAAGTGCTACCCAGGAACCAGGACATGGGGTCTCAGCAGACTCAAAACCTGTCCAATCCCTAGAGCTGTGGAGGGAAAATGTATTTTAGAAGCCACTAAGGCTGTGGTATTTTATTATTAAATCCAAGCTAACACAAGTACTTTTATGAGGACAAACTAGTATTATTCTGAGTATTTCTCTCACCATTTCATACAGAATTGCAAGCTATTTCAAACTCTCAGATATACTATAAAAAGTGGCATCTTTTGAGAGTTTTTACATTAACTTTTGCATGTAAAATCTTGGTAGACGGTCACTTCTATTAGGGACCACACCATCCATGTGGCATTGTCTTCTTCTAAGAACATAGTATATGCTGATGGGTACGTCTCTGAAGCCACTGGAGCACACTACAGAAAATCCAGGCAACCTCTTGCTGTGATACTGTAACGAGCCTTGCTAAAAAGAAGCCAAAATTTGTAGGGCAGTCTTGCCAGTGTGTGTGTGTGTATACATATACAACATATACATATACATATACATCATATACATATACATCATATACATATACATATACATATACATCATATACATATACATATACATATACATATACATCATATACATATACATATACATATACATCATATACATATACATATACATATACATATACATATACATATACATACAGGAGGAAAAATTAGAATCAGGACTTCTTTGCTCTGCTTTTGTTTTTTCTACTAAGAAACTCTCTGGTATCTGAAGGTAAGTTATGCCTATAAACCACTGATCCAAACATCCAAATCTGGACCCTGAAGTTTGACTGAGCCACTACTGTTAGATACCCCAGCTGTTAACTACACAGGCTACGAAGAGAGCGATCTCAAAATGGCTCATCAAGTGACTTATAAATATTAGTTATGCAAGAAGGAGTAGTTTGTGAGTTTTTCCTATTATGATGCTAAATCTACTCTCTTTATTAAATACTAGTACCTTCATTTTTCTTTATTTAGTTTTTAACCATATTCCAGTCACACATCAGGATAGAGGTATGCATGTTAGTGTTGGTAGATGAAGGCTCACTAATATTTTCTCTGGCATAGAGAGGATTTATATAAGGCTATAAAAGTGAGTTTGAAAATATTTAACTAAAATATACTATTACACATTATTTTACCAAGGAAATAGTTTTAAAAAGCAAAAGTGTTTGAACTAAGTCCTTCATTTTATCATCTCATTTAAACTGGTAGTTTAAATTCTACAAACACATCTATAAACACCAGCTTGGAATCATGGGTCTTGAGTCAGAAGCATCTTGATGAATGCAAAACTATAGACACAAGCAAAGCAATTCCTAAACACATTAAGACATAGGTAACCCCAAACAGTCAGCCAAGTGGCTTAAAATAGTGATAACATGAGAAACATCACCTTGGTTCTATATAGTTGGGCACCATTGTGATTTTTAAGGCTTTAGATTTTGCTGCTAATAAAAACTGTAAATGGATTTCCCTTGCCACCAATCACTTCAGCTCAGATCCACTTCTCCAACAAACATAATTATAAGTATAATCGCATGATTTACAAGGTAGGCTGTCATCAACCTAGAATACAGATGATGCAAACATCTTTTCATAATAGGATGTGACACGCCCATGGCCAGCCACACTAGACAGTCTTTGTCCCATCTAATCTCGTCTAGGGAGCAGACATGCTAGGAAAATGGGTGCTCTCTTCGAGAACACTGTCAGGCTGGTGTTAGATCAAGAAATAATATTCATTTGGAGAAACAAGTGCAACCGGTTGGAAGTTGGTTGGTATTTTGAGGCAGTAGTTTGGTATTAGTTGAAGGTTTGAAGCCACAGTGGGCTATTTGAAAAACAGATATTTAACTTCAGAAACAGAGCAAATGATCCTTCTAGTGTCATCTAATATCGGCCATCAGATGCGGTGTAGCAGCTATGTTAGAAGTGTTCGGTGATTTATGCTTAGGACTCTATGTTTTAGTAAAGAAGAGTCTGTATATGCCCGTGAGTATACAGTGCGCCCACTGGTCTCATCCCCAGGGATTTCAGAGGTATTTACATTTTCTGTTGTTTAGGTTTAAGGGATGAAGTCACTGGTCCAAGAGGAAACACAGCTTGAGAGCAACAGCCTTCAAAGCTGGAAGGAAAAGAAGCCAAGCCCTAGTGAGTGTTTCCACGCAGCTCATGGCTTCCCAGATATTCTCAGACACCCTTCTATTCAACCCCCAGGCAAGATGGCCAAATCCCTGTCCTCTCAGTCTAGAAAATACTGTTGTAGTCATTTTCTTTTAAATATCCAATTTCTCTTACAGCCATTATTGTATTGTGGAATAAAATTCAGGAAAAGCTCCACTTTCCACCAGCTAGAATCCCTCTTAACCAGAAAATTTCACACTTATATCAACTTGAATTATAAGCTTGCAGAAAACAGATCACTTCCTGACAATTATTAATAAAATTTAGTTTATTAGAAAGATACAAAATAGTTCTAAGAGGTTTGGGGCAAACCATGCCCTTCAGCAGAAACCAAGATAAGCAAAACCCCACAACATCCTGCTGGACTCTGCAGATCCTGGGTACTTGCTGAGAGTCTCACATCTGCAGCAAATGATATCTAAATGGCCCCAGGCCTTTGGCATGCACAGTCCAAATGAGACCATCTGCTGGCTATACACATTGGCTATATGCTTTCTCTCTAACAGCTAGTAAAAAAATAGAAAAAGGCCTATGTCTCTGACAACCACTCAGGAAAAAAGAACTGTCTTCTCCCCATCTTTGGATTCTGCCCAAATAAGAATGATAAAGAGTGTCTAGAACCACAAATGTTAGGGCCTAATGACAGACACTGACCTACTGTGGTGGTCTGAATAGAAGTGGCTCCCATAGGCTCATGTATTTGGATGCCCGGCCATTACGAGATGGCACTACTTATCAGAGATTAGGAGATATGGCATTATTGGAGTAGGTGTGGCCTTGTTGGAAGAAGTGTGTCAATAGGGGCAGGGCTTTGGAGATTCAAATGCTTAAGCCAGCCCCAGTGTCTCTCTCCTTCCTGATACCTCTGGATCCAGATGTAGAACTCTGAGCTACCTCTCCAGTACTATGTCTGCCTGTGTGCATCTATGCTGCCCACTATGCTGATACTGGATGATACCTCAGAAACTGTAAGCAAGTCCCGATTAAATGTTCTTCTTTATAAGAGTTGCTATGGTCATGGTGTCTCTTCACAGCAATAGAACACTGAGAGATCAGTGTTATTTGACTTACATGTGTCAATAACTCCCTTATTTCTCATTTACTCATGACAATGCTAAAGATAAATCAAAGCCACAAGAAAATGAGCTACAACCTGTAAGGATTATATTCAAGATGTTATACAAGTACCATTCTAAACATCAAAGTGATCCTCTATTATGCTTAACAGATTTCTAATATTAGCTGTCTGGGTATATATTCTCCTTTTAAACTAATAATCTATATGTGATATGTGCAGTAGCAATATTGACCATAGCCCGGGCTTAATGAAAATATCCATTTCCTCAAGCACACACTTACCACAGCACTTGAATCTTTATGAAGAGATTAGTGGGTGTTCCATTTTGTACATTAAAAGTATACCTTCTTCAAGCTAAAATACCATTTGTCTAAAGGTTTTAACGGAATCATACTCTTAGCTCAGAATAGGAAAGTTGTGGCATAATACTGCATTGAAGAGCTCAATTTTACTTCTTGGTAGAGCACAGCACATGAGTGACCCCCTGTGGCCATATTTCCTTTCTTTTTATTTTACTTGTTATTAATTATTATATTTGTTTACATTTCAAATGTTGTCTCCCTACCAAGTCACCCCTTTGACCCCCCCCCATCTCCCTCCCCTTTGCCTCTAAAAGGGTGCTCACCCACCCACCCACCCATTCCAATCTCATCCCTCTAGCATCCCCCTTCTCTGGGGCATCAAGCCTCCACAGGACCAAACACATCCCCTCCCACTGAGGCCAGATGAGGCAATCCTCTGCTACATGTGTACCAGGAGCCATGGAATGGCCCATGTATACTCTTTGGTTGGTGTCTTAGTCTCTGAGAGCTCTGAGGGGTCCAGTTGATAGTATTGTTCTTCCTATGGGGTGGCAATCCCCTTCAGCTCCTTTAGTCCTTCCCCTAACTCTTCCATTGAGGTCCTCAGGCTCAGCCCAATGATTGGCTGTGATTATCTGCATCTGTCTTAGGTGCTGGCAGAGCCTCTTAGAGGATACCCATGCCAGTCTCCTGACTGGTAGCACATCTTGGCATTTGCAATAGTGTTGGGGTTTGGGGTCTGCTGGTGGGATAGATCACATGATGGGGCCGTCTCTGGATGGCCTTTCCTTCAGTCTAAGCTCCATGTTTGTCCCGTATTTCCTTTATACAGGAGCAATTCTCAGGTAAAATTTTTGAGATGTGTGAGTGGCCCCATACTTCAATTGGGGGCCATGTCTATCTACTGGAGGTGCTCTCTTCAGGTTCTATCTCCCCACTGTTGCGCATTTCAACTAATGCCATCCCCACTGGGTCCTGGGAACCTCTCACAACCATGGCATCTGGGACATTCTACTTGTCCCTCCACCCCCATTTCCCGTCCACCCCCACTTCTACATATTACTATTCATTCTCCTGGCCCTCTGGACTTCTTTCCTGTCTCTTCCCATACCTGATCCTGTCCCCACTTCCCCCCTCCTCTCCCACCAGGTCCCTCTGTCCCTCTGCCTCCGGTGATTATTTTGTTCCTTCTTCTAAGTGGGACCGAAGCATCCACACTTTGGCCTTCTTGTTAAGCTTCATATGGTCTGTGAGTTGTTTCATGGGTATTCTGAGCTTTGGGGCTAATATCCACTTATCAGTGAGTGCATGCCATGTATGTCTTTTTGGGTCTGGGTTACTTCAATCAGGATGATCTTTTCTAGTTCCAACCATTTCATTTTGCCTGCAAAATTTGTGAAGTCCTCATTTTTAACAGCTGAATAGTAAGTACTCTATTGTGTAAGTGTACCACATTTTCTGTACTCATTCTTCCATTAAGGGACATCTGGGTTGTTTCCAGCTTCTGGCTATTATAAATAGGGCTGCTATGAACATTGTAGAACATGTGTCCTTGTGATATGGTAGATTATCTTTTGGGTATATGCCCAGGAGTGGTATAGCTGGGTCCTCAGGTAGTACTATGCTCAATTTTTTGAAGAACCACCAGACTGATTTCCATAGTGGTTGTACCAGTTTGCAATCCCACCAGCAATGGAGGCCTGTTTCTCTTTCTCCACATCCTCTCCAGCATCTGCTGTCACCTGAGTTTTTTTTTTTTTCAGCCATTCTGATTGGTGTAAGGTGGAATCTCAGGGTCATTTTGATTTGCATTTCCCTGATGACTAAAGATGTTGAACATTTCTTTAGGTGCTTCTCAGCCATTCAAGATTCCTCAGTTGAGAATTCTTTGATTAGCTCTGTAGCCCATTTTTAATAGGGTTATTTGGTTTTCTGGAGTCTAATTTCTTGAGTTATTTGTATATTTTGGATATTAGTCCTCTATTGGATGTAGGGTTGGTAAAGATCTTTTCCCATTTGTCTGTAGGTTGCCATTTTGTTCTATTGACAGAAGCTTTTCAGTTTCATGAGGTCCCTTTGTCAATTGTTGATCTTAGAGCTTGGGCCATTGGTGTTCTGTTCATGAAATTTCCCCTGTGCCAATGTGTTTGAGGCTCTTTCCTACTTTCTCTTCTATTAATTCAGTGTATCTGGTTTTATGTGGAGGTCTTTGATCCACTTGGACTTGAGCTTTGTACAAGGAGATAAGAATGGATCGATTTGCATTCCTCTACATGCAGACTGACAGTTAGACAAGCACCGTTTCTTTTTTCCACTGTGTGGTTTTGGCTTCTTTATCAAAGATCAAGTGACCATAGGTG